>NC_091515.1:10291569-10605172 GCF_947461875.1 Haliaeetus albicilla | reverse complement strand
TCTCCATCACACCCCTTCTCACAGGCCATATCCCCTATGAGCCTCCACCCAAGTCATTCAGGGAGGAAAATGGTCTTATGAACTTTTTCATAAAGTGAGAAAGTAAATTTTAGTTGTCTGAGATACTTTTTACTCCAAAAAGATATGGAATAATATATTCCTATGATTTGTACATAAATTGGAGGTCTACAGGTGAACTTTCTTGGTCATTACAAATCTCATCTAAACTCTTCCAGAGAAGATAAGTTTCCTGTAACAATGACTTAAGTGAATTCAGAATTAAGTCTTCATACACTCACATTGTGCTCTCCAGATATGTTTCTAAATGTCTGAAGACTTGCATAAATTCAGAGGTCATATATGTAAACCCAAACATTCAAGGGAAAGCACAAACAAAATAAATGTTCAGCAATTAAAAGTTCCTAAGATGTTAAGCCTCATTATGCTTTTTTTCTTCACCAAGTACATATGCTTTATCCTAAGCAGAGTGTTACTTGGGGCTTTGATCCAAACAGAGTATTCTGAAACAAAAATCAGCTTGCATTTTTACTTTTTCCAACTTGGAGGCAATCAAGTATAACATGACATGTATCTCCAGTCCTTTTAAATGAACAGTGTTTTATATGGAGAAAGCTCAAACTGCTGAGTAAAAGGGAGGAAAGTAAAGAAAAGAAAGATGTAGTTGCATTACCTAAAAAGATATTCTTATCAATCTTGTCAGTTTGTAATTTCAAGTAGAAAATTAAATTAAATAATTCATTCCTAGTTTTAGTTGCTTGAACCATTGCTTCAAAGAGCAGTGCTGGCTAATGCTGCAGCAAAATGAGGAAAAATGTCACCTCACATTTATTTTTAAAACTCTAATGATAAAAATAAATGTTGGGGTTTTTTTTACCTAAAGATACAAGCATGGATAGAAGACAAACAAATGAAAACCTAAGAGTTAAACACAGAGACTTGAACACACTCTGACTTATTAAGAGGCCAGGAATTCTCAAACATTTTGGATCTGTATTTCACATTAGTCCTTTCCGGATCAGATTTTCCAATGACTGTATTTATTTTGTAATTGGAGAAATTAAGATCAGAAGAGGTTAAACAATCTATCCTATGACGTTATACATGAAATAGAGTCTTGACCCTCTTACTTTCTCTAGCTACTTGCAACACTAATAAGGCAGTACACAATACAATGATATTAAGCTGAGGACTAATTAGAATAAATCCAAACTTAGAGTTTATGCTCTTATTTATAATTCTTCAGTAATTGCAATATTTTAAAAACATTTCCACTATCACTAGTATTTATTCTAATGTTTAAATTTATGCTCCACATATATGGATAGAGAGTTTATCATTTTATGGATGCTGCCACCTGTATGAGATTTCCAAATGGGCCTAATAAAATTGGAGCCATTAACATTAGTGTTACAAGCAGCATTCAATCTATTTAATGGTTTGGTTCATTGATCTACAAATTCATATAACTAGGAAGGGGGTCAAATAGAATTATATGTACTTTAGTACAGGATCCTATAAAGCTCTTCTCAGTGTAAAATGAGTTAAGACCAAGACAGTAAAATTTGACCTCTCTACTTGGTATTTCAGAGGCCAAAAATATTTTGGGTTAACAGTCCCCTAACCTGCCAACAATGATCATTTACTATCTTAATCTGGTTTTCCTTCATCTGATTTGTTTTGTTTTGTTTTATTTCCTGGTATGATACATTGGAAGATATGCTTGTTTTCCAAGCAGGCAGCAGAAACTGAAACATTTGTGCTCAGCATTCTTAAGGAGAATATACTGCACCTTTCTCAAAGAGAGTCATTACCCTCATGTCTTCCAGCACCATATCCAGCAGATGGTTCCTTTCACAGTGCTGCCACTGCTGCTGTACTTGTTCTGCTTGCTAGTGATTAATGAGTCAAGGACATTAAAACCTGAAGCTCAAACCACCAGCTGTCAGAACTAGTGAGTGCACAGCTTCTAATTCAGGGACAGGTTAAAGTAAAAAGAGATAGTATGAATAGGCAACTGCTCAGACTCAGAAACTTTGCAGAAATAGCAGCTCCCCATAGAACCACAGAAAATCCACATTAATAGAAACCCATTTCACAGGAAAGGCCGTAACAATTACTATCTGCACACACATTTTAAAACCTGGACATCTGTAGGTTATTCCACACTTCATTTGCATGAAGCATGGTATGCCTAAGAGATCAATCAGTATTTCAAGGAATGTTTTCTCAAAGCTTTCTGCAAGTCCTTGAAAAGTCAAAGCTGTTAAAAAAAAAGGCTGTTTACCTTATGACATCCCTAGCATCTGTGTTTAATACACTCATCAATATGCATGTAAAATATAGAAATACTATGACACAGATGCACTTCTGACAAATGTCAGTTTACAGCCAAAGATCAGAACCCATGAAGGATGGAACATACTTATGTCTCATCCCTTTGAAAAACAGAATCACTGTCAACTTGGAAACTGTTCTGTCTCTACCTGAATACTGAAGCCAACTCTACCATGAATTTATCTTGCGTAATTCCAAAGATCAATAGATATTCCACGTTTTCAATATACAGCCTTTTTGACTAGAACTGGGTTGTCAAGTTATACATAGAAATTAGGGAAATTATGTTGCTTAATCTAGTATACTAAGATTTATGGAACTATATGATATATATTCATTTATGATGAGATTATTCTGCTTACTGTTGCCTTACAACAATATTAATTCCTTTGATCATTACAGGCCTCATAGTTGTTACTGAACAATTTTCTAGCTTCCTTTCTATGACATTTTATTTTGAGTCTGTGAAGGTTGAATACTTCTTACAAGATGCATATGCTAATGACTTCATCTAGGAAAACAAATCTTTTATTTTTTTACTTAAAATAGAATAAAACAGAATAGTTCAGTTGGAAGGGGCCTAGAACGATCATTTAGACCAACTGCCTGACCACTTCAGGGCTGACCAAAAGTTAAAGCATGTTATTAAGGGCATAGTCCAAGTGCCTCTTAAACACTGACAGGCATGGGGCATCGACCACCTCTCTAGGAACCCTATTCCAGTGTTTGACCACCCTCTTGGTAAAGAAATGCTTCCTAATGTCAAATCTGAGCCTCCTCTGGTGCAGCTTTGCACCATTCCCATGTGTCCTGATGCTGGCTACCAGGGAGAAGAGATCGGCACCTCCCTCTCCACTTCCCCTCCTCAGGAAGCTGTAAAGAGCAATGAGGTTGCACCTCAGCCTCCTTTTCTCCAAACTAGACAAACCCAGAGTCCTTAGGTGCTCCTCATTGGACATGCCTTCCAGCCCTTTCACTAGCTTTGTTGCCCTCCTCTGGATGCATTCAAGTACCTTAACATCCTTCTTAAATTGTGGGGGCCAGAACTGCACACAATACTCAATACTTCATTAATCTTAACTATTTCCTTTTACAGCCATTACTATTCAAGCACTTCCTGCTGGAAATTAATGATCTTCCTTAAAAAGCTGACCTGTGTTGGATAAATGCTATTGAGAAGTAGTGTGAACAGTGACTAGGATAATGGATTGAGAGCAAGGGACCAAAAGTCAAATCCAAGCTATCCCAGTCACTGATTTGCTCAATGATCACAACTACATTTCTGTGCGTCTTTTTCCCTCCCTCCTGTGCAGAGTTTAAGCCCCCAGGTCAGCTGTCCTGGCTACGTTCCCTCCCAACTTCTTGTGCATCCCCAGCCTACTTGCTGGCAGGGCAGCGTGAGAAACAGAAAAGGCTTTGATGCTGTGTAAGCACTGCTCAGCAATAGCTAAAACATGGGAGTATTATCAACGCTGTTTTCATCACAAATCCAAAACATAGCACCATACGAGCTACTGTGAAGAAAATGAACTCTATCCCAGCTAAAACCAGTACACAATGAAAGACATTTTGATCTACCAGATCAACTCCTTTATTTCACCATGAACTGGAATGGAATGCATTACCATTACTGCAATGTCAAGGGTTTGGTTTGCAATTGTCAATTCTACTCTTTTTTATATTTATATTTCTTCACCAATTGCTTTAATTTTCATCCTACTCTGCAGAAGAGAAAGTATTCTGGTACTTCTAGACTGTTCGCAGTTCACATTTTTCATAGTTAATCTATATACCACAAGGAGGGCTATCACTATTAACTGATATTTTTTGGATTGCATTCTACTAGACACATCCTGTACATGTGTTTTAGAGAAATAGAAAGCCAGTACAGTGTAAAAATATTTCTGAAACAATTCGTAGTATTATTCTTTATAATTGGTAGTGAATATATATTCTTTAGTCACTGGCCAAATTCTTCTTGGTGTAGATCTTTGGCCTGCAAAGATGAATTTAATGTTCAGATAGCTCCTATTCAATGGAGTCAAGGGTCAGTCCTTAGTCATATTGCATGGTGCATTTTTTTACTTAGGTTTTACAGTTTTTCTCTGGGGTTTTTGCTTTTATTTGGGATCATATACAGAAGAAAAAACTGATTCATTAACATCATTAACAGTCAGTAATTCACTGCATTAAAGAAGCCTCAGATGACTAGGGCCCACTCAGGTGGTATTCTCCTCAATCCTGCCTGTAAGGGGAAAGGGTGTGAGGAAGAGGGCACTAACATGGCAAGTCAATAATTAGCTGTAGGGTGGTATCAATGACAGCATTTTGGTTTCTATGACCATGGGACCCTGTTTGCAGATCAGCATCTGCTTGGGATCAATGGGATCTACGGGATCTACCTTGCTAAGCAGGGCAAAGCTCTTTTTGCCAATAGGATGACTGACCTCATAAGGAGGGCTTTGAACTAGAAATAATGGGGGAGGGAGAGAGTTACCATTGGTTCTGACAGACAGGGTTGATGGTTAAAGGGCCTGGAGTGATGTGACTGAAAGGGAATGCAAAATCAACAACAGAGCTTAAGTGGGGTCACCTCTGGCATTTGCATGTAAGCAGGGAAGTGACTACAAGGCACCATTATGGAGAAATCCCCCAAATGCTCTCCAGGAACTCAACATTCTTGGGTGCCTCTCTAAAATGCCTGTACAGTAATGCACACAGTATGGGGAATAAACATGATGAGTTAGAGATCTGTCTGCAGTTGCATGACTATGATCTTGCTGAGATCAAGGAGCTGTGGTGGGATGGATCCCATGACTGGAGTGTTGCATTGGAGGAAAACAGCTCTTTAGGAAGGACAGGCTGGGAAGACGAGGAGGGGGAGCTGACCTTTATGTGAGAGAGCAGCTGGAGTGCATGCAGTTCTGCCTGGGAATGGATGAGGAGCCAACTGAGAGTTTATGGGTTAGGATTAAAGAGAGGACAGGTAAAGGTGACATTATAGTGGGTGTCTGTTATAGGCTGCCTGACCAGAATGAGGCCCTCCACAGCCAGCTAGAAGCAGACTCACATTCACAGGCCCTGGTCCTCATGGGGGTCTCCAACCACCTTGATAACTCCTGGAGGGACAACATAGCAACACAGAAGCAATCCAGGAGGTTCCTGGAGAGCATCGATGACCACTTCCTGACCCAAATGATAGAGAAGCCAATGAGAGGAAGTGCTCTGCTGGACCTCATACTCAAACAAGGACCTGCTTGGAAGAGTCCCATGGGATAGGGCCCTGGAGGAAAGTGGGGGGGGGGGCAAGAAAGCTCATTGATATTCAAGGATCACCTCCTCCAAACTCAGAGAAGTCCATCTCAACAAGCAGGAAGCCAAGCAAAAATGCCAGGAGGCCTGCATGGATGAATAAGGAGCTCCAGGCCAAACTCAAGCACAAAAAGGATGGTGGAAGCATGGACAGGTAACCTGGAAGGAATACAGAGCTGTTGTCCAAGCATGCAGAGAGGCAGTCAGGAAAGCCAAAGTCTACCTGGAGTTGAATCTGGCAAGGGATGTTGAAGACAACAAGAAAGGCTTCTGTAACTACATAGGTGATAAAAGGAAGACTAAGGAAAATGTAGTTCCACTGCTGAATGAGATGGGGCACCTGGTTTTACAGGACATGGAAAAGGCTGAGGTATGCAATGCCTTCTTTGCCTGAGTCTTACTAGCAAGACTGTCCTTCAGGAATCCCAGGCTCCTTGGTGGAGCAAGGAAGATGTACCCTTGGTGGAACAGGATGAGGTCAGGGAATACTTAAGCAAACTGGATGTACAGAAATCCATGGGCCCTGATGGGATGCACTCATGCGTGCTGAGGGAGCTGGCTGATGTCATTGCAAGGCCACTCTTGATAATCTTTGATCGATCATGGCGACTGGGAGAAATGCCTGAGGACTGGAGGAAAGCAAATGTTACACCTATCTTCAAGAAGGGCAAGAAGGAAGACCCGGGGAACTACAGTCTGGCCAGCCTCACCTTGATCCCTGGGAAGGTGATGGAGCAGCTAATCCTGGAAACCATTTCCAGGCACATGAAGGTCATCAGGAGTAGTCAGTGTGGCTTCACCGAGGGGAAGTCATGCTTAACCAACTTGATAACCTTCTATGATGAAATGACTGACTTTGATTGATTAAGGATTATGACCTGCAACAAATTTGGATCCATTGTGTTCAACAGGCATGATTAATTGTGTTTATAATGTTCTACAGTAAAGCTGACCTCCAAGAGCTTGTTTCTGAAATTATTATGATAACTCAGAATTCTGTCAAGACTTCAGACTTTTACATTGTCTGGATATTCCTACAAAACAAGAGAAGGAAGAGGTGATGCCTTAAATTTTATTTGCTATTTTTCAGCCAACATACAGATTATACTGGATCAACTTTTTTTGCTACAACAAATACATACAGTTCACTCCATCCAAGTCAACAGATCTTAAATATCACTTTTAAAGTACAGAATTTAGATTTTAAAAAGCAGATCCTTTTTAGCAATGTGATGCCTACGTGAAAATTGAACCACGTAAGGAGAGGCAGCCTTGTTTGCAACTTGTCAAACTATCAAACCTGTATTTTAGTATCCTATTCAGAAAGGAAATGCTTGGCTGAGAGAATACTCTAATGAGATTCCAAACAAAAGTATAATTAAGGTATTCTTCTGTATTTGTGTGTGACTGCTTATGTTATTTCTCAAAACAGGAAAGTTATTTTACAGGGATGAACATTTCACCCCCATTAGTGAAGCATTGTTTCTTTTCCTGCAATTACAATACTGAATCTGGGACTTGCCTTAGGATTTACAATATTACTTCAGGAAGTGAGGATAATTATTCAGTATGGGACAATTTTACTTAGTCTATACTGAACCAGTTTCCAAATAAGGAAAAAATAATAATTAACTATCATTATTTTTTAATGTACTTTTCACTTGCTGTTCTGGAAAACAAATTGCAAAAATACAGTAAGAAGGATCATCATCCATAAAGTGGAAACATCCTTCCTCTCACATAGAAACTCATTTTTTTGAAACTCAACTCAATTTTACAAATTGTGCAGAATCAAATATCTGAAATGCATTGTACCATTGTTTCATATATGAACACACTTTCCTGTCCATAATACAGCCACAGGATTACCGGGAATATGAAGGGAGGGGAAAAGCCCCTTTCATGACTGCCAGTCAGTGTGACATGAAGACATTCATCAGCACAGCTCCCATGTACTTGGATCAGGGCAGAGCCTTCTCCTTTAATAATATGCCTTTATGTCCAAGCCTGACTGTGCTAAGAGTTATTGATGACAACCTCGATTAAACTAGTAATTAAATCCTCTAAAATACTCATATGGTTGGGGGGAGGGTTATGAGAAGGACAGAGACCAAGCATCAGTTGTGACCATGAAAGAAAACTTTTGATTGGATTTTGTCTTGTGAAAGGAAGGAGTGGAAACAGAAACCAGCTATCCTGAATAATTAATGAACTCCCATAGCATTCTCCTAATTCCAGGTTTATATGTATCCAAGTGAATCTTTCTTCAGGCTTCCTCAAAACTAGCACATTTACAAACTATTCATAAAAAGAAACTGCAAATTCACTTAAAACAACATGAAGTACAGCTAGGCGACAACTCAAAAGGTATCCCTTTTTGTGTACTTTAGACTATGTAATACATAATTACATGTATATACATATTTTTATATATATAATAAACATATACTGTTTATTACTACAAGCAACTAAAGGATGCCTGTGCCACTACGTAGGCTTTCATTAGTACCCACTGATGTAGAATGGGATTTTCCAGTCTTTGGATCTTTCCTAGGACTAAAGGCCTTTGAGCACATTTTCTATCAAGAATATCCTTTTAGCCCTAAAAAAGAGAAGTTTTTTTTAAAAAGAAGCTCTTCACAGAATGGAATGAAATAAATTTATGTAAACAGTGATAATATATACGACAGGAAAAATCCAAGTAACTCCTGTTTTGTGTTGATTAAGCACTAAAAGGGTATAGACAGGTAAAATGGGGAGCAGAAAGGCGTATGATAACATTCTCCTAATTTATCTTACATTTCACTATATCCTCCTTCCAGATGAGTTTTCCCTCCTCAATAGATTGTTCAATTTTTCTTCTAAAGTCTCCTTTCCTACAAATTATCTCCAATAGCTTTCTTTTACGTAGGCCCAGCTACTACACTATTTACTGCAATACAAGGAAAGCCTCCTCTTTCCGTCTTGGCTCATCTAGCAGTCCTACTACAAATCACTCCCTAGCTATTAACTTACTTCTACAGATAAGTCATAATTTAGGTTACAGAACTGCTTTTCTGATTTCAAAAAGCCTTTAGTAAACAAATCAACCATGTTAAGTGACTGAACAAATTATTAATCCAAGAATTTTTTTAAAAAGTGCTCAAACCAAGAGAACTTGAAGAAAACCATCAAACAGCCAAATAATCATCAATTGTAGACATTTCCTCTCAGAGAAATACTGTTCAACAGAAAAAGGTTGTATTGGGATTGCGTGGCGAGGTTTTGGTAGTGGGGGGCTGCGGGGGCAGCTTCTGTGAGAAGCTGCTAGAAGCTTCCCCCATGTCCAATAAAGCCAATGCCAGCCGGCTCCAAGACAGACCCGCCGCTAGCCAAAACTGAGCTAATCAGTGACGGTGGTAGCACCTCTGTGATAGCATATTTAAGAAGGGGAAAAAAAACCCCAGCAAAACAGCATCCGGAACAGAGGAGTGAGAATATGTGAGAGAAACAACCCTGCAGACACCAAGGTCAGTGAAGAAGGAGACGGAGGAGGTACTCCAGGCGCCGGAGCAGAAATTCCCCTGCAGCCCGTGGTGAAGACCATGGTGAGGCAGGCTGTCCCCCTGCAGCCCATGGAGGACCCCACACCGGAGCAGGTGGATGCAACCGAAGGAAGCTGTGACCCCATGGAGAGCCCATGCTGGAGCAAGCTCCTGGCAGGACCTGGGACCCTGTGGAGAGTGGAGCCCATGCTGGAGCAGGTTTGCCGGCAGGACTTGTGGCCCCATGGGAGACCCACACTGGAACAGTTCATGAAGAACTGCAGCCCGTGGGAAGAACCTACGTTGGAAACATTCGTGGAGGACTGTCTCCTGTGGGAGGGACCCCATGCTGGAGCAGAGGAAGAGTGAGGAGTCCTCCCCCTGAGGTGGAAGGAGTGGCAGAGACCTGTGATGAACTGACTGCAACTCCCATTCCCCATCCCCTTGCACCTCTCAGGGGGGGAGGAGGTAGAGAAATTGGGAGTGAAGTTGAGCCCAGGAAGAAGGGAGGGGTAGGGGGAAGATGTTCTGAGATTTGGTTTTATTTCTCATTACCCTATTGATACAGGGAAATAACTATTTGCCTTTTGACCACTTAAATATTGTTTAATAATTCTGTTGGCCTTGTTTGTTTTTTCAAGGCTCGCTTGCCAGGGCCTGGCACCTGTGGCATCTGTCAGGGGTTAAGCTTATCAGGGACTGGTATTTGTCAAGGACTGACATGCCAAAGGAGGTGATAACAGGCAGAACTTGTTAGGACTTGTTAAAAACCGCTGAAATCACCAAGTAAGAAGAGAGCATGCTTGAATGACTAAAGTTCACTAGAGGACAAAAGAAGAAGAGGAAGATAAGACCCCTGAAGAAGTAAACGACCACCAGAGACAGATCTGAGCCTGCACAAGATGACATAAACATTTTAGAACTGCTGACACAAGCTTTTGAACTAACCCCGCCCCAACTTATACATATGTATATTTTGTACTGTGTAACCCTATGAATATGTATGCCCTGGTGTAATAAATATCTGGCTGCTTGCTGAGACGGTGTGCAAGCTTTGAGGAGAAATCCCCTTGCACCCGGCGCTGAAATAAACATGCCTGCTTTATAACTCACTCTCCGAGTTGTAAAGTTTGATCTGCGTGTCGCTACTCTGATTTGATTGACAATAAATTAAACTAATTTCCCCAAGTTGAGTCTGTTTTGCCCATGATGGTAATTGGTGAGTGATTTCTCCCTGTCCTTATCTTGACCCATGAGCCGTTCATTATATTTTCTCTCCTCTGTCCAGCTGAGGAGAGGGAGCAACAGAGCGGCTTGGTGGGCACCTGGCATCCAGCCAAGGACAACCCACTACAAAGGTATACCAATAAGGTGCAAATACAAAAAGATTTTTCAGTTCACCATCTGCTACAGGAAGGAATAAATGCAGCAACTTCTGACCCACATTGCCACACTAGCAGAAGTCTCTAGGTTGTATCTGCATAAATGAATGCTCAGTGGTATCAAAGATAGTAAGTATGTGTTCATGTGTGTAAGAAACGGGCTATTTTAAAAATGTCCATGTGATTAGTTTCCCTCCTAATTGCCTCTATCATTACCAATATTTCCACCTTCTCAAGATTAGAAATCTTCCTTAGAAACCACTGCTTTAGTAACAAATACTTCTAACACCCTCTTTTTCAAGGACTGTATAGTAAGATTGACAGAAGTGAGAATTACTATTACTGATATCAAATTCAGGTTTTTCTATATTGATAGGATATCAGAGAACACTAGAGCAACACTGCTGGGTTTTGCTCAATCAGCAGGTACCGTCTTTTTTTCAGGCTCAAGTACCTACTCCCTAATGAATCTGAAGCATGCCCTGGCCCATCTCTGATGGGTTTTCAGTCACCTCACATATATTCTTTGAACAACCTGATCTAGTTGAAGATGTCCCTGCTCATTGCAGGAGGGTTGGACTAGATAACCTTTAAAGGTCCCTTCCAACCTAAACCGTTCTATGATTCTATGATTCTATATAAACTTGGGGGAGTTGGCCTGGGGGGATCACTGCTCAGGAACTAACTGGGCATTGGTTGGCAAGTGGTGAGCAATTGCATTATGCATCACTTGTTTTGTATATTCTAATCCTTTTATTATTAATATTGTGATTCTATTATTGTTATTATTATCATTATTAGTTTCTTCCTTTCTGTTCTAGTAAACTGTTCTTATCTCAACCTACGAGTTTTACTTTTTTTTTTTTCCCTGATTCTCTCCCCCATCCCACTGCGTGGGGGGAAGTGAGTGAGTGGCTGCATGGTTCTTAGTTGCTGGCTGGGGTCCTCAGCACAGGAAAGACATGGACCTGTTGGAGTGGGTCCAGAGGAGGGCCACAAAAATGATCAGAGGGATGGAACACCTCTCCTATGAGGAAAGGCTGAGAGAGTTGGGGTTGTTCAGTCTTGAGAAGGCTTCGGGGAGACCGTATTGTGGCCATTCAATATATAAAGGGGGCTTCTAAGAAAGATGGGGACAGACTTTTTAATAGGGCCTGTAGCGATACGATAAGGGGTAATGGTTTTAAACTAAAAGAGGGTAGATTCAGACTAGATATAAGGAAGAAACTTTTTACAATGAGGGTGGTGAAACACTGGAACAGGTTTCCCAGAGAGGTGGTAGATGCCCCATCCCTGGAAACATTCAAGGTCAGGTTGGACGGGGCTCTGAGCAACCTGATCTAGTGGAAGATGTCCCTGCTCATTGCAGGGGGGTGGACTAGATAACCTATGAAGGTCAACCAACCCAACCCATTCTATGATTCTATGATATGTAAAAGTAATAAACACTGAATTCCGAAGTCTCCACTGTAACTGAGGTTCTGCTTTTTTTTCCCTCCTCACACTGAAGCAAAATAAATCAGTGACCAAGTTGTCAAAGCAAAAGCAAATATTTAAAATGAAGCATTTCCATAACACTGCTCACTGCCTTGGATGCACTTTCAGGATTGTAACAGGGATGGAAAGTTATCAGTAATCAAATGCAACGGAATGAGTTGGAAAAACATGGGGTATCTACCTAATTAAAATTTAAGCAAACTTAGGGATTAGAAGCAGTTGGAAGAGACACTGGGAAACTCTCAGATGCTCTATGCCTTGTAGTTACAAGACAAGTAATAAAAGACAGGCATGAATTTTGTGTGCACAAAATACAGGAGCTCAGTGGCAAAGAGATCACTGGTCTAAGGCCACCTGGTGTATGCAATAATGCATACAAATATCATTTTTGTACACATAGCAGCTAATGAGAACAATGCTTTGCTTTATGCAGTCAGGAGCATCTGTTTCTGGAAGCATAGCTTTTAATTAGTAAAAGTGGTGTCCTGGCTTCTGGGAGTAAATCAAGGTTTGCAAAAGTTGCCATTATTGTGGTATCTAAGCTCCTAAATGCTATGTGATGTCATTGTCATTAATAATGAATGTATATCATGGCATAAACATTTTTCCAAGTACACAGATGGGTCACAACCAATTACACAAAAGACTGTAAATACATGGTAAGAATTCCTCTTTGTTTTGGCACCATGAGGGTAAGACTGTTAGCCCAGAGCTGCCATGGGCAACACCAGCATGCTCTGGATTGCTGCCACAGAGGAAAGGGACGGGAAGGCAGAATGGGGCAGCCTTGTCCTCTCAAGAACAGTGACTGCCCACAATTCAAATCTGGCATCTTGGGGCCTGAACTGTGCAAATGGACAGATGCTTCCAGTTCCTGTTGGTCCTACAGGATCACACACTCTGACCTGAGCTCAGGAACTGTCCTAACACACCAAAGGAAAATCAGGGATTCAAACTATTGCAGGTCTTTCAATGACCTCAGGACACTGTGGTCCAACACCTTGAAAGTATAAATACTCCTCAGTCCCTCTGTAGATCTGCAATCATGCTCCTCTTGTGCAGGCTACATGTCCTGTAGCATATACCATGTGTGAGACAAATGTATAGGCTGCTTTTCTGAGGAGTGAAAGGAAAAATGTTTCCTCCAGTTCCCCTGTATGCATGCTAGATTATCTGGTGAATTAGGGGAGGATTTCACTCTAAATCAAGTGCAAGAAATTCCAAACTACTGCTTTGCTAAAATAAAGCCAGGTATACTTATTTTATACTCTTCCTCACAAGAGCAACAGGAGGCTTAAGAGACAAAGAGAAGGAAAGTTTCTCTCCTTTGCCAACCTTCCTATGTGCAACAGGCATATCTAAGAACACAAGAACAGCCATGCCAGTTCAACCAAATGACCATCCAGTGCCCTGCCTCTGACAGTGGCCAAAAGTATGTGCCTGAGGAATCATGTAAGTACAGAGCAAGCACATAGTGACATTTATCCAGAATAGCTCTCTGAGCTTTGCAGCCCAAAGACTTCATGAGCCAGAGGTGACGTCTTTGCCCTGAATAGCTGTACCACTCAAACTCACAGCTCCTGGGGAGTGGGCAGGGAATAGACCCTGTGCCGTTCACCTGGCTCACAACCTGCTCTCTGCCTGCACTCAAAGGACCCTTGGGGTGTACTGTACCCACGGCAGGTTGCATGAATTCTTCTGATGGCAGCAGAATAGCCTGTATTAATGTTTGCCCAAAACATGCAGGGAAAAATCAGTGCAAGAGGAGCTGCAATGCACAAGCTTCAAATACCATGAGAAGTAGTTACATCACCCGCCTAGCTGACAAGCTGGCACTCAGAAGCATGGAAAGAGGAAAATGTAGCAGGAGAGGCTATCTACTGCTCTCCAAAGTGAATTAAAGCTGTGAGAGCTCATGGGAAACCCCCAAGATGATGGCACTGGACAGAAATACTTAGTTGACAGTAGCTGAAAACACAGAAGTTGACTACATGTTTTAATTTGATCCTCAAGTAGCTACAGTGCAAGAGATATTCAACAAATGTACAACTGGATCAGAGCCAGCTGAAGACTTTTAAAACATGGGCTGCTTTTAGAATATATCTCCATGTGTCATGGGAAAAGAATGGATAACAGTGGAGCTCTAGAGATTGTAGGAGAAAACTTTAAGAGAATATTACAATAGCCCTCTCCAAATATATTAAAGGAAGCCTAAATATTCTGGTTCAGACAGTGTGGAAAAGGAAATATTTCTGTGGGAGGCATTCCTGCTGCTGCCTATTGCTACAAATCACAGAAATGTAACTTTTTGAAAGGACACAAACATAGAGGGACTAGGCCACAGCACTTTCTTGGAAGGCCTTGGGTATCACAGCTTTCAGCCACAGCCATCAGCTCATGTGTCTGAGCATCTCCCAGGTGAAAAAGGGCTCTAGTAAATCAATTCACTGATTTTAAGAGTTTTTCTCTCCAAAGTTCAATTACTGTCAATGTCTTCTGACTGGAACCAAAGTTAAAATTTCTCCTCCTTTAAAAGGCCATATAGGGTATGCCTCCGTATTAGGGCTGGCCCTGTCAAATTTGGGAACAAGTGTTGGACCCATGAACATAGGGATTCCTCACTAGTGTTATGAATTCCTCTAGTTGCAGAAGTTTCCATATACTGTCTGCAGGCAGTTATAGACAGTCTATCTGATTTCCAAATTTGCAACTAGCTGTACCATTAAGTATGGTTTACACCACACACCACAGCATCTGAGCACCTCACAGTTGTAGCAGTATTATAAGGTTAAGCAATTAACAGAAAGCAAAATGCTATTATTTCTTTTCCAATGATGGGGAAACTGAAGCATGGAACAAGTAAAAGATCTGTGATTTTGGACCATGAAAAGTTATGGCAGTGCAAAGATTGGGCCCAGCTGCGCTAAGTGCCACAACTGTGGCTATCTTCTTCCCTCCTGATACTCCATGAGGATGATGCATTTAAAATACAAAAACAGTCTAAGGGGAAAGATTCAATTCTGAGTTCTCAGAGGTGCCAGCTTTGTATTATTATACAGCTAATGTTCAGAGTGGGCAAGAAGGAAAGGGACTGATGGAAGGAGGAGGACAAAGCTGCTCCCCAGGTTGCAGGGAGATGATAAACGTGCATCAGTGTGTATGAAAAAGAGGGGCCATTCATTCAAATAAAACAATCTTATTTGAATTTTTGACCAGAATTGAAACAAAATCTGAAGTCATCTTTTTATAAGACATTCAAACAGCTTGGCTACCTTTGGTCTTCATTTACTCTTAATTCCTGTGAACTTTTGTACTTCCTGATTTCTTCCTAAGCAGCAACAGCACTGCTACTACAACAATGGCTTTACAGCTGTATTGGGTTTGTGTGGCAAGGTTTTGGTAGCTGGGGGGGTTACGGAGTGGCTTCTGTGAGAAGCTGCTAGAAGCTTCCCCTATGTCCAACAGAGCCAATACCAGCCAGCTCTAAGACGGACACGCCGCTGGCCAAGGCCGAGCCAATCAGCAATAGCGGTAGCGCCTCTGTGATAACATATTTAAGACGGGAAAAAAAGTTGCAGTGCGCACAGAAACGGCAGCCGGAGAGAGGAGTGAGAACATGTAAGAGAAACAACCCTGCAGACACCAAGGTCAGTGAAGGAGTGGGAGGAGGTGCTCCAGGCGCCGGAGCAGAGATTCCCCTGCAGCCCGTGGTGAAGACCATGGTGAGGCAGGCTGTCCCCCTGCAGCCCATGGAGGTCCACGGTGGAGCAGATATCCATCTGCAGCCTGTGGAGGACCCCACGCTGGAGCAGGTGGGTGCCCGAAGGAGGCTGTGACCCCATGGGAAGCCTGCGCTGGAGCAGGCTCCTGGCAGGACCTGTGGACCCGTGGAGAGAGGAGCCCAAGGAGCAGGTTTTCTGGCAGGACTTGTGACCCCATGGGGGACCCACGCTGGAGCAGTGTGCTCCTGAAGGACTGCAGCCCGTGGAAAGGACCCATGCTGGAGCAGTTCGTGAAGAACTGCAGCCCGTGGGAAGGACCCACGTTGGAGAAGTTCATGGAGGACTGTCTCCTGTGGGAGGGACCCCACACTGGAGCAGGGGAAGAGTGTGATGAGTCCTCCCCCTGAAGAGGATGAAGCGGCAGAGACAATGTGTGATGAACTGATTGTAACCCCCCATCCCCGTCCCCCTGCGCTGCTGGGGGGGGGGGGTAGGTAGAGAATCTGGGATTGAAGTTGTGCCTGGGAAGAAGGGAGGGGTGGAGGGAAGGTGTTTTGAGATTTGGTTTTATTTCTCATTACCCTACTCTGGTTGATTGGCAATAAATTAAGTTAATTTTCCCCAAGTTGAGTCTGTTTTGCCTGTGACGGTAATTGGTTGAGTGATCTCTCCCTGTCCTTATCTCGACCCACAAGCCCTTTGTTATATTTTCTCTCCCCTGTCCAGCTGAGGAGGGGGGAGTGATAGAACGGTTTTGGTGAGCACCTGGCATCCAGCCAGGTCAACCCACCACAACAGCATTTCTTGTTCATTCAGAAAAAAGAATTACCATAGAACTTGCAAAACAAAATCCTTTTTATCTTCTTTTCCAAATGTCCAGATCCAAGGAGTGTAATGCTATGAGAATGTATATACTATGAAAACAAAGGCATTTTCAGATGCATTAAAGGAAGCTCTTGATAAAAACCTACTAATGGGTGCTTTTGCAAAATTGGACAAGAATTGCCATGCATGGTGCAACCCAACTTCAGCCATAATCCAGGATATCACAAACAAAATGTTTTATTTTTGTTACTGGTGGTGAACTGGTGAACTGATTTGCTTGTCTTCTTTATCTGCAAAAGCACTATACTACTGTAATTTCGAAAGGTAACAGTGTGAAATGAACATATCCCAAGCTGTCCCCTCAGATATACAAAATGAAGAAAGAAGCCAAAAGAGAGGGTAAGTTATTTTTACACAACTCTTCAACACATCTCAATAAGATTGATGCATATATACAGCAAATGTACTGGAAGCCCCCAGAACACCAGGCACTCCCTGTTGTGTAAATTGGACTCTTTTCTGCTCAGGTACAGTCATGGAAAGAAGACAATGGGGGTATGTGAGCTCTGTGGCAGTCTCTGTAGCTGTTCAGCTGCAGTGCAAGTGCTTCCAGGTATGGCCAACTCTGATACAGCATAGTTCAGACCACAACTACCTGCTCCACATCTCTTTCTGGGGAGACTAGTTACTTTCAGGTCTGAACTCCAACCATGCTCAAGCTCTTTAAGCACAGAATGAAAATTTTCCCCTCTTAGTACACAGTAACATGAAAAATACCATTGAGTGCCAGTTTTACTGCTCCAGTTATCAAGCGACTACTTTGTTTTTTTCTAAACTATTGTTTGAGGAAGGGTGGGGGAATGTTTAATGACAGGGTGTTTGATGTGATAATATTGTGTTTTCACAAGATAACAGAAAAATGAAGCACAGCCTTTTGTGCATCTCTACCCTATGTAACTCAGGAAGTTCCTTCTCATGAATGCAAAATATTCATTCACGTTTTGAGGAAGATTTGATTTACCTTGTTTTATAAATATTTTCCATGGCATTTTAGATATTTTATTCCCTCCCACTTCCCTACTAAGAGCATATACTAAGCTGCACCAACTATAAAATGATGTCTGTATGCTAAGTTGAGGCTAGTTTTACTCTCACTGAACTCCATGGAAAACCACTCATAGAGTTCACAGGTAGCTGGTTTGATATTTTTATCCAGAATTTCCAAGATACACATTTTAAATGTATTATACTGACCAATACTGACTGTAAAAATTTCTCTTCACCTTTGCCTTATTTTTCTCATGCTCAAATATCCCGGGTTGTTTATCTTCATTCATTATTTCTCATTATATGCTTATGTTGCCAGCTCTTCAGAGCAGACATTCTTTTATTATCAGTCTGAGTATTACATAACAATATGGTGTTCTAATCTCAGGTCTTTAAATATTGCTTTAAAATAAATTAAATAATACTGATGATGATAAATTGCGAAAGTGTTTCTGGGACTTTGGATTATAGATAGATTATAGATAGACCCATACTGCAAAGCTCATGCATGACTGTAAACTTTGGACAAGTTTGAGGTTCATTTCAGGGACAACCAATCATCATTCCTTCCTAATGAAACATTCAGGGGTTATTTGTAGGTCACAGTGACATTTCAGCATTACCACACATACCATGCCAGTGATAAGTTTTTGAAGGACTGTACCCGAACAATGAAGTCATTTTACTGCTTTTGCTAACCATCACTGGTCAAATTAACAGGAAAAAATAAACTCCATAGATGCAGTTGCTGCCTTTTCATAATTTCAGCTAGTTATTCCCCCAAAAATGCATCCTTACTCAAATATGATCTAGATGGCCAATTCTGCAACAGAAAACTACTGAAGTCAAACTTACTGATAATGCAAGACCATTATTTTTGTGAGAGAAGTTCTAATTGAAGATACTGAAAAACAACCACCATGTAAGGAGCTACCCAGAAGGTAACTTACTATGTTACTATGCAAAATACAGTTTTGTTCATTCTCTCTCAGGATAGAGTTTACTTCCTAGTTCTTCTAACAACGCTATCTTGAAATCTGTAACACAAATTTTGAACCTAACAAGCAGTCAGCTTTAAAGCTCAAATATCAGACAGTTCCTAACATTGCTCTCATTTAGCTTCATTTCCTTCAGGTCTTTAAATGCAATTCAGAAAGCTTCAGCCACAAAGAAAATTTCCACTGAGCTGCTGTTCAGTTCTAGACAGTTTCTTCTAGTTTTTGGCCAAATCTCTCCAGCTCTATCCCACAGGCTCCATGTTGTTTTTCAGGACATTTCACAATGCCTGTCCTCTTTTAATGCTATCCCAAAGACCAGAGACTGTGTCATATCAGAAGGAGGTGAGAGAAAAGGAGGTTACCATCCTAGTGAGCTAATCTGTACAATCTACTATCTACATTTCTACTCTGTTCAAATCTCATCTGTTCTGGGAACTCTCTTCTACACAGAATATACAAATACCAAATATACAGTAGATATCTCTGAAAAGAGCACTGTCAAGAACAAGTCAGAATCATCAAAATATACAACTATGGGGAAAAAACTTCTGTGGTACTATATCATAAGCACGAGTAAGAGGAAGGACATAAGGTTAACAGGAACCTACCAAAAATAACTTACCACTGTCTCCATAGATCCTCAACTACACATCTTAAGATCAAAAGCTCATCTCCTTTAGCACACAGAAAAGCACCTTCTGGGCCTCTCAACAAGATAACAAGGGGGGAGCTTTTTTTCTTTTGGGTTGGGGGGGGAGGCTGTTGGTTTATTAAATACAAATTCCTCCAACATCTCTAGACACAGACTAATGAGATCAGTACAATAATACCACACTGGAGTTGTTACAGGTACCTCTGTGTTACCTATACCTCCATCTGGCTGTAAATTAAATAAATAAATAAATAAACAGCTAACAGTTCCCCTTCCACAGGGACTTAAGCACTTGCCACTCTTTCCAGCTGCCATTTCCCAAAACACACACACAACCTCAAGAAAATGTATCTGTGAGAAAGCACCAGTGTGACAGGATGCACTGCAAATGCACATTCCCCTCTTGCCATTGAATTTATGTATTGGGTTTAAAGGGCAAAGTTTTGGTAGTGGAGGAGGCTGCAGGGATGGCTTCTGTGAAACACATATTTAAAAATTATCATTAAAGTATACATTATCACACAATCTTCACAAACTTCACTTACATCAACAAAAGAATTTCCCACACCAAAATCAGAAGAACATCATCGCAGCACCAACAAAAGTGGACAATTTACATGCACTCCACTCCTCGTCCCGTCACCAGAATTACAATAAAAATTCCACTCTCGGGCAATGTCCAGTCCATGTTTTGCCCACTGCCTCTCCCAATTACTGGCCCTACCTTGAATTCCTCCAGCTGCAGAACAAACTGTGGTGGGTTAACGTTGGCTGGCTGCCAGGTGCCCACCAAGCCGCTCTATCAACTCAACTTGGGGAAGATAAATTTAATTTATTGCCAATTAATAACAGAATAGTATAGTGAGAAATAAAAACAAAACTAAAAACAACTTCCACCCAGCCCCCTTTCTTCCCAGGCTCAACTTCACTCAAGAGTCTTCTATGCCCTCCCCAGCCCCTGAGCAGCACAGGGGGATGGAGAATGGGAGTTGTGGCCAGTTCATAACACTTCATCTCTGCTGGTCCTTCCTCCTCCTTTCTCTTGGCTTTTATTGCTGAGCATGACATCATATGGTATGGAATATCCCTTTAGCCAGTTTGGGTCAGCTGTCCTGGCTATGTCCCCTCCCAACCTCTTGCCCACCTCTAGCCTACTAGCCTTTGGGTGGGTGAGGGTTGGAGAGACAGCCTTGATGCTGTGGAGCACTGCTCAGCAGTAGCCAAAACATTGGTGTGTTAGCAACACCTTTCCAGCTACAAATACAAAGCACAGCACTATGAGGGCTGCTGTGGGGAAAGTTAACTCCATCCCAGCTAGACTCAATACAATCTATCACCTCAAGGCAGCATTTATAGTATTGTTTGAAGTATGTCTTGCATATAGCATAGATTGTTGCCAAATATTTGTAACCAAACTCTTATCAGAATAAAGTTAATTTCTTATCTTCTACTTCCCTACAGTGACTCAAGTGATATTTTATTCCAGGAAGCGTCCCATAGAGCTGTGCAGTTGAAGAGAAAGAAATGGGATTTGTGATAAGAAAAAACAGAGAAGTAGAACATTCAAACCAAAATTATATATTCCTATCTACATCTGTCTCTGCTCTTACTTGCCTGATGAATAAATTAAACACAAAATGTGATGGCACTTTATCTAGTTAATCTTGACTGTTCTTGGTGCAGATACCTATGGTATAAGCTTGCACAACCCACAAAAATTACAGGAGATATAAAAAATGACCCTGCATACCTTTCATCCCAAACTTAGAGTGTCTTCCAAACTTCAGAATAATGAGCATTATTACTAAGCCAGTGCACACCAGTGCTGCACTTCCCACCATAATATACACCTAAAAAAGAGGATACAAACAGATCTGATATTTTCTCATTAACCATCTTCAAACATATTCAGCATACATTCAGATTTACCCATTAACCCAACCTGATGAATTTTAACAAGGCCAAAGTGCAAGGTCCTGCACCTGGGTCAGGGCAATCCCCAATATCAGTACAGACTGGAGGATGAATAGACTGAGAGCAGCCCTGCAGAGAAGGACTTGAGGGTACTGGTGGACGAAAAAATGGACATGAGCTGGCAATGTGCGCTCGCAGCCCCAAAAGCCAATCATATCCTGGGCTGCATCAAAAGCAGTGTGACCAGCAGGTCAAGGGAGGTGATTCTCCCCCTCTGCTCCGCTCTTGTGAGAGCCCACCTGGAGCACTGCATCCAGCTTTGGAGTCCTCAGCACAGGAAAGACATGGACCTGTTAGAGCGAGTCCAGAGGAGGGCCACAAAAATGATCAAAGGGGTGGAACACCTCTCCCATGAGGAAAGGCTGAGAGAGTTGGGGTTGTTTGGCCTGGAGAAGAGAAGACTCTGGGGAGACCTTATTGCAGCCTTTCAATACTTAAAGGGGGCTTCTAAGAAAGATGGAGAGAGACTTTTTACTAGGGCCTGCAGTGACAGGACAAGGGGCAACAGTTTTAAACTGAAAGAGGGTAGGTTTAGATTACATATTAGGAAGAAATTTTTTATGATGAGGGTGGTGAGACACTGGATGAGGTTGCCCAGAGAAGTTGTGGATGCCCCATCATTGGAAATGTTCAAGGTCAGGTTGGACGGGGCTCTGAGCAACCTGGTCTATTGAAAGATGTCCCTGCCCATGGCAGGGTGGTTGGAACTAGATCATCTTTAAAGGCCCCTTCCAATCCAAACCATTCTATGATTTAGGTAGAGATTCATTTCAAATAGGAAACATTTGCACTCAGATCAAAGAGTACAGGAATAAGTCACTCGCTGAGGTTTCCTCTATCCTGAAGAGAATAGAGACTCAGACACTTCCGAGAACCACTTTCTCAACATCCCACACATTCAAGGCAGGTGGGAGGGAATGCACATCACCCCTTTCCCTTCCAGCAGAGTGGCATGTATTAAGAAAACACGTAAGAAAAGCACATAAGAAAACACTTTTTTACTGTGGGGGTGGTCAAACACCAGCACAGGTTGCCCAGAAAGGTGGAGTCTCCATCCCTGGAGATATTCAAAACCTGACTGGATACAGTCCTGGACAACCTGCTGTAGCTGATTCTGCTTTGAGCAGGGGGGTTGGACTAGATGATGTCCAGAGGTGTCTTCCAGTCTCAGCTATTCTGTGATTCTGTTATCAGAAAAGATGACTGTCTGGGACCTTCCTGATTTTTTAGCAAAGTATATCTCCATGAAGTAACCACTGTCAATGTGAGGGACTGGAGGTTGTCAAAGTTAATGCCCCCACTGCACTTAACGGGTGGAAACAGAACAAAATTGAAGTTTTAGGAACCCTTCTCACTGCCCTTATTCTTATAACTTTTCACTCCCCAACCACTGGTGCTGGAGAGAGCCACTGGGAAGGCTTTCTCCCATCTGCACAAAACAGATTCCTCCCTTATCACTTTCAAATGTATTGAGACAATACCTAGCCTTCATAGCCTCATTTTCCATTCTTTCCCAACTCATAATCTACCACAAATGCACACATTCTCCACTGCCTGCCGCCTTGCAGAGTCATCAATGCCTGCAGCAGGGAGGCAGCACTACTAACCAGACCGGCTGCCTGCTACCAGTTTCCAACAATTCATGACATTTAACATTCAGTTTCCAATATCATGATAGGTGAGGCATCAAAGGAGTAGACCCACCAATTCAGCTGCCTGTACTAAGAACCACTACAAATTATCTTATCAAAAAGCTACATTAAATCACACATTAAAAACATAGTTAGAATTTGAAAGCTCATTACACCATGTCCTCTTTGTAAGGAACAGCTGACTTTGGGACTGGAATTAAAGCAGCAGTCTTTAAGTTACCCTGAATGTTGTTATTTTGTAAAAAAAGAGTTGCTCTCCTTGGCTAAAATTAGAAGCAAAGTCTTGGGCTAACAAATTAGTTAGTTGTTCAGAAAAGCATGAAACAAATTATCAACTTTACTTGGAATGAAAAGTGATCC
The DNA here is from genome assembly GCF_947461875.1 of Haliaeetus albicilla. Classification (NCBI taxonomy): domain Eukaryota; kingdom Metazoa; phylum Chordata; class Aves; order Accipitriformes; family Accipitridae; genus Haliaeetus; species Haliaeetus albicilla. The sequence continues at coordinate 10,581,872 of NC_091515.1, read as the reverse complement.
ACTCTCAAAAAATGGAGTGAGGGAAGGGGGGGAGTGCATTGATTTTTTTCCTCTTGATTTTGATCACCACATAGTAATAGCTCTGGTGTTCTGGTAGCTTAGGGTCCCATTACAATCTTCACAGTTTCATTAGTTGTATAGTCAAAAAAAAATCTGCCAAGATTACAGATCAGGAAACAACGTATATACTTACAGTGATATTATCTTCATTCTCTTTGTTGGAAACATCTGCAGAAGTGATTCGATTACTATTATTCGCGGTGTCTCCAAGGTCATTAGGTGTGGTTTCATACTCTTAGGAAAGGAAAAAAAGGGTGCTTTTATAATTTCATAACCTTGGAGGGGAAAGGGTTGAGTTTATTATTTCAGCTTTGTAATACCATAATAGTAACACATCAGAATTCTGAGCAATTTGAAAATTATACATTATTTCTATTGTACCTGATACATTTGGGGGGATCCTTGTGACATAATTTTGAACAAATGCGTTGTGACTGACAGACTTGAAAAAAGAAGCTGCTTCTCTGTTCAGCTTTATAGAGAAGGAATCTAAATGATAATATATTTAACTCTAGTTTTTCTAATAGAAATATAAGAACTCCATCCATAAAGATATTTTTATGTGCTTCTGACTTCCCATTAAAAATTGAAGACTGCCCTCTACAATGAACTCCTATAGCCTTGTATTCAGCCAAATATAGGACTGACTTCTTAGAAATTAGCTTGAGGACTTTTTGTTTGTCTGCGAAGAACTTGGCAGATGACCTTTTAGCTAGTTTATTGCTATCAAATGCAAAATAGCTGGTTTTCTTAGGTTAAAAAAATAATGAAAAATGCTGTTGTGTGCATAGAAGTTACAGTCTAACATGCTAAATTGTCATACAGGTAAACTTTAAAAAAGTTAAGTGCCTGAGATGGTCTGAAGAAATTTGATTTATCAAAACAATGCTACTCATAGGTCTGCTGGGGTGAATCCAGGACAATTCCATCAAAAGAATGAATATGGTTTAATTATTTATATTTATTTAATAATGAAACACAGATATATACAGTCCATGATTTTGTCAAAATTATTCAAATACAATAACAAGAATTAAATAGTACATGTATGAACTTAGAGATACATGCATTAAAATAAAAAAAAATTATTTATGATTGCATCTGGAAATATACATGTTTCAATTGTATGACTGTAATGTGTGCAGATGAAATAAACCAAACAAGAGCAATAAGTGCATTTATTGTAAATGCACCTCTATCACTCTAATTTAAATTTGCAATTAATTGTGTATTTCTTTATATATTTTGAATAAAATCAGTGCCATAAGTCTACAGATGAAATTGTAACTGTGAATATGAAAAAGCAAAATTCAGAGGCATAGCTCACAAACCACAGAGGCAGGAACTCTTCCAACCTCAGAGCTGCTACCAGGCAAGGGGAGGGAGGGCCTTTATCTTCTTTAGCTCCCAAAGCTGTTTTGGAGACCTCAGCCGGCAATACTAGCAACAAGCTGCACCATCCTTTTGATGTTCATGCATGCGGAAACACACTTTCTTTCTGCAAAGCACTCAGCAGGCTGCATGCTTTTTTGGTATATGAACCAATACAGTTACCTCTGCCACCAGTGCTACAGTTGGTCCAGTCAGGTTGTCTAATCAATTCACAAAGTCTATTCTGGCTCTATACCATACATGCTGAAGGATAGGATTTTTTTTCAAGCCAAAATACATATTTAGTCTACAGAGCTTTCAAGAGAAACCAAATTTAATTTCCTGGCCTTTTATCATTTACATTCTCCAACTCAGCATTGCATCCCTATGTCTATAGCTTCCTATGCAGCAAGGTTAAAATAGTAGTGAAAGGCAGAAGAGCAGCAATCCTCACTCCAAGCAAAATAAAACCTACCTGAATTCCCCACTTGGACAAAGAGCCTGGACATTGAGACAAGGTTCTGTGCAGACCATCCGCTACTGTGAATACAAGTTTTGCTACAGCAGAGAGGGAGATTTCAGTTTTATTCATCTGCAGGCAGCACCTAGACTCTTGATCAGTGAAGAACCCAGTTTATAACAAGTATCTCAAGCTATAAGATTGGGCTTCATTTACAATTTTCTGGTAATGTCTTCACTAAGGTAGTTTTGACCAACCCTTTAATTACAGTAGCTTTATAATAGCAACAACATAGAAAACAAACATTAAGAGCCTTCACTGTTCTGTCTCCATAACACAAACTTTTAAGAGGGAATTTCTTTGCTCTTAATTTTACCTGTAAATAGTGGGGGGCAAAAGCTGGAGCTATTTGCAGTTCTGTTTATGTTCATTTCTATACTGTGATACTGGAAATCATACCCTGAAGGACTAATTAGAACTATGCAAAGTATTTCAGGTCTGGGTCTATGAATCCTCTGAATGCAGTATTATTAAAAAGGGCAAGGGATAAAGTAGGCCACTTCAGTACATCAGTGTTGCATTGCCATTTCCCACTGTATAACTGTGAACCATTTACATTTGAATTACTGCCAAATTTTCAAAGCCTCTTGAAATGGGTGAGTCAGGCAAGGAAAACATGCACAACAGTTATCCAGCCAAACCCAGGCAATTCTGAATTAAATGAATTCTTGTTCATTTTATTATGAAAATCTGATTAGGCATGTAGCATTCTGATACAGACAGGGTCATGCCTCTTGACTCATGCTATGTGGGACTTGTATTGTTTCAGGGCTAGATTCTCTGGTGTCTAGTAACTTATGCAGTCATATATTCCTACACCAACTGAGGTAAATCATAACTAACACATGGGAGCATTTTGCAGCTGTTTTATAAACAAGGTGTAAAGCAGCTGGGATCCAGACAAGAGCACTGTCATAAGTACCAGGGAGTCATTCTGCAAAATATCTCTGGGAGTTCAGTTTTATGGGGCATATTGTCTCCCTCATTTTCATGACCACATTGGAAAAAGCAGCATGGCATTAAAACATGAACTAGGGGCCAAAGAAGCCATCTTTGCATTTGATTTCCTGCTCAACCCTGGGCAAGTCACTTTATTTTTCTTTCTCAGTTACCTCTCATACAAAACTGTGATATCTCTTATTTGCTTTTTCTACAGGATTCTGTGGGGATTAGTTATTAGGGACTGATTGCTCTGTGCTTCAAGCATATGCAGTACAATGTGGATAAAATTCCCCCAACAAACATAACATCATGCATAGTTTTGTGAGCTCGTCAGTTCTTCTGTTTCCCATAGTATTCTTAAAATATTTAATAGAAAACATTTGGAAATAACCTCATATGAAGCACAGAGCACTGAAGGTCAAATCCCAAGGGACAGACCAAATCCCAATACAAAGGGCTTTGCTCTATGCAGAAGGGTACTCAAGGCTAGAGTCCCCTGTCCCCATGCAGCCAAGCTCTGCTTACCCACACAAGGCACAGCAATGAGGGCCATGAACATCCTACATCCTGCTGGTTAAAGGAACTCATGCAGTGCACAGGCACTGCAGAGACCAAGTTCCACCCAATAGCAGCTGTGAAAATCTGTCACAAACCTTTTCTCAGGGGCACATAGGTGCTTTCTTTGTCTGGAATTTTTCCTATTTGGTTGAAATCTCATGATTAGTCTCTCTAGTCTGTTTTGGCTCCTTTGAAGTGAAAGGCCACCCTTCATACCCTGTTCCAATTTATTTTTGCCTAGTCACATTCCATCTTCTTCCTGCATATATTCAGGTGGGGAGAAACACCCACCTCTTCTGTGAAGGTTTAGTCCATTGTCAGGGCCCTGAGAGTACTAACAACCCTTATTGGCCCTGCCCAGCCTCCCCTGGGGCCTCCCCCACTCCTGCCCATGGGCTCAGGAGCCTCATTTCAGGTCAGTCCAGGGCCATCAATCCCCACACTGGTGACACCATAGGAGTGTTTGTCTCTAGCTCTGCCACAGCCCTGCCCTGCCTTGTCATGTGTCCTGCTGAGCCAGGCCCAACATTTAGGCTCACATCTTGGCCTGACCTCAGCCTGTCCCCATCCACATGGCCCGGCCCTGCCCTGCCATCCTGGGGCTGTATCTGATCCTGGTTACCCTCACTGGTCCTGATCCTGACCTCCACTCATGGGCTGACAGCCCCATCCTGGCCACAGCTGAGCCCCATTCCCCACAGAAGTGCCTGATGCCCTTGGCTGGGGGCTGCCCCCACAGCCTGCCCTGCTCCCTCATTGGGGGCAGTGGGAGAGGCCACGGCTGGCAAGACCCCTGCCCTGCCAGCCTGAAGATACCCTTGGCACCTGGCCCCCACAAAGCCACCGGCACTGCAGTGCCCTGACACTTATAGAGAAATACCTTGCAACTCCCGTGAGGCTGTTAAAGCACTAGGGCACCACCCAAGCACCCTGACTTTACCAGGACCCAAGCCACTTACAAACATATAGATATTGCGTAGCATGCTGCAGGATCAAACCCTCTGCAGTTGCCTTTACCCTTTACACAGTGCAAATTTGCAGCATGATTAGCATAGGAGTCTGAAAAATATGTTTTGAAGGGGAGAACAGCAGGAAGGAGGGAGGTAGGGAAGGAGACCTTTAAATCTTGCTTCCAACATAATCTAAACTGGGGGTAAACAGATTAGCATACAGATTGAAGGGTCTGAAAAGAAGTCATGAAAAATGCTCAGTCTCCAGGAGGAGCTGATTCCTGGGTAGTTCCACAATCAATCATGCAGTGGTTTTCCCAAGAAGTATAACAGTTTCTAGACTTTTTAGCCTTATTTATTCATCTCACCAACTGGACTTGTGAATTTGGAATAATTAAGGAAACACTCCGGACTACAAAGTGTTGCACAAAAAGTCACTGAAACAAAGATCAAAGGCAGCAATTTCAAAAAGTAGAAAGAAAAGCCAGAAATAAAATGGAATATTGTTTTCATCAGAACTAGATCTTGCAGGCTGTGATTCACTTGCACAACTCAAAAGCACACATTTTAACTGAATCTACCAGTCAACTGAATTACAGTACTCATACACATGCATCAGGACCTTGATAAACAGCTCAGCTTCAAAATCTTCATGTATACAACATATATAACACAACACATGTAGGAAACTGTGCAAACCATCACCTCTTCCTCCCCCTCAAAAAAAAAAAAAAATTAGAGAGGGAGAGGAAGCTATGCTTTAGTATTTCTAAGCACTTAAACCCAAATTGATGCTTCAAATGCGCATTTGCTAAAGTTTAAGGACATGGAATCAGAGTAATAACATTTAAATCAGCTTAAGGAAACTTGATTCATGGGTCATTTTGTCCAAATAAAAGTACTCCAAACAGGATCCAGCTTCTGCTGGAAGCTAGAGGGTGTTTTGGATGCGTTGGTTAGGATGTACTTTCAAGCTCAGCAGAAGTATAGCAGAATTATTATGCAAAACTAGCTAGTTATATTTCAGTTTGCAGCTTCTATTATAATGCACGTTGGCTTTCAATAGGTATAGCCTAAAATATTTTGCCTAACTAAAAAATAACTTGAACAATGTGTCATCAAATTTTCTCTCAGATATCACTGAGTTGATGTTCTGCTTATGCAAGAGAGAATAAAGAAAGGTACAAATGAGAGGACAGAGAAAAATTACCTACAGGTGTATTGGGTTTGGGTGGCAAGATTTTGATAATGGGAAGGGCTACAGGAGTGGCTTCTGTGAGAAGCTGCTAGAAGCTTCCCCTATGTCCGATAGAGCCAATGCCAGCTGGCTCCAAGATGGACCCACTGCTGGCCAAGGCCAAGCCTATCAGTGACGGCAGTAGCGCCTCTGTGATAACATATTTAAGAAGAGGGGAAAAAAAACCCAAAACAGCAACTTCAGTGGGAAAGAGGAGTGAGACTATGTAAGAGAAAGCCCTGCAGACACCAAGGTCAGTGAAGAAGGAGGGGGAGGAGGTACTCCAGGTGCCAGAGCAGAGATTCCCTTGCAGCCTGTGGGGAAGACCATGGTGAGGCAGGTTGCCCCCTGTGGCCCATGGAAGTTAACAATGGAGCAGATATCCACCTGCAGCCTATGGAGGACCCCACACCAGAGCAGGTGGATGCTCCCAAAGGAGGTTGTGACCCCGTGGGAAGCCCATGCTGGAGCAGGCTCCTGGCAGGACCTGTGGACCCATGGAGAGAGGAGCCCACACTGGAGCAGGTTTTCTGGCAGGACTTGTGGACCCATGGAGAGAGGAGCCCACACTGGAGCAGGTTTTCTGGCAGGACTTGTGACCCCATGGGGCCCCACGCTGGAGCAGTCTGTTCCTGAAAGACTGCACACCATAGAAAGGACCCATGCTGGAGCAGTTTGTGAAGGACAGTACCCTGTGGGAACAACTCACGTTGGAGAAGTTCGTGGAGGACTGTCTCCCATGGGAAGGGCCCCACGCTGGAGCAGGGGAAGAGTGTGATGAGTCCTGCCCCTGAAGAGGATGAAGCAGCAGAGACAACATGTGATGAACTGACCCCAACCCCCATTCCTTGTCCCCCTGTGCCGCTCAGCGGAGAGGAGGTAGAGAAGTCAGGAGTAAATTTAAGCCCAAGAAGAAGGGAGGGATGGGGGGAAGGTGTTTTAAGATTTGATTTTTATTTCTCATTATCCAATTCTGATTTGATTGGTAATAAATTAAACTACTTTCCCCAAGTTGAGTCTGTTTTGCCCGAGACAGTAATTAGTGAATGATCTCTCCCTGTCCTTATCCTGACCTATGAGCCTTTCGTTATATTTTCTCTCCCCTGTCCAGTTGAGGAGGGGGCATGATAGACTAGCTTGGTGGGCACCTGGCATCCAGCCAGGGTCAACCCACCACAACAGGAAAACTCACTTGTGCCAAACTCATTTTTAAGGGGAATTTAGGGGTACATTTTTGGAGGCAAAACAAGTATGGAAGCATCCCTGAAAAAATAAGTTATATAAGAAGAAATCATGAACTCTCTTTCCTCCAAGAAATGCCTCTGGAAGGTTTACAAAAAAACTCATGCCTCTATGCTACATCAGACAGTTGTCACCCTTGTGTGGATTGTCCGGCTCATAGTTCACAAACGAGTTTCACCATGTCTAGTGCACACAGGCGACTCATGGGGGGTTACAAAAGTGACCCAGCCTTGGGTTGCCTTGAGGCCCTGTCTCTCTGCAGAGATGACTCATGGGGAGCTGTGTAGACAGCTTAGCCCTGGGTTGTCTGATAAACCCTAAAGTAAACAGGGCAGTGGCTGCACCATTCAAAGAACCAAAACCTGCACTGAGCCTTGAAATCCCTTAACAGATAGTATGTCCCGAGTCTCAATCCAACCACTATTCAGTTGCTGAGGAAGCAAGGTGAAAAAAAAAAACCAAAACCTGGAGGGTTTCAGCTTCAGTTTCAAATGACAGCCTTGTGTATTCAAACAATCACAGACCAGCAAAGGAAAGAAAGATAAGGGGAAACTCCACTCAGATATACATAATCCACTCAGACATAGTCATACACACCATTCCACAAGTCAGGGGATAAAAACTCTAAGATTCAGGTTGGAAATGCGGAGTCACTTCTCCAACAATACAGTTGGCTTGTGAAGGAGACCCTTCCCTGCCTTGATCTGGATGCCGGTCGAGGTATCTTCCCTGGGATTGAGAGCCCTTACCTGGAGGGGTAAGTGAATATTGTGTATGCTTTAAGTTTGTAAATGTGTTTGTGGTTGTCTCTGAATCGCTTGTGGTTGTAATAATGTACTGCTCTTGCCTTGAAAAATTGCAATAGTGCATTCCTCCATTGTATCTGTAAAACCTGCAATAGTGGCGTATTAAGTCTGTGAGTGAAGTTCAAGTCGCTTGCTTGAACCTTGCAGTTAAGCCTGCAAGTGAAGTTCGTTTGCTTGAACCTTGCAGTTAAGTCCTTTTCCGTCACATTAATTTGGCGTAGTCGGCAGGATACAATGGAGGAACTATTGCAGAAACATGGTTGTAAACCTTCTCCTGCAGACAAGGAGAAGGCAAAGAAGTTATGGAGGAGTAAAGAGAAAGTGGTGGCATGGGTAGAGCAGTGTAGGAAGGAACAAAAGAAAAAGAAAAATGGGAAAGGTAAAGGTATCCTGTGCACTATTTTTGGAGCATATCTAACTTGTGCACAGGAGGAGGCACTGAAATCTGAGACGGCAAAAATAACGGGTGCAGCTGATCTCACTGAAGCTACAAAATTCAGGGCATTAGAAACTGAAGTTGAAGTGACCAAAACTGCTTTAGATGCAGAATGAAAGATAAGTGCGGCCTTGAGTGTTCATAATGGAGAATTAGAGGTTGAAAATGTGTTTTTGAAAGATGAATTAAATTCTGAAAGGGAGAACAACAGAAAATTACTAGAAAAATTAAAATTGTTGTTATCAAGTGCTCCAACTCTCTCTCCCGCCCAAGTCAGGAATCTAGTTATGTGTGCCGATCCTGACACTTGGGACGGGGATATCTGGGGTGACCCAGATGATGAATCTGATGGGACAAGTAACATTGAAATTCAACCCCTCATTAAAACGGAGGTACAGTCGAGGGCCAGGAACAATCGAAATTTAACTACAACCCGAACCACCCCGTGGTCTGGACCTGAGCTCGCACAAATGCAAGAGAAATTTTCACGCAAGCCGGGGGAAAGTGAAACTGAATATTTATGGCATGTGTCATTGAATGGAGGGGATCGAGTCTTGTTGAGCAAGGAGGAAGCTAGGGGATATTGGGGTCCTGGTGTGTTCCTTGATCAGGGTCCTGTGGGGAATCAACCCTTGACGCTCAGAGTTGCCTATTGGGCAGGGGGACTAGATTCTAGAGAACGAGGTGAACCTCTGACTATTAAAACGGCTGGATTATCTAGGCTGGCTGAATCAGTGCAAAAGACTGCCTGTATACAAGCTATGTACAAGCGTGGGGAGCAGGGTATTCCCCTTGCTGCTCCAGTTGATCCGGTCCACCTTAAACCATTAATTAGAGGTCTCCCTGACGTCTTGAAAATTTACATGCAAAACCTGAAAGAAAAAATTATATGGGCAATTGATCATAATACTTGCAACCCCAACCAGCAACAACAGCCTGTTTTAACATGGGGGGAATTTCAGGCTGATCCACTCGTGTAATATCCAGCTTAGAATGGCCTAACCAGCATATTGATCCATATATTATTTTAGTCACTGGCCCCAGATGAATACCTGTAAATTTTCTAATTGATACTGGAGATTTAATCTCCAAGAAACCACATGAAATTGGCAAATTCCCCACACAATTGCATTCTGGCCAACCTGTAATGGTCAAGTTACCTCAAATTGGAGTTGTACCCCTGATACTGACCAACCCGAGGGGGCTGTATGCATGGGAAGCAAAAGATAGCTCCAATTGCATACATCGGATAAGTAGCAGGTAGATTATACCAAGTTTCTAACCAATTTATCGTCGAGCGTGTATACGTTCGAGCAGCTCTCTTCTCTTTAAATTACAGGACTGTTCCAGTTAAAGAAGGATGAGCGACAACTGGGAAGACACGGGGTGGAGACCTCACAGATGTCGATCCGAGCTGATGTGAACTGTACCTTAGAGGAATTGACAAGCTACACAGACCTGGAGCGTGGATCAGGGGTTTTATCTTTTGATTTTCATATGTTTGTTTGGTAGTGATAATGGTTTGTTAATCTAAGTTTTAATAGTGCTATACTATGGCTGTAATTGTAAGGTTTTTTGTAATAATTGTTGTTAGTCCTATAATAACCATATGCATAAGTAAACAATCTAGGATATGGAATAGACAGCCTCAGGCTTTTGACATACCGAACCAGACAATATGATCTATAAGATGATACAAGGTTTTGCTCGCATGCTTAACTTTTCTCAGGTACCTACCTGTTTGCCTTTACCACATAACCCCCACTCAGGGGATCCCCATAACAGCTCTCCCTGTGGATATAGGTAAGAATTTAGATTGGCTCTGGAATCAAAATAAGTCTATCATTTGGGGTGAATTAGAATGGAAGTGGCCATTTAATAATATGTTAAATCGAACTTCCGTTTGGAGCCTAAATTGTTCCTATGCCCCACTCTGTCAGGACAATAAGACTTTAGGATGTAGGGGCAAACAGCCCCAGTCCTCCCAACAGCCATGTTCCAAACACCCTTGGGCAGATACACGGTATGGGGATGAACCATATTGGGGAAAACGCTTAGTCCTGAGGTATGTGGAACCGGTAAACACCCAGTGGTGCTTTGAGTTTCCTTCAACACCTGGTAATTCATGTATGTGGTTCAATGTGATGGAAGGACCACCTGCTATTTGTTTATGGTCTCAAGCCCATGAGGAGAGAAAAGATGACAGGAAGGAGTGCTATCCCTGGCGGTCTAGACAAAGGTTCTCAACACAACCCAATGTGAAAAAAACACCCCTGTGGAATTGTACAAATATTATAAATTGTACCACTGGTGGGGATCTAGAAAATAGTTGGTTGTGGTTAATTCCTTCATTACGGCATTTAAGCAGTGCTGCCTGCTTGTGTCAAAATTACACCAGGCCATACCCCCCAGCAACGGGATGTAATACTAGCATAAGCTATAAAGACTTAAAATATTCTGAGCAATCCTCCTGTCACATTCCTGGAACCATGGGTAATTGTGATGACTCACCTATATATGCTCCACGTCAGTTAACGTGGATATGCTCAGATGGGACTATTACAGATATGTTAAGACCTATACATCTTGGTCTGCAGTGTACTTTGGGAGTACCATCATTATGTCCTTCTTATTACGCTGAGAAATTTATCTCTCAAGGACTGTGGCATCCCTGTACCAAACGAAGTACAGACAACACCGATTGGACTGTATCCCAGAAATTAGCAGTATGGGCCAAAGGATTCTTTGGGCTAGGAATAGGTCACCTTAAAACTAGAATTGTGCTGTCCAATTTAACTGCACAAGTGGAAGCTTTGGCAGACCTCACTAAAGACAATTTTGAATTGCTAGATACACAAGTACAGACTGCCTCAAAAGTTGCACTTCAAAATCGACTTGCACTGGATATGATATTACTCAAAGAACAAGGGGTGTGCGGATACTTGAAAGCAAACCATGAACAAGAAGAATGTTGCGTCACAATTCCTAATGTGTCACTACCTCTTTGGGAAAACCTCCAGAAGATGAAGAAGATAGTCGAAGTTACTCATGAACTGCAGGACCAAATGAAGGACACTTGGTTGGGAAATATTTTTGGTAGGATAGTATGGGTATTTTCTGGATGGATTGTTAATTGTTACAAACACTGATTGTTATTATAATTTCTATTATTGTAGTATGCATTGCTGTTAGTTATATAAAAAGAATGATTGTGAAATCTAACTCTGAGGTAAGGGCTCACCCAGAAATTGAGGAATACCTAACTCTACTAAAACACAGAGACGAAACTTATACCAATACAGCGGTCAATGATGACATGCATGTGGTTGAATTGTGACTCAGGTCACGGGGTGGATTGTGTGGATTGTCTGGCTCATAGTTCACAAACGAGTTTCACCATGTCTAGTGCACACAGGCGACTCATGGGGGGTTACAAAAGTGACCCAGCCTTGGATTGCCTTGAGGCCCTGTCTCTCTGCAGAGACGACTCATGGGGAGCTGTGTAGACAGCTTAGCCCTGGGTTGTCTGATAAACCCTAAAGTAAACAGGGCAGTGGCTGCACCATTCAAAGAACCAAAACCTGCACTGAGCCTTGAAATCCCTTAACAGATAGTATGTCCTGAGTCTCAATCCAACCACTATTCAGTTGCTGAGGAAGCAAGGTGAAAAAAAAAACCAAAACCTGGAGGGTTTCAGCTTCAGTTTCAAATGACAACCTTGTGTATTCAAACAATCACAGACCAGCAAAGGAAAGATAAGGGGAAACTCCACTCAGATATACATAATCCATTTAGGCATAGTCATACACACCATTCCACAAGTCAGGGGATAAAAACTCTAAGATTCAGGTTGGAAATGGGGGGAGTCATTTCTCTAACTATACAGTTGGCTTGCGAAGGAAACCCTTCCCCCCCTTGATCTGGATGCCGGTCGAGGTATCTTCCCTGGGATTGAGAGCCCTTACCTGGAGGGGTAAGTGAATATTGTGTATGCTTTAAGTTTGTAAATGTGTTTGTGGTTGTCTCTGAATCGCTTGTGGTTGTAATAATGTACTGCTCTTGCCTTGAAAAATTGCAATAGTGCATTCCTCCATTGTATCTGTAAAACCTGCAATAGTGGCGTATTAAGTCTGTGAGTGAAGTTCAAGTCGCTTGCTTGAACCTTGCAGTTAAGCCTGCAAGTGAAGTTCGTTTGCTTGAACCTTGCAGTTAAGTCCTTTTCCGTCACAACCCTACAGTACCAATTGTAACTATCAGTAGCAGTGGATTTATGCTAATCTGAATCAAAAGCAGCAGTGTAAGTAGAAATTGCCCTCATTTATCTTAAATAATATGTCAGGAAAAGAGCCAACGATACAAAGTGCCTTTTAGAATTGTGTTATAATATGTGCCATTTCAGTTTAACTGAGCCTGACCTTCAATCTTTTAGTGGTTTGAGTTCCTTTATTTCTATCTTTAAAAGAAAAGAAAAAGAAAATCAAATATATACCATAAACGTCTGGATCCACAATTGGGCCACTACCTGTGCATGGAGAAAAAAAAAAAAAACAAACAAAAACAAACAAACAAAAAAAAACAAACAGAAAGAAAAAGCCTTTGTAAATAGATTGTAGATTGCAAAAGCTGGAAGAATAAGAGTTTCCTTAGGGTTTTGGTTTTTTTTAAGAGCTTACATGTTATTTGCAATAGCAATGGTCAGTACCTACACAAATGCAAAGCAACATCAATATATTGTACTATAATTTACAATTATTTTAGAGCTGTCCCAAATGATAACACTTTGCTTCATGTGAAACAGATAATACACAGGGCATTTGCTCTAGTAAAAGCAGGCATATTTACCAAATGGGCAAAATTCTGCTCTCTGCTGCTAATGTATATCTGGAATAAATGCAACAGTAACTATTCTTGTTGAAAGTCAATGTTAAAATTCTCCCTGACGTTAAGTGGAAGCAGACTTCAGTGGGAGTTACAATAACTGACTTTTACCTGGTCAAAAAATTTGCAGTTAAATCACTGAGAGAGCAAACTGGTTTAGATCTGCAGCACTGTGGTAAATTAAAGGCTAGAGGATGCTGTTAGAGGATGCTCCCAAGAAGCCAGCTGCACACCTGATCCACAGACAGAACTCTTATTGAAAGAATAAGATTTCCCATATGCAAAGAAACTAGAGAAGCCAGCCTTTACACAAGCAAAGTGGATACCTGTCTAGTATATACTTTTCTAAATTTTACTAGTTCCAGTTTGCAGCTTTTTCCAATTACTGCACATATGTAAGGCTAAGCACACATGTGAGTATAACATACACTGAAGTTAGTATACTATTAGTTTATTCATGCTTTGAAAGATACTTGTGTTATATTTCAACATGCCCATTCATCCTAGTCTATAACATATTTATAGCATGCGTTATGTAGTATATTTACTCTTTTTTGTTGTTGGTTTGGTAATAAAATTAATAGATAGTTAAAACCTCTAAAGATGACTCAAACTTCAAAAGGAATAATTCTGTTTATAGTACCATACAGTAATTCCATACCAGTGACATTACACTGGTATAAAGCCACTGTGAAGTATGACCAGAACACAATTGTTTCTGCTTTTTTCAACAGCATGAGAATCTGTGCTGAAAATACAAAATAAGAGTTGCAACCTATTTGCAAAATGGCAGCAGATAATTAGGTTTATTTTTAAATGCATTTGAAGATATTCTAGTACCCAGAGATATGGATTAAGAGACCCCATGAGAATGGTCATGTCAATCTGCAGAAAAAAATGAAATAAGCGTGTAATACTATCTGTCCTCAAACAAGTTCTGACCAGGGTTTTTTTGTCCATAAACCTTCATGGATTCAGTTTTTCCAGTATAAAACATTCAGCTGATGAAAGAACCAGTTTACCTTCTGTATGAGTCCTACTTCTCATAATCTGAAAAAAACCCCAACTTCCTAGGCCTTTACTCCTGAGTTAAATTACAACATTTTTATTACTGTTTACTGGAAATGGGATAAAATAATCAGATTGGTTTAACCTGTAATTCCTGCTAGGGGCATATAAACCAGGAAGTCATCTATTCCATTCAAATACCTTTTATATAACTAAATACTTCACTTGAAATAAAGTTGAAAAAATCAAGAAGTTAGACCAACCCCAAATTTCTATGTAGTATTCCCTACCTAAAAACATCATCAAAACATTGTTTGAATCTATTTTAACATGAAAGTTTACCACAGTAATTTTGCATGTTTACATGCAATTATTTTTAACGCAAAGAACAGCATTGTTTTGGTCCTTGTTAGAACGGGTTGTTGTGCAAATAAAATATTACAGACATATCCTATTCACTCATCTTTATAAACTGCCTCAACTACATTTGGCTTGTTTGCTTCTTTCTTTATAAAGATGACACTTTCAAAATAAAGCAGCAGCAAAAGACTCAACCCAAAAAAATACTTGTGCAACACAGTCACGTGTTATTATGCCAAACCAGCAGGATGCTACTTCTAAGGCATATCTAACATATTATTATACAATGACAAGATACTACATGACTTGAATTCCTTCAGCTGAACTTTAGAGTAGAGGGCTGGTAGATGAATGATTTTACTTAGAAATAGTTATTATTGGTAAAAATCTCTCCAGCACTCATTAGCTGTTATGGATCAATTATGGAAACAGCCTCTGGAATAAAACACAGCTGATTATTGCTTAGCATTTGCTGCAATGCAGTCTCAAATAGTCAAATTATCCTCAGCAAGAACAACTTCACTAGAATCCATGAAGATTAGCAGATTAAAAATAGTTAAAAAACTAGCCAACAGAATGTGAAATTTGTTCCCCCAGACCTTAGTATTTTAAATAAACTTTTAATTTATAACATTAACTTGACCCAAATCCCACTGTGGTACAAGCTTTCTTCTCCTTTATGCTTGCATCCTCTGCCCCTTGAAAAATGTTCTGTAAGTAGCATGCTGGAAGCTGAGAGCATCTTAGCACAAATCGTGTCTTCATCATGCTTGATGCAACTTTGAGAGTAGAGTATTAGGCTGTTGATGATACAACATGTTTCAGACTTTGCTGTATTTATTTTAAATAGATATATAGTTTATAGGTGAATTTTTTTTAACTTGCTTTTGTTTTTATCTTCAGTGCATTTGCCTGTAAGTGATTTAATAACCAGAGAATCAGTTCAAAGCTCAGTCAGGATACCCCACCCCATGAAACATCAGGGCTAGTATTTAATTCAGTCATGAAGGCATGGAAATGAACATAATACCAGAGCATGGGCCTAATCTTTATGCTTCATTGTACGATATGTGGGCCAAAAGGAGATACTACACAGTAACAACAGCGCTGAAAAAGCCTTTTAAAGGTCTGTCCTGGTTTCAGGTGGGATAGAGTTAATTTTTTTTTTAGTAGCTGGTACGGTGTTGGGTTTTGGGTTCAGTATGAGAAGAAGGTTGATAACACACTGATGTTTTCAGTTGTTGCTAAGTAGTGTTTAGACTAAGTCAAGGATTTTTCAGCTTCTCATGCCCAGCCAGCAAGAAGGCTGGAGGGGCACAAGAAGTTGGGAGGGAACACAGCCAGGGCAGCTGACCCAAAGTGGCCAACGGCGTATTCCATACCATGTGACGTCATGCCTAGTATAGAAACTGGGGGGAGTTGGCCGGGGAGGGTGGCTGCTTGGGAACTAACTGGGCATTGGTCAGCAAGTGGTGAGCAATTGCACTGCGCATCACTTGTTTTGTATATTCCAATCCCTTTATTATTATTATTTTATTATTGTTATTATTATCATTATTAGTTTCTTCCTTTCTGTCCTATTAAACTGTTCTTATCTCAACCCAGGAGTTTTACTTGTTTTTTTCCCCAATTGTCTCCCCCATCGCACTGGGTGGGGGGGAGTGAATGAGCGGCTGCGTGGTGTTTAGTTACCAGCTGGGGTTAAACAATGACAAGGTCTGAAAGATCCTGGCAGTGCTTTAAATAGTAATAGTAAAAAAAAAAGAAAAAAAAAGTAATACAATGCATAGAGGATGCTAGTTTTCTAACATTTACGTTTATGCCAGCTTAAATGGAGAAAACAACAACGTTACAGAATATTCTAAAGCTCAGTACCACAAGTCTTACAGGAAAAAGCCTCACAAATAAAAACAACATTGAGGAGGCTAACTAGATAAAAATTAACAGCAGGGGAAATAACTTAAGACTGATTTGGTGCCATCCCCTACACAGAAACTGATTTCTAATGCAGTTACAATCTGTCTGTATGTAGTCCAGTTTGAACACAACATAGATCATCTTGGAGACTTATAATGAATATGTTTATAAAAAGGAAGGAAAAAATAAATAATGCTGTCTTTCTAATTGCAACAACACCTTTAATTTAAAAGGCCACAACTGGGAAATTTTCAGCTTATAGGGGACAAGCATAAAAGAAAAATGGAACATTAAAAGAACAAAATGATAAATTCATATAAATGTGTTAGAGGAACTGTTATTCTGTTAAGAAAATGAAGCCAAATTCATAGTAAATAATCAGAGTGTAAGAGAACTTCAATTGTATACAGAATATCTATGAGGTAAACTGTTTTACTGAACTGTTATAATGTAGTATTAAAGGATGCCAGTAGCTGAAACCATGACCTGTTTCTGTAATGAGTCTATTTAAGGAAGGACTGTAGAGAAAAAAGAAGAGAGGAGCTACTAAGAACAGCAGGAGAAAATAGAGCCCAATTATATCAGCTCTTCACCTTCTCTTTCTGAGGGTGGGAAAGAAAAAGACTTGCCATCTCTCTCCCTGTAGCAGGCTGAGCTGATAGGAACAAATGTTAAATACAGACCATATTTTTACTGTCTGTAGCCTACAATGTAGGAGAGGGAATTTAAATATTCATATTTTTTCTATCACCTAACATTAGCACTGCATATTGCTGTTTCAAAAAAGAGAGAGGCTATTTTTATCCCATGGTTAAAAAGCCAAAGGCATACACATGCTCATATTTTCAGATATGATTCTACAATTATTTGCACAAAATCACACCTATATTTCCACTCAAGGTCCACTCATTTTTTTCACATACAGCAATGCACTTACATGTATGCCTTCGTATTCTTACAGTCACTTCAAATATGGTTTTGAAGATGTGGGAAAAGATCAAACCACAATGTACATTAACTATACAGTAGTCCCTGCAGTTCAGTGAATTAGTCCATCTTGAGACTGCTCACATAGCATTTAGGAGGTCTGACCTGGAGCCTTTAGAGCAGCATAAGATGCATACATTTGAAGATAACCATCTTGAGCACAAATATTCCTAGGCATGCAGATGCCCAACCTCCACCGAAATGAATGGGAATTGGATATCTAAATGCCTGTGAGAACCGGAGAGCTGGTCCATCATGTCTCTAAGTTACTTGTTTTCTATCCAGCTCCCTCTAGTGTCCTACACAATATATTATCATCAACTCATTGGAGTGCATTACTGATTTTGCATCAGTGCACTAGATGCTACATAGGCATACTCCTTGTGACCTTGGATACACTGCCTAGTTGCACTTGTACACAATGTAGAAAACGTGCAGTGACTTAATTGGTACTCAGTGCTTTCCAGGATCAGAACTGAGGCTAAAGAAAACACTTCAGAAACACTGTTTTACTAGTCTTAACTGTCATTGAGGATGATTACTCAAAGGGAGGATTTAAAGAGCACCAGTGTGGCCTCCGTTGAAAAGCAATAAACAGGGAGAAAATGTTAAAAATTTATTGGTTTACAACTAATCTTGAAGACATTCATTCAGAGAAAAAAACATGCATATAAAAAGCTTCCTCCAAAATAGGTAAACTGGCCAGGAGCACTGTCTCCCCATTCTTGTCAATTTGCAATTGCTAACATAAAAAAAATTATACTCACCATCTCCAGGCACTGACATGAAATGAGCATTAACCCATTTTTCATCCTCTCCATACTCGTTCTTTGCTAGTAAGGTATAAGCACCATTGTTCAGATGGGTAGGGTTGTCCAGCTGAAGGCAGCCATGGTATTCACTTTGATTGATAACATGTATTTTAGTACAGATGTATTCAGACTCATTCAGTATAGCCCCTTCATAGAACCACTGCAATGTGGGCTTAGGGTTCCCTTTCACAGTGAATGGAATACACCAGTGGTGGTCCGGGGTTGGAGATTCAATAAATGTGATATTTGGTGCAACTATATTGGGAAAAAAAGAGTGAAGAACATCAGAATATCCCAAATGTCTTTTTTTCTCATGTTATCAGTGCTAAAATATGCTACTTGAAGGAATTATACCTATTTGGAGGATACTCACGCAGGAAGCCCACCTGCTCTGCCTTGGGTACTGTGCTCACAACTGAAATGAAGCCATTCTTTAGAAAGAAACAAAACAAACTAATTTCAGACAAAGTGTGAACCCCCACTAAATCACTTACTCTGCAAGGTGTGAAAAGTTCAGTTACCAGATCACTGAGAAGGGAGATAGGGAAATTTTAGCTTTACTGTGCTGAAAAAATGGCACAGAGGAGTGCTGAAGGAACAAAACAGTATTAAAAATATTTAAAAGTCAGCCAAAAGCAAGTAGTACTGGAAATATATTCAGCTAGGAATCCAAGCTTTGAGGTGACTTCTTTAAAAGAATCAAAGCCAGAGCAGCTGATTTCATTCCCTGGATTCTTCTGTCAGGGAAGGACCATTTTCTACTATACATTTTCTCATTCTTTGTTCAAACGTGCTAAATGCCTCGAGTTTACAGAGTTCTGTTTCCCTCAAGAGACTATTTCAACATCTTGCATGTTATTTTGCTGTTAGGAAATTTTCCTTGATATTCATTCTTAACTGCATCCAATTTCATCTAGTTACACTCCCTTTTATCACTCATAACAGTGCCAATCTCACAATCTCATTTACACTGTTCAAACATTTCTAGTTTATGTCCCTTTCCATAGCTATTACATATCTAATTTCCACCTATAAAACATTTTAAGTGCTTCTAAAGTGATTTCTCAAGTTTACCGTCATGAGCACATGCTGAAAAAAATTTTCCGTCTACAAAGTGTTCCATTCCCATCTTCAATTAAACAGAGGGTTGCAACTTGTGAAAACATATTTCACATAAAATGAATTCAGACTGGAATCTCAGATCTAAGAAGCCAATGTTTCTATACTACATGTCCCTTCCCCCTTTTCCTTGGCCCTGACAAATAATTATTCCAAGCTATGACAAATAAATTTACATCTGGCAGAACAAATGATGCAAATGCATTAATTTTTGAACAAAGCAATTGTTGGTTTAGTTAAAAAAATAATTGTAGTTTATTATAAATAATTTCTATGACTTCTGATGCATTCATGTTTCTTAATTCCTAAGATAGCGTATATGTATATGCATACCATTACAAACCTGTTCACACTGACAGTACCACTGAGTATTTGGGGTTTCAGACATTTACTTACAGATTGCTCAGACTGGAAGATAAAGCATTTAGAAACATAATTTTTGCAGAAGAACTCAGAGCAGAAAAAGGTAAAAATAACAACTGCTCATTGGGCTATTCCCAGAATTAACTGCAATAGATAGTTCACATGCTTAAAGGGTGTTTCTGTTTCAAAAACCTGTGTGCCCAACAAATATTTATACCCAAAATAGCTATTGCCAATGTGGTTTAGCTTGCTTACGTACAGAATACTGTGAGCTCGGCAGAGGCTTGGTCCTCTCCCACAATATTCTCTGCTACGCAAGAAATCCACAGTCCACTGTCCACAGATGAAATGTTCTTTATGGTTAGCGAGGCAGGATTCTTACTTGTGTCACTCTACAAATGATCAAAAAATATAGATGTGCCAAATATGGCATAAAGAAACAATGGAGAGAGGGGGAACCATTGGCCACAGTTCAACAGCATTTTCCATTTTCCCTTCCTTTTAGCTGTATCAAACTGTAATTAATCAAAGCATTACTTTGGTGTCTTATCCAAACTGATGCAAAACACCTACAGAACCAATTGTAATCATTGGTAGCAGTGGATTCAAAGCCCCCAAAACTCATTCATTTTTCCACCATGTTACTTTCTGTTTCTCCCTTCTTTTGACACCTTTCTCTCTACACAAATGTTTTTTTCTGCACCCATTCCCTTGCTTATCCTATCCCTCTCTTCAGTTTCATGATTGATTTCTATGGTCTATCTCTAATCTCTTTAATCTTTTTATTCCCTCCTATATTCTGTTCAGTCCTCGCTTTACTCTTCCTTTTATCTCTTTTGTTTACACTTAGCTTGACATCTCTTCTACTACTGCCTTCTGAGCTCTACTGCACCTTGACAACAACATGTCTTCTCCCTCCTCCTTAGCCAAATGTCTCTTAAAAGCTTCTTGCTATCATGGAACCTTCCACAAGAGAGTATGTCCCTTCTACTAACTGAACTACTGCCCAAGTGCTGTTTTACTGTGCTTGAGCACAGGCTAATTGAGGTAAGAATTATGATTTACAGAAAGTTCAGTGCATTAAATGCTATATTAAATATGCAGCTATGCTACACTGCATGAAGTAAATTACAAAAATTAATTACAAAAACAAAGCAAAAAGTAATTACAAAGATTTAAAAAAAAAAATACCAGCTAGCAAAGCTAGTTGTTAAAGCCTCTGTTATCTTAAATGAGGTCCTTAAAATGACAGCCAAATAATTACTATTTCCATACTTGAATTTTTCATAAAATGCAAGATTATTTTATTAAAAAGGAAAGGAACAAAAACGAATTTAGAAAATAAAAAATTAGGATTATTTAAAAAATAATTTAAAAAGCCTTTTGGGGTACTTATTGTACGCATATGCTTTGATGCTGCACAGAACACAAGCAAATGATATGCTGCACCTGTAAAACCACAGTGACTTCCAGTGGTAGACAATGGGGATATGTGGGAACACTCCCACATACAGGATTGCAGGATCAGAATTTTAAACATCGAGATGACACCTTAAATCCACATAAGTCAAATGTCCCATTGATTTCACTGTGATACTGGGGCAGGAGAAGTGGAAAAGCCAACACCCCGATGCACGTTTCTCTGTGTGCAACTCTCAGAGGTGAGCAGTCCTCAAAGCAGGAGTCAAAGCACAGGGCTTCAATTGCAGGCTCAGGCTGAAACATATAGCGAGAAAAGTCTAACTGACATTAACCAACTTATACATCAGCATGAAAGCTGAGCGTGTGGTTAATGTTGCAGGACTGAAGGTTGGTTTTCACTTTTGCTAACATTTCTCCTTGTAAAACAGTAAAGAAAAACAGGCAGAAGCAGCATAGGAGGTTAAGAAAAGGGAGGCAGAAACAAAGATATGGAAGTGAGAAAAAGGAAACCAAAACCAACACTCACAGAAAAGTTGTGAATGGCAAATTAGCTTTAAAAGGCACTCATTCTTCTGCTACTGAAAAGACTACCGTGCTCCACAGCTATATTATAAGCCCCTCTCACAAAGTTATGTCAGGATAAAAAAGCTTTTCAGGAAAGCTCAAAACAAACTGAACATGGCATTTGAAAAACAGGAAGGTTAAAAAATGAGGTGATCTTACTTTTTGAACAGTATCCCACATTTGTCTTGGCTCATGACTCAAAAAAAAAAATAATATAAAAATAAAAAAACACAACTGCATAAATTCCTCACTGTTTTAATTTTTTGTTCTTGTTGATAACTGATGCATTTGGGTAGTTTTACACATTAGAGAAAAGTTTAAAAATAAAACTAGAGCTCTACAAAGCTCTTATAAAAGCTGAAAGACAGGCTAGTCAAATTCTACATAAGCCTAATGTAATAACCTCAGTGAAGAAAGTGCAGAGTTTAAGAGACCCCAGAGGTCCTGTCTCTTCCATATTGCAGGAACAGTTTTGGAAGTACACATCATGCACTTTGTACAGACCAGAAAGCTTTAGGCAGTCTGTACTCTCATGAATGCAGGGGAGCCGATGCCATAAAATTGTAAATAACAGAGGGTCTTGCACAGTGTAAATAATGGCAATTTAGGAGGTCAACAGCTGTATATTGAAGACCTGCTTAAATGCTGCTCCTTATCAACATCTTCATCAGAAAGAACTTAATCAGTATATCTCCACTGCACACACAGTCTAAGGCAGGTACACAGAATATCAGGATCTCAGGAAACAAAATTCCCACTGTCTGGATGGGTTTATTGAGGAAACATTTTCATACTTCATAAAAATATTGCCATAGTAAAACCTTGACTTTGACTTTCATGACTCTTGTTATTTTGTTTTGTTAAAGGAAAATGAAAAAAACCACAAAGTAATTAATATTTACAACCAAAGTTCCAATGCACCAAGCTTTTGGCCTAAAAATATAAAAAAATTAGAGACAAAGCTTTTCTCACAATTAGATTGGACTTCTCTCTATGCAGATATTTGTGATAAGAAAGTACTTAAGCGTCAGTATCCTGATTTGCTACATTATTTCCATGAAATTACATCACTCTCATTTACGAAAGAACATCCAAAAACTTAATTGCAAATCAGTTTCTCAAGGAATGAATTTTGCCATTTTCCAAAAGCACTGCAGCAGTCACCATGGATTGAAAGTAATTGGAAATAAATGTAATCCTAACATTAATTTACTATTTCATATTTTTTATAAAATTTAATTAAAGTTAGAGACAAGGCTTTATTTCATCCTTTGGCAGATGTCTTGTCTCTGAATTGCCACGTATTTGAATATGAAACTTACCTCATGGTTTGAAACAAGATTAGTGAGCACCCAGGATACATTAGGGGATGGCCCTCCAGTAGTATCACAGTACAAGGTGATGCTCTTTCCTTCCACCACAGTGATGTTGTAATTGCTTAAGTTTGCTGAGGGCAAGTCTATGATACAAGAAAAAAAAACAACGCAAAAACACACACACAAAAAAACCCCATCTCTCTTTAATTAGTTCAATAAATTGAAATGAGAGGAAGTAATACCCAAGAAAAGACAAATCATTTGCCATACTATGCTTTCTTGCCTATAATAAGATTTGAAAATCAGCACAAATATACAATAACTGCTACAGCACTTCTAGTGCTTTAAGCAGTGCTGTAATGTGATTCCCAATATAGGTGTTATGGATTTCTTCTATTATGTTCACTTTATAAATCATATGTTGAACTTAATAAGACAAAGCTGGATGGTTTGTAGGCCTTCATGCAGTAATCTGTTAGTAAAGGTAGCCATCTGCTCTCACCTACTGTGAATTCAAATCTCAGCAGTGTCTGTCAACTAGCTTGGCAAGAAATAAAACAAATCTTAGGGAACATTTGGCTATTAATTATCCTGGTTAAGGAACAGGGAGAGAAGTAATGAGATCATTTGCTTTATAAAGTTACCCTTCCACACCACCTCTGAAAACTGTTCCAACTGCTCTTGCCAGACCTAAACTTGGAAAGAGATTAAGACTCCCCTATTCTCCCTGGCACTACTACTCAGGACTGTCTGCTTGCTGTGCAGGTCCGCACAGTTTCTGCTAACATTTTGGTACTATATCTCTGAGGGAAACAGCTATATTTTGCTTGTACCATGCCAGAAGGTTATAAAATAATGGTGCTTATTATTCTACAGAGTTGTAAAGTTAAACTAGAAACCAGTTGCAAGATCTTGCAAAAATTCTTACGAAAAAAAGTAGAGATATAATAATAACAAACACATTATTGTGTGCATTTTATTCCCTTTCCCAGTCATAAGAGGTGGGTAAGAAAGAAACACATAAAATAATTGCTTTGGAATTCATTTTTCTGGTTGGATATTTTGTGTTGGTGAACTTTAATGCAAGACCATTTTGGCTTCTATTTCAAGTGGTACCTAGACTGCACCACAGCAGAACACACACTAGTTGAGCTCTGCTTGGAAAAAAAAGATATTAGCATAAGACATATCTAGAAAAGGTGATACACTGGACTTAGCAGTAAAGCAGTGAGACCAAGCAGCAAAACCTGTACTGACAAATAATTGCATATAAAAAACCCCAATGTTCCCTAACAGAAACATATGTTCAATATGTGTGTTCAGTGTAGTGTGAGACCATTTATATGAATCAGTGGCATTTTGACACCTACACAATTAAAAAGATTTCTAATCCAGCTGCATTTACTCATACCTTAATTCATTTAAATACAGGTTTTTTAGATGACCACCACTTCTGTTGATATGGATGCACATTTTAAAGGACTTTGACACAGCAATTGATATAAGCAATCAGACAATAGGTTTGCATAGTTTTGTATACTGCCAGCACAGTAAGTTTAGATGGTAGCATAAGAAGATCACGCAAGATAGCCATGACATAATTTTCAGCTTTCTGGAGCAATGAGTTTCACAGGCATATTATCCAGGCTGCATGCAAAAGTATTTCCTTATATCAGTTCTGAAATTTATCTCTGTTCTGATTCATTGTTCATTCCCTGTTCTGATAGGACAGGGAAAAGAAAGTTTCTGAATGATCTTCTTAAGACCACTCTGGTTTATTTCTTGTTCTCATGTCCCCTTTTTTCTCAATAATCTATCCAAAGCTTTTCAATCTCTTCAAAAAAGGAAGAACAGAACTTGCTACTAAGAATTTTAAATTCTAACATACAGAGTTATGCAGTTTAGTAGATGTATAACAAATGTACACTAAAACCAATGCCTTTCATTGTGTATAGGTGTATAATAGCTATGTTATTTCACTACATACAGAAAATCTGTTTTCATATTGTACTGGTTTTGGATAGGATAGAGTTCATTTTCTTCACAGTAGCTTGTATGGGGCTATGTTTTGGATTTGTGCTGAAAACAATGTTAACACACCAATGTTTTAGCTATTGCTAAGCAGTGCTTACACAGAGTCAAGGCCTCTCCTGCTTCTCACACTGTCCTGCTAGTGAGTAGGCTGGGGGTGCACAAGAAGATGGGAGAGGACACAGCTGGGACAGCTGACCCCAACTGACCAAAGGGATATTCCAGACCATATGACATGCTCAGCAATAAAAGCTGGGGGAAAGGAGGAGGAAGGGGGGACGTTCAGAGTTATGGTGTTTGTCTTCCCAAGTAACCATTACACGTGATAGGGCCCCGCATTCCTGGAAATGGCTGAACACCTGCCTGCTGATGGGAAGTAATGAGTGAATTCCTTATTTTGCTTTTGCTTTACCTATTAAACTGTCTTTATCTCAACCCACGAGTTTTCTCACTTTTACCCTTCCAATTCTCTCCCCCATCCCACTGTGGGAGGAGTGAGTGAGTGGGGCTTAGCTGCCAGCCGGGTTAAACCACAACACATATTCAAATCAATAACACTTTGTTCCAGGGAATAGGCAGCTCTGGATTAGAATAAGCAGTCACTTCCATTCACTCCAGCACAAATGGACACAACAAAAGGCAAGTGGGAGGGGACTCATTTATGTCAACTGAGTCTCTTTAAATATTATGTCAAGGTTTAGAAGTAAAAAAACTCTAAGTAGGTGGGCTATTTACTTTCACAGACCATCATTAGTGCAAACTGATGGCCAAGGACATATTACAGTTAAACTGTCAAGCATTGCTAGGCAATGACTCATATTTTCACCATGCACAGCTGGGACTTCCACAGTGACAAAACCAAATATTTTGGCTGAAATTTTCAAAGGCTACTACAGCATTTGGCTACACAATTGTCAATGGACATTAATAAAAAACTTGTGTCTGAATTCCGTGAGAGCTTTCAATGTCCTCATACTGCAACTTACTACTTTCTACAGAAAACTTATACTGCCCTCTGTAGAGCCAACTGTCACTATATGTATCAAAGGAAAGATATGACCTAATTAAGAAATAACTGAATATTAATACAAATTGTAGTCTGTAACTGATCTCTCGGCACCAAGCCAATGTTCTAGCCAATATACTACAGCAACTTTTAGAAAAAGAGGGTCTTAAACAACAAGAAAGAACTCCATCATTACACCCAAAATGCTATTTCAGTGGTTAACTATCTTCACACTTAGAAAATTTCAAAAATTATCTGATTCCCAGAAGCAGCTCGGAAATATACTACTTTAGATATCAAATCCGAGGAGTGGAAAGGCCAGTTAGCCACCCTATTTATCAGGCAATCATCTGATGATATTCGGAGGAAATTGCAAAAATTGCAGGGGGCAGAAGCTAGGGATATTGGGAGAATGTTGGATATTGCTTGGATGGTATATAGAAATAGAGATCAACAGAGAGAGAGAGGAAATGCGAAGTTAATAGCAGCCCTTGAAAATATACAGGTATATCAAAAGGGAATGAGGGGGATTTCTAGAGGAAATATGAGAGGGAATGTACATGGAAGGGGTAGAGGACGCGGACTGTCGAATCCAACTGTCGGGCAGAATCAGTGTGCCTATTGTAAGAAAGAAGGACATCGGAAGAGAGAGTGCCCAGCTTTATTAGAAACAAAAGAAAGGGGGGTACCGATAGTACCCTTAGAGGAGGAAGACTGAAGAGGACCGGAGCACTCTTCCCCAGCGGAGCCTCTGGTTATAATTAAGCTGGGGAATGAGGAGGTAGAACGTTTAATAGATACGGGGGCAATATATTCAGTTTTAAACACTAAAAAACATGAATTAGGAACTGACATGGTGAAAGTTATTGGTGCGACAGGAAAAGCAGAACAAAGGCCATTCTTTAAACCCTTAAAATTTAAAATTGGAAAGCAATGGGTCACTCACGAGTTTCTTTACTTACCAGGTGCACCGAAACCCCTGATAGGTCGGGACTTATTAGAAAAATTAGAAGCAGAAATAAAATTCAAAGAAGGGGAAGTAGAAGTTTTAATACCGGAATCTAAATATATCCAGGCTTCAGTGTTTCTGTTACAGGAAGACAGACAAGGAAGCGAAGTTATCCCTAAAGACGTGGAGGAGGCAGTAATTCCCTTTGTTTGGGCTGGAAAAATACCTGGGAGATCTAAAAGAGCTGAACCTGTGAGAATAGATCTAAAACCAGAATCGACACCGGTAAGACAGAAGCAATACCCTATAAAAGTTGAGGCTAAGTTGGGGTTATTACCATTAATACAAAAATTCCTGAAATATGGGTTACTGAGAGAATGTGAGTCTAATACTCCAATTCTGCCAGTGAAGAAGGCAGATGGGAAAACATACAGATTAGTTCAAGATTTAAGATCTATCAATCAGATAGTGCAAGATATACATCCAGTAGTTGCAAATCCGTATACCTTTTTGACAAGCTTGACAGAAAAACAAGAATGGTTTACAGTGTTAGACTTAAAAGATGCCTTTTTCTGCATCCCATTTGCACCAGAAAGCCAAGAAATATTTGCTTTTGAATGGGAGAATCCTGAAACGGGGCGAGACTCAATATACCTGGACTGTTTTACCACAAGGATTTAAGAATAGCCCCACCATTTTTGGAAATCAGCTTGCTAAAGAACTTGAAATCTGGCGAGTGGAGAATAGAGAAGGTGTTGTACTACAGTATGTGGATGATATTTTGCTGGCAGGGGAAACCCGAGAAGAACATTTAAAGCTGACAGTAAGCCTTTTGAATTTTCTCAGAATGAGTGGTTACAGCATATCACGAGAAAAGGCTCGAATAGCTCAAGAAACTGTAATGTATCTGGGGTTCGAAATTTTTAAAGGACATCGGCAGTTATCAACAGAAAGAAAAGAAGCCATCTGTCACCTCCCAGAACCAGATACCCTCCGAGAACTACGAACCTTTCTCAGGATGACAGGGTGGTGCCGTTTATGGATTGATGAATATGGACTGATGGTAAGACCATTGTATGAAATGTTGAAAGCTTCTACAGATACCTGTTTAGAATGGACTGAGAAGGCAAGAAGTGCTTTTAGAAATCTCAAACAAGCACTACTGAAGGCACCAGCATTGGCATTGCCAAATTTAGAGAAGCCTTTTGAGCTGTTTGTTCATGAAAAACGAGGAATAGCACTGGGTGTGCTTACCCAGATCCTTGGACCTTTACGCCGAGCGGTGGCGTACTTTTCCAAACAATTGGATACTGTAAGCCAGGGATGACCTGGATGTTTGAAAGCCATGGCAGCTACTGTAATTTTAATACAAGAATCACGGAAGTTTACCCTGGGTCAGAAGATTACAGTATACGTACCACACATGGTGATTACAGTATTGGAACAAAAAGGGGAACACTGGTTGGCCCCAAGCCAAGTGATAAAGTATCAAGCGGTCCTATTAGACCAAGATGATACACAGCTCAAAACTACCACAATATTGAATCCTGCTACATTTTTGTCAACGGAACAGATAAAAGAGGGGGAGCAGAAATTAGAACATGACTGCTTACAGACTATAGAAGTATATGCCAGTAAGCCAGACCTTAAGGACACCCCCTTAAGTAACCCAAACTTGGAACTATACACTGACGGAAGTAGTTTCATCACAAATGGAAGACAAATGTCTGGGTATGCAGTAACCACTATAACTGAAGTTATGGAAGCAAATGCCCTATCATCGAAGGCGTCAGCGCAGAAAGCCGAACTAATTGCCCTGACAAGAGCACTGGACTTAGGTAAAGGAAAACGCGTAAATATATGGACAGATTCAAAATATGTGTTTGGGGTGATTCACGCTCACGGGGCTATATGGAAGGAAAGGGGCCTTTTAACTACACAAGGCACAACCATAAAACATAAAGAAGAAATTTTGAAACTCTTGGAAAGTGTTCAAGCACCTGCTGAAGTGGCTGTGATATATTGTAAGGCTCATCAATCTGAATCAACTGACCAACATCGGGGAAACAGATTAGCCAATTGGGCTGCAAAAAGGGCTGCAGAAAAAGGCATACAAGCAGAAGCTTTGGCAATAACCCCAGAGGGAAAGATAATATTACCAGAAAAAACGGTGTATGACAAACAAGATTTGAAATTGATTGAAAACTTGAAGGCAGAAAAATGAGAGGATGGATGGGCAGTAACACCTTTAGGCCTACCAGTAGTTCCTTACATTCTCATAAATGAGATAGTAAGGAAAGAACACTATTCTGTTCATTGGGGAACTGAAAACTTGTTAAAACGTTTGCAGAAATCAATTATTAGTAGAAATATGGTGGAAAGTATACGATCTGTGACTGAGAGGTGTGAAGTGTGTTGTAGGAATAATCCGAAAACGCAAAACAAGATACATTTTGGAAAAATAACAGAAGGTAGAGCACCTGGTGAGTATTGGCAAGTTGATTTTACTGAACTACCTAAAAAAAGAGGGATGAAATATCTGTTGGGTTTAGTAGATACGTATACGGGATGGCCAGAAGCTTTTCCCTGCCGCACCAATAAAGCCTGAGAAGTTGTCAAGGTTTTGTTAAAGGAAATAATTCCCAGGTTTGGAATACCTATAGGAATGTCATCAGACAGAGGTCCCCATTTTGTAGCAAAATAGTTACAGAGCTATCTAAAATATTGAATATAACTTGGGACTTACATACTCCATGTAGGCCACAAGCTAGTGGAAAAGTTGAAAGAATGAACTATACCCTTAAGACACAAATAAGTAAACTGTGTCAAGAAACTTCTATGGATTGGATACAGTCTCTGTCTTTGGCCTTATTGAGAATTAGGGTACAGCCCAGAGGTAGACAGCATTTGAGCCCTTATGAACTGTTATATGGAAGTCCATATCAGACTCCTGGATTGCCAGGAGAAATGAGAATACAAGGTGAAAGTGATGTAATTCATTATTTAATCGCCTTGGGAAAAGTATTGCAAGAACTAAATAAGTATGTGGTGATGAATAAATCTTTGAATCTTGATTCGCCAGCTCACCCATTTCAGCCTGGAGATTGGGTCTACCTCAAATCTTGGACATCGGAGCCACTACAGGAGAAGTGGAAAGGACCATATCAAATTTTATTAACCACATACATGGCAGTAAAATTGAATGGAAAGGGCCCTTGGATTCATTATTCAAGAATTAAGAAGGCAGCTCCTCAATGGAAAGTGGAACAAGAAACGCCACTGAAATTGAAATTAGTTAAGAGTTAAGGGTGAAATGTGGTGGTCAGATGTTTTTATTTTTTTCAGTTTGATGTTCACAGGGAATCTAGGTATTTGGGATATGAACTTACACTTGAAACTAATTGGAGGAATAATGAAAACCATTAACCAATCAGATTGCTGGGCTTGTTCCCAACTCCCTGAGCATACAGAAAAGGGTGCAAATTTAGTGGGAATACCGATCCCCTTCAACACATCCTGGAATAATTTGTGGATAAAGCCAAAATTTACCCAGGAAAACAAAACTGATCTCCAAGTATGGGATGTGTATGATCCAAATGTTTCTGAAGTTAAATGTGTAACCACAAACAAAACCCTTAGAATTGGCAACAATGCCGTGGGTCGCTACCCTTATTGCAATTGGGCTACGCAGATGCAAGGACAAAATTCACTGACTGGATATTGGAACGTTCCTAAGGGAAATGGATGGTACTGGCTATGTGGGAAAAAGGCTCGGAAGGCCCTGCCTCCCAACTGGTCGGGAACATGCACTTTGGGGGTAATAATCCCTAATATTACAGTAATCGGGAGTTTAGGAAACCAGAATGGATGGGTAATGATATTTTTGAGACGGCTCAGGAGAGCACCTAATGCTATTGCTGACCATCCTACAGGATTTCATAGCTTCGTCCGATGGTTTCTACCTTGGTTAGGAGTGAGTGAGTTAGACATTAGTGAATATTTTGGCAGTGATTGAGCACATTGAAAACTACACTGTAGATGCCATTCGAGCTTTGCAACTTGAAATTTCTAGTTTATCGAAAATGGTTCTTCAAAATAGAATGGCACTGGATATGCTTTTAGCCTCTCAGGGAGGGGTTTGTACAGTCATAAGTACCAGCTGTTGTGTTTATGTGGATCAATCAGGAAGGATTGCTACTAACCTGAATGAAATATGGAAACAAACCCAGCAATTACATAGAATAACTATGGACGATACATCTTGGGGATCTGAAGAAATTTGGAACAAATTAACCTCATGGTTGCCAGGCTTAAAATGGTTAAAGCAAATGTTTGCTATGATAATAGTCATCGTCGCTGTCAGTATTACTGCTTGCATATTCCTGTATTGCTGTAGATGTATTGTTGATCAGGTATCCTGGAGGAAAGATTGGTGAATAGAATATTCACCAACTTTTAAAAGGAAAGGATGGATTGATATAGTAAAGGTTGAAAGATCAAGAAAATGAGAATGAGCAAGAGGGAGCCATGAGCAATAACAAAGCTTAATTAAATGTTTGATGAATTTACGATCTTGTTGAGAATGCACAAGCAGAGGCCTTGCTTGAATAGATAGGGCCAGAAAAGATAAGAACTCCTGCCTTTGTTCTTGTCCTTGTAGATAATTTAGCTTAAACTAGCCATATGGTTTTACATCACTAATGAAAACTTAGATAATAAGAGCACTAACAAGCATTTTTTAGGGACTAACGTGCATTCTTTAGGATAAGATGTATCAAAACATGTAAAGGACCATAGTGTGCAGAATCACCTGAGGAGGGTCAAGTAGCGGACAAGTGAGGAAGACTATGGAAGACCACCAGAGACCTTCAATGTGCCTGCGTAAAGGACATTTGCATATGCTAATAGTTTCCTGGAAAACTAATGAATATGTATAACATCTCAGAAATCTAGTGAATATGTATGTAGAACATGTACTTAACCTGCACAATTAGGCCCGACGGGGTGCACGATAGGTGGAGCGATCCCCCGTGCCCCCAGCACTGCAATAAAGAATGCCTGCTTTCTAAAACTCCAAAATCGAGTCTTAGAGAGTTTCCTCGACCGGCTTTTTCGGTATCACCCAGATTGATTGAAGCAGCAACATTCATAGCGCCTCTGTGATAACATATTTAAGAAGGGGTAAAAAATCCTACCGCAACAGCAGCCAGAGAGAAGAGTGAGACTATGTGAGAGAAACAACTCTGCAGACACCAAGGTCAGTGAAGAAGGAGGGGGAGGAGGTGCTCCAGGTGCCGGAGCAAAGATTCCTCTGCAGCACATGGAGGTCCATGGTGAAGCAGATATCCACCTGCAGCCCATGGAGGACCCCATGCCGGAGCAAGTGGATATGTCCTGAAGGAAGCTGTGACCCCATGGAGAGGAGCCCACATTGGAGCAGGTCTTCTGGCAGGACCCGTGACCCCACGGGGCACCCACACTGGAGCAGTCTGTTCCTGAAGGACTGTACCCCATGGAAAGGGCCCATGCTGGAGCAGTTCTTGAAGAACTGCAGTCCATGGGAAGGACCCACATTGGAGTAGTTCATGAAGGACTGTATCCCATGGGAGGGACACCACGCTGGAGCAGGGAAAAAGCATGAGGAGGAAGGAGCGGCAGAGACAAAGCATTATGAATTGACTGCAACCCCCATTCCCCATCCCCCTGTGCCACTCAGGGGGAGGACGTAAAGAAGTAGGGAGTGAAGTTGAGACTGGGAAGAAGGGAGGGTGGGGGGAAGGCGTTTTTTAGATTTTTTCTTTTTTCTCATTATCCTACACTGATATTATTGGCAATAAATTAAATTAATTTCCCCAAGTTGAGCCTGTTTTGCCCGTGATAGTAATTGCTGAGTGATCTCCCTTTCCTTATCTCGACCCACAAGCTTTTTGTCATATTTTTTCCCCTTGTCCAGTTGAGGAGGGGGAGTGATAGAGCAGTTCGGTGGGCACCTGGTGGCCAGCCAAGTTCAACTCACCACAGTCCTTTGTGGTGCTCAACATAGAATACGAGGAATTCAAGATAAGGACAGTAACTGGGACAGGTAATGGGCAAAATATGGACTGAACATTGTTAGAGAGTGGAATAATTGTGGGGAATTTTTGTTGTTGCAATTATGGTGAAGGGATAAGTGTTAGAGTATGTGTAAATTGTCCACTTCTGTCAGTGTTTTGATGATGTTTTGATTTTGGTGTGGGGAATTCTTTTTGTTGATGTAAGTGAAGTTCATGAAGATTGTAGATTGTGTGATGAATGTATATTTTAATGATAATTCTTAAATATGTGATTCACAGAGGTGAGGGATGGAATGTATTGGGTTTATGTGGCAATGTTTTGGTAGTGGGTTGACCTTGGCTAGCTGCCAGGTGTCCACCAAGCCACTCTGTCACTCCCCTTCCTCAGCAGGACAGGGGGGAGAAAATAAGATTGAAAAACTCATGGGTCGAGATAAAGGCAGTTTAATAAAGAAAAGCAAAGGCCGCATGTAAAAGCAAAGGAAAACAAACAAACAAATTATTCTCTACTTCCCATCAGCAGGCAATGTCCAGCTACTTCCTAGGAAGTAGGGCCTCGGTACATGTAGCAGTTGCTTTAGAAGACAAGTGTCTTAATAATGAATGTTCCTCCTCCCCCACTTCTTTCTCTTATCTTTTATTGCTGAGCACGACATCATATGGTATGGAATATCCCTTTAGCCAGTTTGGGTCAGCTGTCCTGGCTATGTCCCCTCCCAACCTCTTGCCCACCTCTAGCCTACTAGCCTTTGGGTGGGTGAGGGTTGGAGAGACAGCCTTGATGCTGTGGAGCACTGCTCAGCAGTAGCCAAAACATTGGTGTGTTAGCAACACCTTTCCAGCTACAAATACAAAGCACAGCACTATGAGGGCTGCTATAGGGAAAGTTAACTCCATCCCAGCCAGACCCAATACAATCCAGAAAAACTTAGTCTCATACTTTTTTGCTACTTTGGTCAGTATATTTAGCTAGCATATATGACCAATGACAACATCTGCAGAAACAATACATAAAAAATAAGCATATGAAGCTGGGAGGATAAACAAAACTGAAAGCCAGATCAAACACCACACCAACATACACAAAACGTTTTCTTGGATTAACTAAATTGACTAGATTTACCAGCATTGCTAGACTGAGATCCACAGCAACAAAAAAATCCACATGGGGCTGCAGACAACTGTAGAAGACAGGCATTTCCCCAAAACACCAGAAGAAAAAGACATCTTCAGTTTCAATGAGTTCAATGATAGCAACTCAGTGATCAAATGCTTACCAGAGGCAGCAACTAATAATTTAATATAATCTGTCCCAAAGAATCTGATCCTGCATCCCTGGGATTAAGTGAGCTCCAGGTGATCTCCAGAAGACTAACAGAATTATGAGTGATCTACATAGGTGACCCCACACATAGGACGTGTCTTGCTTCCAGGAATTTAATACACCAGTGGCAATCACAGCCATCACTTACAGAAATAGTAATGAGAACAAAGTATTTACTTTTCTTTCTAGATTTTCTAATGCTATTTATGAGCCGGAA
Source organism: Haliaeetus albicilla (assembly GCF_947461875.1). NCBI lineage: Eukaryota > Metazoa > Chordata > Aves > Accipitriformes > Accipitridae > Haliaeetus > Haliaeetus albicilla. The sequence goes on along the minus strand of NC_091515.1, from coordinate 10,547,424 downwards.
ACAAGAAAGAGGAAGGTCTAGGTGGCCACACTGTATGGATGACCAGCAAATGTGAAAACATCAAAAATAAAGCACATTTCTCTACACAGAAGGCTCTACTAATACTACTGTGGTAGATGCAACTTAAAACTCGTTGACATAGTAATTAAGTGTGACTTTAAAATTTAAAAGAATCCAGCAATTTTCACCATACATAAATACATTCCAAATGCAGCTGGAAAAAATAGTGCTGCAAACACCATAACAATTGATTGACACTTTTAATATTGCACTTGGAAGGGATCTTCTAGTTATTAAACACACCTAACTTTAAATGTGAACAACAGAAATCACAAAATTGATGGCATCTAAATTGTAACTAGCCTTTAAACAGCTCATTAATGAATAGATTTAGTAGGGGAAGGGGATAGAGTTTTGAGCAACAGAGAAGAGCCAGGGGCTGATGATGTATTAGGAACCAACAGGGAAACACATGTGAAATGCCTCAAAGGAATTAGGGTGTGTTCCTCTAAAAAGGTGACATGGTTGATAGCCCTGCTGAAGTGCCTCTATACCAATGCAGACAGCATGAGTAACAAACAGGAGGAGCTGGAGGGGCAGGGGTTGCCCTCTATGTTAAAGAATGGATTGACCACACAGAGCTGTCTTTGAAAAACAGCGATGAACAGGTTGAGAGCTTATGGGTAAAAATTAGGGGCCATGCCAACAGAAGAACCCTCGTCGTTGGTGTTTACTACAGGCCTCCTGATCAAGGGGAGCCTGTTGATGAAGCATTCTTACTTCAACTACAGGAAGCATCACGCTTGCAGGCCCTGATCCTGCTGGAGGACTTCAATCACCTTGATATCTGCTGGAAAAGTAGCACAGCAAGCTGTAAGCAGTCCAGGAGACTCTTGGAGTGCATTGAGGATAAGTTCTTAATCCAGGTGATAGACAGCCCAACCAGAGGAGAAGCATTACTGGACCTGTTGTTTGCCAACACAGACTAACTAATTAGAGTGGTCAAGATTGGTGGCAGCCAGGGCTGCAGTGATGATGCCCTGGTGGAATTCACAGTCTTGAGGGATATGGGCCAGGTGAACTGTAAAGTCAAGACCCTGAATTTTAGGAGAGCAAACTTTCAGTTGTTTAAGGAATTAGGGGATGGGACCCCCTGGGAAGCTGCCCTCAGGGACAAAGGAGCTGAATAGAGCTGGCAGCTCTTTAAGGGCATTTTTCTCAGAGCAGAAGAGCTCTCAATTCTCATGTGTAAGAAGTCAGGCAAGGAAGGCAAGAGACCAGCATGGCTCAGTAAGGAAATCCTGCTCAAAGTACAGTATAAGAAAGAAATGCACAGGCAGTGGAACCAGGGATGTGTATCCTAGGAAAAATATAGGGATGCTGCCCAGATGTGTAGGGATGGGATCAGGAAAGCTAAGGCACAGTTGGAGATAAATTATGAAGAATAATAAGAATAGCCTCTACAGGTATGTTGGACAGAAAAGGAACATTAAAGAAAATTTACAGGGGGGGTGGTACATAATACAGGAGAACTAGTAACAACTGACATTGGAGAAGGCTGAGGTACTCAACAATTTTTTTGCCTCAGTTTTCATTGGTAAACTCTCTTCCCACATCTCTCAAGTCTCTGAACCTCAAGGCAGATGCTGGGGGAATGAAGTCCCTCCCATTATAAGAGAAGATCAGGTTTGAGACCACCTGAGGAACCTGAACATACCATGGGAACCAATGACATGCATCCCTGAGAGAATTGGCTAATGTAGTTGCTAAGCCACTCTCCATCATATTTGAAAAGTCATGGCAGTCAGGCAAAGTCCCCAGTGACTGGAGAAAAGGGAAATATCCCACCCATTTTTAAAAAGGAGGACCCTGGGAAATACCAACCAGTCAGCCTCACCTCCGTTCCTGGTAAAATCATGGAACAGACCCTCCTGGAAGATAAGTCAAAACATATGGAAGACAGGGAGGTGATTAGAGACAGCCAACAGGGCTTCACCAAGGGCAAATCATGCCTGACTAATCCAGTGGCTTTCTACGATGGAGGGACTGCATCAGTGGACAAGGGAAGAGCTACAGATGTCATCTGTCTGGACTTCTGTAAGGTCTTTGATACAGTCCCCCCACAACATTCTTGCTGCTAAATTGGAGAGATATGGCTTTGATAGATGAACTGTTAGATGGATAAGGAATTGGCCAGATGGACACATCCAAACAGTTACAATCAATGGTTTAATGTCCATGTGGAAACCAGTAACGAGTGCTGTCCCTGAAGGGTCTGTACTGGGATGAATACTATTTAATCTTTACCAATAACATAAACAGTGGGATTGAGTGTACCCTCAGCAAGTTTGTGGATGACACCAAGCTGAGTGGTGCAGCTGATTCGCTTCAAGGAAGGGATGCCATCCAAAGGGACCTTGACAGGCTTGAGGAGTGAGCCCACCTGAACCTCATGAAGTTTAACAATGCCAAGTGCAAGGTCCTGCACCTGGGCTGGGGCAATCCCCAATATCAGTACAGACTGGGGGATGAATAGATTGAGAGCAGCCCTGTAGAGAAGGACTTGGGAGTACTGCTGGATGAAAAATTGTACATGAGCTGGCAATGTGTGCTCGCAGCCCAGAAAGTCAATTGTATTCTGGGCCACATAGAAGTGTGGCCAGCAGGCTAAGGGAGATGATTCTGCCCCCCTACTCTGCTCTTGTGAGACCCCACCTGGAGCACTGCATCCAGCCCTGGGGTCCCCAGTACAGGAAAGACATGGACCTGTTGGAGCGAGTCCAGAGGAGGGCCACAAAAATGATCAAAGGGATGGAACACCTCTCCCATAAGGAAAGGCTGAGAGAGTTGGGGTTGGTCAGCCTGGAGAAACCTTACTGCAGCTTTTCCATACTTAAAGGGGACTTATAATAAAGACAGAGAGAGACTTTTTACCAGGGCCTATAGCAACAGGACAAGGGGCAATGAGTTTTAAACTGAAAGAGGGTAGGTTTACACTGGACATAAGGAAGAAATTTTTTACAATGAGGGTGGTGAGACGCTGGAACAGGTTGCCCAGTGTCCTGATTTTGGCTGGGATACAGTTAATTTTCTTTCTAGTAGCTGGTATAGTGTTCTGTTTTGAATTTAGTATGAGAAGAATGTCGATAACACACTGATGTTTTCAGTTGTTGCTAAGTAGTGTTTAGACTAAGTCAAGGATTTTTCAGCTTCTCATGTCCAGCCAGCAAGAAGGCTGGAGGGGCACAAGAAGTTGGGAGGGAACACAGCCAGGGCAGCTGACACAAACTGGCCAAAGGGACATTCCATACCATGTGACATCATGCCTAGTATAGAAACTGGGGGGAGTTGGCCAGGGAGGGTGGCTGCTCAGGAACTAACTGGGCATTGGTCATCGAGTGGTGAGCAATTGCACTGCGCATCACTTGTTTTGTATATTCCAATCCTTTTATTATTATTGTCATTTTATTATTGTTATTATTATCATTGTCATGGTTTAACCCAAGTCAGCAACTAAGCACCACGCAGCCGCTCACTCACTCCCCCCACACCCAGTGGGATGGGGGAGAAAATTTGGAAAAGAAGTAAAACTCGTAGGTTGAGATAAGAACGGTTTAATAGAACAGAAAAGAAGAAACTAATAATGATAATGATAACACTAATAAAATGACAACAGTAGTAATAAAAGGATTGGAATGTACAAATGATGTGCAGGGCAATTGCTCACCACCCGCCGATCAACGCCCCATTAGTCCCTGAGCGGTGATCCCCCGCCCCCACTCCCCCCAGTTTCTATACTAGATGGGACATCACATGGTATGGAATACCCTGTTGGCCACTTTGGGTCAGCTGCCCTGGCTGTGTCCCCTCCCAACTTCTTGTGTCCCTCCAGCCTTCTTGCTGGCTGGGCATGAGAAGATGAAAAATCCTTGACTTAGTAAAAACACTACTTAGCAACAACTGAAAACATCCATGTTATCAACATTCTATTCATACCTAGCTCAAAAACATAGCACTGTACCAGCTACTAGGAAGACAATTAACTCTATCCCAGCTGAAACCAGGACAATTATTTTCTTCCTTTCTGTCCCGTTAAACTGTTCTTATCTCAACCCATGAGTTTTACTTTTTTTTTTCCCCCGATTGTTTCCTCCATCCCACTGGGCAGGAGGAAGTGAGCAAGCAGCTGCATGGTGTTTAGTTGCTAGCTGGGGTTAAACCACAACACCTAGACAAGTTGTGGATGCCCTATCATTGGAAGTGTTCAAGGTTTGGTTGGATAGGGCTTTAAGCAACCTGGTCTAGTGGAAGATGTCCCTGCCCATGGCAGGGGGGTTGGAACTGGATGATCTTTAAAGGTCCCTTCCGACCCAAACCATTCTATGATTCTATGATTTGTACCATATAAACAGTAATTAAATTACCTTCCTAATTTTCACATGAATTATCTACAAAGCAGAGCCTTATGACCAAGAAACCACAGTGTTCTCTTCCAACTTCATAGGAAGAGATTTATTAGTGAGGCATCCTATTATCAAGACTTTTACCACATACTGTACAGGTTACTTACTACATTATGAAGTAATTAACATCTGCAAGAAAAAAAAAGTATGTTTACTTAGCTCCTAAAAAAAAATAAATTAAATTAAAAAAAAAAAAATAATCAAGAAACCAGCCATGGGATGAACCATTTAATCAGTAGAGAAAATTAGAAAATGTTTCATTAACAAAATTTACAAAGGCCTGCATGCCTAAAACTTCTCCTGACAACCAAAGGAGCTAAAAGGGGCTTCTTCCTCTAGTTCAGTTATACTTAATAGCCTCTTGGACTGTGCTAGAAATTAAATAAACCAACTACATCATTGTTTTTTCTGGAAACTGTCTTGTGCTTTTAAACAAAGAAAAATATGTACAGAAATGCTGAAAGCAACAGCCATGCATCAGATCTTTTCAATATCTTCCAGAACACAAGCCATGTTCATGAAAATTGTCATTTATCTTCACCAATGTCACGTCCCAATTTCTCAGGACGATGACTCAGGTTTGCTGATTCCCAGGTCAGGATTAAGGTGAAATGACACCAGGGATCCTTTAACTCACAAAACTCAACTTTTATTCACTCACCACAAGAATTGGCATGAAACTACGTCAGTAAACTGTGTAATGTGCTAACCCTACATCACCAAATGTATACTACAGACCTTGCTTATTTGGGGATCAGTTCAGGGAAGACAATAAGGAGAAGCCCTCCCGTTGAGTCATGAGGTTCAGAGTGGACCCCCTTGCTTTCTAGATTCCTTCTCAGAGAGGAGCCTAGGTGCGGCTGGATCCACTCCTAGTCCCAGACTTGGTCAATGGTTTATGTCTAAAGGGATGAGGTGTAGGGATTACAGAAAAGGAAAGAGAGAAACAAGACAGAGAGAGAAGAGAAAGATTTCACCAGTCCTGGGTCCAGTGTTGGTTCAGTCAGCTGAGGGGTCCAGTTCCAGTGGGCTTGCACTCGTGGGGCTTCAGTTTGTGTCCTTTTATCATCCTTGCCCCCTCCTTCAGGTGGTCACTCGAACTCATTAGGCTAATTAGGTGTCATGAGCGGTTTGTGAGCCTTTGGGCTTGGGGGTCGTTTGGGGAGTAACTTCTCCTTCCCTACATGGTGAGCTGCCCTGCTCAGCATATCAGAACAGCCCTCCCAGTCCTGTTGCTGATCAGTGCTAATCGGCTTCTTTTCACTTGGGGTTCCTTGCTAGGCAGGGTTCGTTGTTAGGCAGGGTTTGTTGTTATGCAGAGTTCGTGGTTAAGCAGAACTTGCCCCACCACAATGTTTGAGACATTAACTCTTTCAGTCCCTCACAACCAAGGACGTCCTATTCTGTCTCTAGGAAATGGCTGTGTTGCCATCTACCTCTCCTAATTAAAAAGCTATGTCCTACATTGGTTCATACCAGAAAAGGTAAATTAAGGGGAAAAACTCACCAGAAAGGGGGGGGGGGGGAAGAGAGAGAAACACAGAGTATGTAAAGTCTAGTTATATTTGGATCCTGTAATTAACATTAAACCAAATGTGGGAATAATTTGCAGGTATGTGCTAACATTCACACAGTTCTTCAGCAAAAGGCACATTCCTCATATGCAAAATTCCACATACTGATACTTCAGTCTGAATGTCATATATTCTCACAGTCAAGGGCACCTTTTCTCCTCTTCTCCCTCTAGTTTGAAGTGCCACCTTCCCTTCTCATGCCAAGTATTTTAATCAAGATATGTCCACAGGATGTGCACATGTGTACACACATGCATCTACATAGCATCAAGACGTCAGAAACAAGTCTCCTGGGGCTGAAGATTCTAAAGAATTCAAGAGAAAAATAATGTCTCACACATTTAATTCTGGGATTTTAACACTGAGAATTTTCAAAGGAAAATCCTAGTTACCTAGTAGTTTCTAGACATGCTAGACAAGGACCTTAAAAGAGGATGTGCTGTCACTCCCATTTTGTGGCAACTGATTTCAATCCACCAGGAGACCTTTCAACACCTGGCAGATGAATATACCTTCTAGTCCATCCAGCCGGAGCAGCCAGTCAGGTCAATTTAGCTCAACTCAGTATCATCTCCCATTTCAGGTAAATCAGACCCTGCAGTACCTAAGACCACCAAAACAAGTTATGCATTAGTGTCATTAAATGCAGCACACATTGGGTCTGCAGCAGGTCCCCACCATGGCTCTAACCCAACGGTGACTGCAATCAGAGAGTGTTGCACCCTCCGTATAGCCAGCGGAGAGAAGGGCGCTCAGTAGGCAATGATGGAAGGAAGAAAGGTAGAATTTGTTTGTTCCTCCTGACATTCACCTTCGCTTACAGCTTTCCCAATCCAAATCAGTCCTCCAAGAGGAAACCCTGCTCTTTTCTTATCTGCCTGCTGCTGAGCACCCCAGCACCCCATCCCACTAAGAAAACTCCAGAGTTCAATAGACTTCACATCACATCAGAAACACCTGAGCTCTTCCCCCATCCACAGAGGAAGAGGATCTCTTCAACTATCAGGTGAAATCTTCCACCAGCTGTCCCAGGACTATATACAGGAATCAAAGTTGCGTACAAAAAACAAAGGGGATGACCTTATTGTTACACCATTTTTCCACCATTTCCAAATACATATAAGGTAACTGAAAATAATATCCTGCAAAATGCTACAAACCTAAGCTTGTAATGTCTCTTTTGCATAGCCTATGCAAAGAGTTTTATCTGTGTGAAAACCAGCTATTTGTTAACTTTTTCAGTAGGCACATTTTTTCTGAATTTCCTTCCTGTAGTCTTAGCAGTAGAGTTTGTATTTTTGAAGGAAAATAAAGATTTCATTAACCTCAGATATCTGAAAAAAATTTCAAGGAAGCAAAATCTTGTGTCTGTTCAGCTTGGAAGCACTACTATTTTTTTCAATAAAGGCACATGCATTTTTTATAATTCTTGTGTGTTGTCTGTAATTGATGTTCTGTTTTCCTGCACTTGAATAACAGTATGTTTTTAAAGGTTCAAGGAAAAATAAGGCTTTATGTGAAGCTCCCAAAATTATTCCATGTGGCATGAAAGACTGGTGAGTGGTTAATATTTCCTCCCAAAACCTTTTCCTTTATCAGCACTGTTGTCATCTTGATAAGTATCTTGTCAAAAAGCATATTTATTTTTCCTTTCTCACAATATTTTAGTAAGAACTTTATGTTAAGAGTATTACCGCAGTTTGGGACCTTCATATCCAGCAAGGCTGTCCTCTTGGTGTTGTCATCTATGCAATATAAATCCCGAGTTTCTCTGTAGAACTTGGTCTCCTGAAATTTCTTGATCCACATAATTTCACAGGAACACTTGAATGGATTGTCCAGCAATATCCTACAGCAAAAAATCAAATGATTTCTTAAGAAAATATCATGCATATAGAAAAAAGTTTCAAAGCACTCATATGGGTAAAACTAAAAGTTGAACTCTACTTTAAAAAGGTATGGATCAAAGACCTCAATGTAGTGCAAATTGTAAGTAGATATGGTTTCTTTGTAGAAAATGAGGCCCTGTCTGCAACAACTAAGAATCCATCCTGCCACAGATCAGAGAGATCACACAGGGGTCTCAATTCCAATCTCCAATTCACTGGTGTAAATCAGGAGTGTCTGGACAATTGGGCTTTCCACTAAGATCCATTTTATTTCATGGTAGCTAAACACATCAGAAATTCTTCTCTTGTATGATAGACTCTGCTCAGCTATCTCAGAAAGACCACTCCAGAAAAGGTTTATTGCTGTTAAGTGGATAAATTCTTTATAGAGCCAAACAGTCACGTATTATAGGCAAATTCTAAGTCTAATCATAAAAAAGGATTTTACACAACCTTAAAGATTCATCATGTATATCACTCTGGAAAAATCTCATAATAAAAGCCCTAAGTAACATCATGAAGAAACACTAACTGAAAAAATGGCCCTGAAACAGAAATGTATAGTATAATCTAGCTATACAGTATGCTGTATGAGATTTAAAACACTGATTAGCAAATCAAACATGAACCTGTTGGAGCGAGTCCAGAGGAGGGCCACGAAGATGATCAGAGGGCTGGAGCACCTCTCCTATGAAAACAGGCTGAGAGAGTTGGGGTTGCTCAGCCTGGAGAAGAGAAGACAGCCCTGCGGAGAAGTACTTGGGGGTACTGGTGGATGAAAAACTGAATATGAGCCAGCAATGTGCACTCACAGCCCAGAAAGCCAACCATATCCTGGGCTGCATCAAAAGAAGTGTGGCCAGCAGGTCAAGGGAGGTGATTCTGCCCCCTCTACTCTGCTCTCGTGAGACCCTACCTGGAGTACTGTGTTCAGCTCTGGGGCCCCCAGCATAAGGAAGACACGGACTTTATTTTAAAAAATGACAACTTACAGGTCAGTCAAACCCAGATGGCGAAAAGACTTCTTGGACAAACTTGAGAGCTTGTTTCTGGATAAATTGCTATGGGAAAACAGAAAAATTGTATTAATTAGGGCTGCTGCTTCTTACACTCCCAGTACGGTTTGTGTCTCTCAAAAAAAAAAAAAAAAAAAAAGAAGAGCCCAAACCAGCTCTAAAAAGCTTTTATTCCTTTAACTTCAGTGGGAAAGGAACAGTGCCCAGTCTCTTTTTACAGTTTGATGGGTTTCAAAGATTTGAACCCAACCTGTGTCTGAAGTTAAATACATTCTTTAAAATCATACTCAACAGGGGGTCAATATTTTCACTTAAAGCACTTGTGTTCATTACAGAAAAGAAGATTTAATTGTGTTTCACAAGTATTATATAAAGTCCAGGTGTTAATTATATGCTTAATTTATTCATAAGTGAAATGGTTGTATCCCTTTCTTTGATACTGCACCAAACTCTGTACTCACATACTAGCACACATCCACATCAGAGACTTTTATTATGTTCAAATTACATGTGCAATATGCACCCACAGGAAAGATCAAAAGCAAAAATGTAAAATGCCTATATTGGGCTTTTTTATGTCAATTAAGCATTTACAGTTTCCAGTGGTAATTAAGTGAAAGGTCCTCTCCCATTATGCAGAGCAAAGAAATGCTCATCTGAATCAGAAATGCTCCCCTTCCCAGGTTTACAAAAATGCTTTCTCCAAACCAAAATAATGCTGGTTTTCTATAGTCTTATCAGTCCACAAATTAAAGATAGTGAGAGCAGTAAACTGTAAAACTGCCAGTAGTGTAGTGCAAATCAGCATTATGAGCCAAAATACCCCATGAGTTTTATGTGGTATTATAGAGGTGCCATAGGGGCTCCATATTTTAAGTTGCATAGCATTTAAAACAGGGATTAAACCTCTTCCCCCTGCCCCTGACTAAAAAACACAGTGTTTACTTCCCCTACTTTCAGCCCTTGATCTCTGAGTACAAGATAATTTTCAGAGAAATTACAGGGATACAAGTTACATCTTTTACAAAAATTTAGAATGGAATCTTTAAGAGATTTTATTTACTATACTTTTGTTGATTCCTTCTAGCAAACAATGGCCTGACGTTTGCAAGCTGACTGGTCCTAATGTGTGAGAACAAAATGGGTGAGCTACTGTTTCATTACTCAGGTCAACTGACCTGCCCTACAGTAGATGCTGGTGGAAACATCTCATGTGGATCCTGATGGTCAAAATTAAAGTACAATTTGCATGTAGGACAGAAGTTGTGGTTAAGTAAAAACCAGTCAATATGTTAACTAACTATGAAGTTTTTCCTAATATTTACAAACAATAGGTTGGGAGGTTGAAAGAAAGAAGTTAAATCCTCCTATGAAATTGGGCTCTTCTCTCCAGCACTGAGACAACACAAAACATGTCAAATCTTACCCCTCCACAGATGATTCTCACTCATCAAAAAAAAATCAATCCAGTCCTGACACTGCTGAGCAGCGCACACAGATATCCCCATGGTATTCCCAAATGAGGCAAGTGCCTGCTTCTCTTACCTGCACAGTGACTAAATCCCACCTTCCCTGAAAGACAACCAAATATACAGTGGGTTCTACCTGCAGATAGGTACCCATGCCACTTACTAGTCTAGTGAAAGGCAACATATTCCAGGTCATGGGAGGATGAGATTTAAATCTTGGTTTCTGCACAGCAGAGGACCCTGTTCTTCCATACCAGGAGGACTCCCTAACCATCAAATGATGGGTCCCTCAGGGAAATCTCTGTCCAGCTGAAGTTGTTCCATTTCATGTGATCTTCCCTGACACCCTAAAAGGGAAAGCCCAGGCTCAAGCTCTGACTCCAGACCAAGCCAAATAGAAGGGGCTTTGAAAATCACCCCTCTCCCACTTCCTAAATACTAGAGTACCACAATACAGATCTGAAAATGGGCCTCAAACATCTTATGTAAGAGCTCCACCCATCCTATGAGATGGTATTTCTCTCTTTTTCTCTTAAGAAGATAAAATCTTAAAAATATATTTTTTAAGAAAATCTTAAAAAAAAAAAGACTGACTCCAGGAAAGGGTTTTTTGTTGGTAAGCTGGAGTGGACATAAGAGCCTAACTACTTCACAAGCAGGACTGAAGTCCCATTTTTCCTATGGATTTCCTTCTGGCTGGTTACATGCTTCCCTGCTTAACTTACTAATGGTGATCTAATTCTTCATTTCTCTGTGAGGAGTTGAGCTGCCTCATTCAGAGAATGAGCTCTACTGGACAGCAGACTGTTCAGTGTTGCCGTAACTGTATTTTGTTGTCATTTAGCTTCAGGCCACTCATTGCTTTTGGAGAATTATTGCAACCCCCTAGGCATAAGAATAGCCCTTACTTGATTTAAATTCATAGCCAGATTTACTGTCCAAATATCAGTATGTTACTTTCTGAACACTTCATGCAGGTATAAATGACTGCATGAGCCAGTGAGGAACTGGAACTATTAATTCGAGCAAAATTATCAAAAGAATAAAGAATTATTATTTTAACAAATTCAGTTGTGAAAAACCAAAACTAACTCAATAGGTTTAATTGTCTTTTCAGATTTTTACCGGTTGTGCTTGCTATATACCAGACAAAGGAAGTAAGAAGTAGTAAAAACAGTAACAAAAAAATCCTGTTCCTAAGTTCTTGGTCATGGGTTGACAGACACATTTAGTACTTTATGACTGCAGCCTTTTCCTCCATGTAGTTTAGCACCTTAAGGTTTTTCAAGTTGGCAAGTAATTCAACAGAAATTTTTCAGACCACTGTTATTGATTTATTACCTTAAACTATACTTTGACAGTAAATTTACTGTTATATATATTTTTCATAAACTGAGCACTTTATATTGATTATAGAGATGCCTGCTATGGTCTCTTTAATCCATGTTAAGTGAAAAAACATGGACCAACTTATTACAGAGTAGGCAATGACCACTCATCCGCTTCCATGGAAAAAGAATATAAATTAGTTCACCAATTCAATTACAGACATGTGCACGTGCGCGCACACACACAAAGATTGTGGTGAGCAGCCCAAAGATGATTCATTTGGCTTTCAAAAGCCTTTCTTTTTAAAACAAACAAAAAAAAGAGATGTGGAGTACAGATTCTGGCTCTAGAGCTATACCTAAGGATAAGACCAGCATGCAGTCAAAAGCACGACTGTATTTTACATATGAATATCAAACCCACTTTAAAGTAGATAGACCTAATACAGCTAAAAGCAATACCTGTGGCAACATAGGGAGCACAAGAGTGGCCTAAGCAGCTGCATAAATATTCACATAGCTAGCAACACAGGTGCAGCTTTATATTGCAATGTCACTGTACTGGGTCTGGCTGGGATGGAGTTAATTTTCTTCATAGCAGCTGGTATGGTGCTGTGTTTTAGATTTGTGACCAAAACACTGCTGATAACACACTAATGTTTTAGCTATTGTTGAACAGTGTTTGCACAGCATCAAGACCTTCTCTGTTTTTTACTCTGCCCCCCTAGTGAATAGATTGGGGGTGCGCAAGAGATTGGGAGAGGACAGAGTCAGGCAAATGACCCGAACTGACCAAAGAGATAGATATTCCATGCCATATAACATCATGTTCAGCAATAAAAACGGAGAGGAGGCGTTTTAGTAGTTTAGCCATTTTTTGCTTGGGAAATGGCTGGGCATCAGTCTGTCCATGGGAAGTGGTGAGTGATTGCCTTTGCATCACTTGTTTTGTTTTCCATCTTTTTTCCGCTTCTCCTTCACATATTAAACTATTTTTATCTGGACCATAAAGTGCTTTTACTTTTCCTTTCCTCTTCCCCCATCCCACTGGGGGTGGTGGTGGGGAAGTGAGTGAGTGGCTGTGTGGTGCTTACCTGCCTACTGGGGTTAATCCACAACAGTCACTATGCCACTATACTGCCTACAATGCTCCTGGCAAGGAGAGGCAAGAAGGAAGAGGAGGGAACAGATCTAAGGAGAATGGGAGGGAAGAGTTGAAGAAATGGTCATGGCCATTTTGCTATGCTCGGACTCCCTCTACAGACTCCTGCTCTGCCTACAGCTGGAGCCAACCCTGTATTGCCTGTGCACATGTGAGGGAAAATCTGCAGCTAGGTCTCAAATAGTTACATTTAGCTTCTTTTCCTAAACTAAATCAGCCTAGAGATATAAACACATTCTAATACCTAGAGCTGTAAGTATACAACATATATGAATCTATGATTCAGCAATACCATTATACACAGCCTAATACATAACAGTAACTATTTTTTAATGTTTTAGGAAATACACACTTGCTGTGAAATTTATTTCTGTATTTAAAGGTATTGACAGAATACCATGCATGTGTATTAATCAGGTCTATTAAAATTATTTTTAGCAGTAGATGATTTTATAAATTACAGCACTACTAAACTAGGACTGTTTAATAGCTTGCTAAATGTGTCTGTTGACTAATTTGAGTCTGAGGTCAATGAGAATAGCAGAATTAGATGACCAAGGCTATTAATTACATTTAAGTGGTATCTATTGGAGCATTTATCCTTCTATTGTTTATATTTTGCTCAAGTCTTGTCATCATACATAACTTTAGAAAGATATTTTGGCTACAGAAGTTTAGCTGAGAAAAGAAGGTAATGACAAAGAAAAGGCTTAAGGAAATATGTGTTAATAAGTTCCTTATAATTCTATATTCTTATATGATTCATGTAATAAATGCTATATTCTTGTAATAAAGCTTCTTAACTACATTAAAAGACTTCTCATGTAAGAAAAAGAAAACTATAATAGTATCACTAGCAAAATTAAAGCTCATACAGTTGCATCAGTTTTCAGAAAAGTGGCTGGAGTTTCTGTTTTCTTTATGAAATAACAACAAACTGATGTTTTAAAATAAAATGTAAGACTTCTCAAGGATCTGTACTCAGAAGTCACTCTGGCAAAGCAAAATGATTTTAGCTTTTAATAGTTTTCACTGTCACAACCACAACAGCATCTGCAGTTCATTCCCAGTGCAGTCAACAGGATTTTTATTGCTGATGACAACAAGCAATGATTCACCAGGGTCTTCAGAAACATTTTAACATGCAGCAAGACTTCCCAGCAGAAACAAACAAATGCATTTTTTGCAGGGATAATAGATCAGCCTAGGCAAAAAATGTCTCCATACTAACTGCTTTGTCACATATATATAGAGAAGGTGGTGCCACTTAATATTTTCAGTCTTATCTGGGCTTATCCTGTGTCTGCTAAGATTACTAATTCCCCAACAAAGAAACCATAGTATCAGACTGGACGAGCTCCTAGTTCATAACGTTCTTCTGAATCAGGACTGCATGTACATCAACGTAACAGATGTCAGTCACCTTAATTTGTTTCTAACAAGCAGTTTCATGAACTAGAGTTCTAATAAAGCCTGCATACCAACAGATATGTATTCCATGTTTTATTGTGTGCTCCAGTTGAAGCTTTTCCTGTAGCTGAAGTATTTTAAAGACATCTTGTCCACATGGATTCTCTAGTGCCCAACAGGACATATGTGCACAATAATATTTTTCCCCTAAGCAGGACCCCTAATAGGGTCTCTGTGTTCTGCCCAATGTCCAATTTTCACAAAACCTATTCACCTATATCAGTTTTGGTTAGAATCAACCACTGGGGACAAAGATACTTTCTGACTGCATGAACCTCCTTTTCTTAAGGAACCAGGCAAAAAAGACTATGAAGAGGATCCCACCAACTCTCTCAGTTATTTTTTGCAGTGTCTACTTGCCCAGACAGCTGGGAAGGTTTTCCAAATATCTATCTTCCTTGTTACAAATTAAACTCGTTATTTCCTATCCTCATGGTCATGGAGAAAACTGATTGTTCTCCTCTTCATAATCACTTTCTTTTTAAAAATCTGAAGATGTATATTCTTTTTCACTCTTTCCTTTACTAAATTGAACAAACAGCCTTCTCAGCCTATCCTGAAATTATTTTCTTTACAAACTCTGTATAGCTCTGTTGCTCTTCTCAAATATCTTTCTAGATGAGTAGATTCGGTGTCCTAATCTGTATACAGTATTCCGATAGATGCCTTCCCAGGGGCTAAGGTAATGGGGAAAAGATGCAAAAGTCTAACACAAAATTACTTCTGATCACAGACTGAATTTGCTTTGTTCTGCTGCATCATGCTGAGATTCTGTTTCAACATAGCTACTAAACATTTCTCTGCAACTGTGCCACTTAGCCAATAATTTCTCATTGTGCATTTCCACAGTCAGTGCATATGCACTTGACTTTATGGAATTTCATCTTATACAATCATAATTCACTGGGAAATTGACACACGGGTAGACACACAAACTCATTCTGGAAGATACTTCCCTTATTCGCCAACTGATTATAGTAAAAGCAATTTACTTTATTAAGGACTATATTAAGTAATATGTAACCCTCATAGGCCAGCTGGTTCATACTCTTCCAGTGTTTGTTCCATATTAAAGATAGCAATTACTGTGTAGGCAAATTCAGATATTCATGCTCACTTCTTTACACAAACTAATTGCTATTCCTTGGAAAACACAGGTGCAGAAAGTGAGTCCATTTTATTAACAAAGCAATCAGTCCTAAGCCCAATTCAACAATTCTTCCATATTACAAGAAAGCATTTAGGCATCTTACAAGCCTGAGGCTTGGCCTTACGTCTTCTTGATCTCATTAGAACTTTAATAAAAGCAAGGGTTTAATTAAGTGATAAATATATCTAACAAAGATGGATGGACTTAAACACACACTTGAATACTTGGCTAAAACAGTGAGCCCCACACATGATCTCAGTGTTTTGTAGGACTGGAACCACAATTTTCCATATAAGTAGCAGGAATGAATTACTCTATGTCTGTCCCACTGAAAGGCACTCCAGTATTTCAGGGATATGTATTTAAACTAAAAAAACCCACAAAATCTTTCTTTATAACTGATCATTTTTCTTTGTACTTTGCTAAATCTAAACTGTAAGTAATCTAGAAAAAACACAGTCAAAAAGCTGCACAGGCATCAACTCTCTTTCTTGAAGTTCATGAACTGCAAAGTGCAATTGGGTGGGAAAATAACCACATTTTTATATTCTGCTTTGGGTGCATCAGTTCAGCTCAGAATTGAGCTGAAGTGAATCTTCTGATCATCCTCACTTACAAGACTTAAATTCGCAGGCATGGTAGAGTCTCTGGGCATGTAAACTAGTCAAACTACATTAGAAGATGTGCTCCATGCATGGACCAAATGCACTTCTAGCTGCTAAAACATGTTCAGCCCACTGAATCAGACTAGAGCTAGTCCAAAGTCAAACCCATGTCACTGAGTGTGATGCATATAGTGTGGACATCATACTCTCACCACCAAATGACTGAATAGAGAGATGCACTCCTTTGTGCTCCACTACTTACTAAAAGAGACACAGCCAGCAACCACTGTTAGAAACAGGATGAGCTGGATGGGTCTTTTTACCATTCCACATTATGTTCTTATGATCTACCAATTCCTTATCATACATGTCCTATTTCATGCCCATTAATGACAGGAGGCCATTAGAAGTTAAAACATTTTATATTAAGGAAACAGGAAGAGAGAGAAGGGAGTTAACAAGGTTTGGACAGTTTTAACTTAGAAGACAGCAGCTGTCCTTTACTCACATGTATTGTAGGTTGACGTTTTTCACAAATGCCTGATGGGACACAAACCTTAAGCCTGAATCCACCACAGTCCTGTGAAGGTATATAAAACTTAGAACAGTTCATTTAAAATACAATGGAAAGAATAATGATAATGTTTAAAATAAGAATGTGGATGAAATATCAACTAGGCTGAACTGCAAACTCTAAAGCTGTCTTCTATAATGCAAAAAGTTAGCCCTACTGTCTCATGAGGTCTGTAAATGCTTCTGCAAGAGAAATAAAGAAATGTAATTATCCCATATACTCACAGATTTTTAAGTCCAACATAAAATCCAACTTCATTGTCATTGATACTTTCTAATTTCTGCTGGTTTGCGATGTAACTGTTGAAAAAGACAAAAAGCAAAGTAAGAAAGTGGCTTCTTCCATGGCTTTGATTTATCAGAAGTCAGCAATGAAGTCTGAAAGCTGGCAGTGGTTGCTGACCTATTGCACTGCATTTGGTTTACGTGGCAAGGTTTTGGTAGCAGGAGAGGCTGCAGGGGTGGCTTCTGTGAGAAGCTGCTGGAAGCTGCCCCCATGTCAGACAGAGTCAGTTCCAGTCGGCTCCCAGATGGACCTGCCGCTGGCCAAAGCTGAGCCAATCAGCGACAGCGGTAGCGCCTCTGTGATAACATATTTTAAAAAGAGTAAAAACTGCTGTGCAACAGCAGCTGGGTGAGAGGAGCAAGAAAAACGTGAGAGAAACAACTCTGCAGACACCAAGGTCAGTGAAGAAGGAGGGGGAGGAGGTGCTCCAGGTGCCGGAGCAAAGATTCCCCTGCAGCCTGTGGTGAAGACCATGGTGAGGCAGGTTGTTCCCCCTGCAACCCATGGAGGACAATGGTGGAGCAGATATCCACCTGCAGCCCATGGAGGACCCCATGCCGGAGCAAGTGGATATGTCCTGAAGGAAGCTGTGACCCCATGGAGAGGAGCCCACATTGGAGCAGGTCTTCTGGCAGGACCCGTGACCCCACGGGGCACCCACACTGGAGCAGTCTGTTCCTGAAGGACTGTACCCCATGGAAAGGGCCCATGCTGGAGCAGTTCTTGAAGAACTGCAGTCCATGGGAAGGACCCACATTGGAGTAGTTCATGAAGGACTGTATCCCATGGGAGGGACACCACGCTGGAGCAGGGAAAAAGCATGAGGAGGAAGGAGCGGCAGAGACAAAGCATTATGAATTGACTGCAACCCCCATTCCCCATCCCCCTGTGCCACTCAGGGGGAGGACGTAAAGAAGTAGGGAGTGAAGTTGAGACTGGGAAGAAGGGAGGGTGGGGGGAAGGCGTTTTTTAGATTTTTTCTTTTTTCTCATTATCCTACACTGATATTATTGGCAATAAATTAAATTAATTTCCCCAAGTTGAGCCTGTTTTGCCCGTGATAGTAATTGCTGAGTGATCTCCCTTTCCTTATCTCAACCCACAAGCTTTTTGTCATATTTTTTCCCCTTGTCCAGTTGAGGAGGGGGAGTGATAGAGCAGCTTGGTGGGCACCTGGCAGCCAGCCAAGGTCAACCCACCACATGCAGTTAACACTGAGCTCTAGTTAAAGCACCTGCAGAGCAAAAGTGCTCATTAAAATCTTCCCCATCATTTATTATTGTGGTATGGGGCTGGAGGAGGAACAGTTGAGTTTTGCACAAGGGAAATGAGTTCATCAAGGAAAGAAGTCACCCTGAAAATACAATAAATAAAGCTGTATTACAGTGTCACTGTTTTCCAGGACACTGCTTCATGGGTTTTACAACAGGAAAAGGGCCAACTTTCATGGTAGTAACATAGTTACTCCCATTTACATTGGGGGGGGGGGCTGCCCTAGTCTTATTTCCCTCATGTTGTTCTTAACTTAATCTTAAATTAATTTTCTCCCTTTCCCAAAGTAGTTGCAGGGTTTTTTTTTAAGGTGTGGCAATAGGAAAACAGAAGAAAGGGAGGCTACACTTGATTATATTACATACACAAGTGGAAATTAAGAGAAGATAAACTGTCATAATAGACCAAAGTACTGTCAGTCCTCTGATGTACCGTGAATTTCTGCTTGAACCCCAAAAAGATGTGGGCATGCAAGCTGGTCTTTTGTATTATTACCATGTGAGATATATGAATGACCGGTGACATCCCACAGACTGAAAATTAAAATGTTGTACAGATAATACATGGGATGATACATAGCTTATCTCTTCTACAAACAGAAAAAAGTTTCACAGTGCAAATCATGCTGTCCAGGATGGAGGAATCAGAGGAAATTGCAATTCAACTGACCTTATGAGCAGAAACATAAGTCTGATGTGGGAAATCACTTTGTCAAAGAGTCCATGCATTTCAAAAGATAACCCCAGTCACAGACAAATTGAAACTGAGTTTCACTTGTATTTTCATAAGCATCCACAATTAAGCAAAGCCACAATACAGTAGGTTTTCATAAGCAGGAGTATTTATTTTGCTAGAATAAAACTTGTTTTCACTTTAAGTGTTTCTTGTATTTAAAGGAACTCTGGTGAACTGGATAAGAAGTGTATCACTTTCCCAAAGACAATAAAAATCTACCATAGTTGGTGTTTTAGAGAAATCTTTTGTGTGCCCACATCCCAACAGAAGCTTGAGAATCCCAAGAGGTGGGCTGAGCTTCCCTCCAAGCTGCAATGCTGACTTAGGCTATGGTCTTGCCGAGCACCAGAAAAAGCAAAAAAATTCCCCTAATGGGATTCATTGTCTTTTGGGAAAAATAAAGGCAGACAAAAGACAACATGTCATATTGGACAAAACACGTTACCACAGCATCATATGACATCAATGACTGCTTTGCAGGGCTTCTTAGGATAAGACTAACATGGTGCACCCATTGTAAGGTAAGTTTCCTATATATTTTGTGCCCTTTGTTGGATTTTTAAATGAATTTGATTTGATCTCTTGGGGTTTATTAATCTATTTTTCATTTGTTGGTTGATTTATGTATTTTGCCAAGTAAAAACAATGAAGAAGACTAGTAAAGGCTATCAATCCTTCCATTCGAGAGTCCTGTAAGCAGATGATCTTACTGCCTCTGAATTTGCCCTGAAGAAGAACAGGGAATTTAATTAAGTCTCATCTTATCTGTCACTTAGACCTCATCATGCTAAAATAAAGTTATGCAAGAAATATCAAAGGTATCTTCCTCACTCTGTTCTCAACGTTCAACCAATGAGCACCCTGCAAGACCAGAAGGAGACAGGGCAAATGCAAAAGAGCAGGAATGAAGGAAAATGACAGAAACACAGAAGGAGAAGGCACTTGAGTAAAAGAGAAGAAACTGAGCGACAATTGTCTGACAAGCACTACCATAACCCAGCTCCATCACTTAAACACATTTATCACAAATCCAGATCTGACATTGCAATTTTAATCATAAAAACATTTAACCAGAACCTCCCACTATGAGAAGCTACAAAACTGACATAACTTACAGTGTCACATATAAATAAATATATTAGTGTATTACATTCCGTGGTAAACCTCAACCAGCGTAAAAGAGCTCAGCTCTACTGAAGTTAATGAAGCAACCACAATTTACACCAGATTAAGATCTGAGTATGAGCAGACCATCTATAAAAAATAAAAATTAAAAAAAAAATCAGTATTGGTCCATTAGGGAGCAAACCAAAGGGACAACATTTGGAATGATGAAGCAACATAAATTCATAATCTTTCCTTCCCTATCTTTCTCTTATTGCATCCCTGAAAAAAAAAATAACAAAAGGAAGTTCCACACTTTACTCTGAGCTGGTACTAGGCTGCTTATGGTGAATGATTTCTGACTTTCCATAATTGTACCTCAAGTAGGGACTCAGAAGAAATTTTGGCTAAGTGCAACTACAAATTTCTCAAAATAATAACTGTTATTCAATACATTTGTATACTATCCACTTAGTACAGAACATGACAGTAAAGCAAATTTTACACAGTTGGAAATCCCTGAAGAGTAGACAGATGTAAATTACCACAAGCAGGTCAGGTTCTCCTATGCTTCCTTACTTGCTTAACAAATCTTTTTTAAAGTTAAATCTTTGCAGCTATTTCACATCAGTGAGAAAGAAAGAAGTACAATGACTGTGGCTGTCCACTTCAAAGGGAAGCTGTTCTTTTGTTTAATTTAGAGAGGTTTGAAATAAAAACTCTTCTCTAAGTGAAGACTATTTTTACCTTCTTCACAACTACTCAACTTTGATGTTATTTATCATCAAACATTAATACTCTGAAAGCTCTAACTTGCAGTGGGTGATGATGAGAAATGCAATTTGCCTGCCTGTCCTTAAGAATATCCAGCCTGTTCTTTAACTGAACATTTTTTATTGTAGCACAGAAGAAAAACATCCTGACTCATGGCTGGCTAAAGTCACATGAGGAGCTTGGAAGCTCTCACTACACACCACAAAGTGTAGCACCAATTATTGTCTCTAAACCAAACCCTCAGCTGTCTACAATACTATTCGCTTGATTATACTATAGCATTTTGTCTCTCCTTCAATGAGTCATCAGTAAACTATTTTTTATACCTTTAATTTAACGTCCCCTTCGTAAACTACTGATTCATTCTCATAAATCATACACCTACCAACTGCACATTGCAACCTACAATAACATGCTCATCTCAGCACACTTCAACAACTTAACTATTAAATAATATCATATATTCATATTTCACCACTTCTGCAACATTCTGAAAAGGATATTTTAAAATCCTATGGTAAAAGATTTAACTGTTTCAAAAAACTTTTTTTTAAGAGTGGTCTTTATTTTCATGCATTACACATGTAAAAACCTGTCTGTACAAAGTCAGTGAAGCAACTTTTGAATTATGAAAGCATGAAAAGAAATGAAAGCCATTTCTGTACTTTAAAACAGTTTATATTCTTTTGTGCTTCAACAGCTCAAAAGAAGATTTCACTCTTAACTTTCAAATCTGACATGTCCATTTTCTTAAACTGAAAACATTTGGTCAGCAGAACTATGTCTCCCTAAACATATTTGATTTACTCTATTTTCTCTGGATTTACATACATTAAGGTATACTACTCCATTTGGAGCTATACTGGAAAACCAGCCACATGCTAGTATCAATGACATAGATATAAGCAAATAACACTGTAATTCAGCTCCAGAAATATTTCTCTTGCCAGAAAACCCCCTTTACGGGAAAAATATTTTCTTAACACTCAAAAAAATAAATCAATTATATGCTTAGCCCTGATTCATAAGGCTAGGAAAAAAAGTTCTGAAAATTAATAAACATCCCCTGGTGAAATGTTTCTGAACTTTAGGAAAACTTTTTATTCTGAGTTATTTTTTCACCAGATCTTTAGGGAAAAAGGCAGCACAGTCCAGAAATTAAACTTTCAGTAGATGAATTACCATTTAATGACAAGTCACATATGTCCCTAGTCTATACTACTGTGAGAGTTTTATGTAACATCCACAATTAAACACTGCAAAATTCCCTAGTGCTGTATTTTCTTACAAACTCAAATATCAAATGAAGTTCATCAAAAGATATGCTAAAGCTTACGGACATTTTCAGCACACCTGGGCTGATTTATGGTTATGCATCAAAATCATGAAAAACTTGTAGGCTGGACAAAATATTTGAACTTAGCACATTCAAATGGGTTTCATTTGCAGTCCCATTGAAACTGTTAGGAAAATATTCCTTAACTTTTCTACCAATTAGTCTTAATAGTATGAAATTGTATTAGCCTTTTAAGATATATATATTTTACATTGTATACTGCATAACCATGGTTAATTCAGCATAACTAAAGGGCCCCAGCTCACTGCAAGGAGGAGAAGTACAGCCCCCACCTTGAAGATAAGGACCTTTGTTTTTCGGAATCTTAAAGCCATCCACAAAGAAGAAAAGATACCCCTGGGCTACTGAGATAACGCCAGCATCCTAGCCCCTCTAACACCTCTGTGAAACCCTCCCATTATCTGGCATCATAGATAAGTAACCATAGCAAGATCCACTCCAGAGATGTCTAGATCAAGAAAGCAGCAGATGGATGATGCCACAGAATTAGAGTTGCTTTGCAAAACAGTAGTATGTGTGTGTTAAGTAGTGATTGGTCAAATCATGTTGTACCTGAATGCTTGAAAGGTATAAGAACCCTGTGTAAAACCGCATTCTAGGTGCCCCAATTTGAATGGGACACCTCATATGCATGAATAAAGAATGACTCTTGTAACTCTATACTTTGTGTCCTAGCCTCTCTCCTCAGTCAGCACGGGCCAGTTGCAAAATTTTCGTGACAAAACCAAACATAAAATAAAGCTCAAGGGGTGTGAACTCACATAGTTTGAAAATAAAGCATAGAACTATATAACTTTGCATATCAGGAATTCCAGTTTCAGACATGTAGGGACCAATGATATAATCTCCACTCAAGAAAGAAATTTTTATATGTAGGACTAAGCTCCCCCAGGACAGACTCTCTAACAGCAGGCTAATGAGCATAATGTAGATACCTATGCTAGCAGCAAGTTCTTTACAGATATACAGGCTCAGTCTTCTTCCAATTTATTTTATTTTATTTTGCTGTCTTCATCTGGTATCATCAGTCCCAGATTTCAGAAGGCCAACATCAAGAAACAAAATATTCCATAACTCAGAAAAGAGGCAGAGTCTCCAGTTAGCCCAATGTGGACTTGCCTAGAATTAAGCAATTTTACAAACAGGTGCTCAACTCTTTGCCTATGCAGTGTGTCTCCTGACAAATTCTCATCAAGTCCTGTGGGTTTTTTTTTGTTTTGTTTTTGCTTTTTTTAAACTGTGAATCATTTTGTATTTCACAAAGAGTAGAAAACTGATTGCCACTATCACAGGCCCCTTAAGTCATCCTTTAGGGTTTTTTTGTCTCCCATTTAGAGTATTTAACCATTAATCACAGAAGACTATGGGAGGTAGATTTCCATATGCCAGTATATCAGTTCTAGAGCTGACAGAACTAACTCTTGGACCTTTCTTTGCAACCACTGACACACACTTTTTGGAGCAAATTCTTCACTATGTATATCCCACATTCAGATAAGGTACTGTTCAGGGCTATCTGAAACAAAGGCCAAGGTCACAGATTATAGTTAGCTTCAAGAACTCCCTATTCTTGATCTGTGGCTGTTTCAACTGCAAGGAGACACCAGGAGTCATTCTGCTCCATGTCAAGATGCTATGATTGTCCAATTAGTAGTATCCAATTAGTAGCATGCAGATGCCATTGGGAATTGCTTCTCCAAAGCTGACATTCTGAACAATTAGCACCAACCCACCAGTTTAAAGCAGGAGAAATCTGGAATTAAGTGGAGATCCCAGTCTTGTTTTGACACTGCAGGAGCGGATCCATACTCTTGCTTAAGACTGCAACTCCCTGAGAAACAGAAAGCCCATGGTTTGCCAGCTAACCTTAGCTCACTCCTGACAGTATGTAAACATTAAGGCAAAATTAAAAATAAATTAATATGACCAAAATGCGGAATTTAAGAAAACGGTTACTATATTTAGAAAATGGGAATATGAAATGTAATGCACTCTTGGGCTTACTTATGTCTCTGGTTTGGCTTGAAGGTGTTTGTTCTGTTCTTTTCAAGTAGCAGCAAACCAAATCAAGCTAACTCTCAAGACATTTCATGCAGCTCTCCAGATTTGGCATTCATGTCCTTAAGCAACACCTTCAGAATTACTTTCCCCAGAATGAATGCAAAGCTTATTTGCCTATTTTCTCCATTAGGATCTCAATTCCTGTCACCCCCCCCGAGCTCCATGAAGTTCATACCAAGTTCACCAAGACATCAATTTTTAACATTTCTCCAGAGGACAGGTGACAGCCATAGTCTAGCTTTTCCTTAGCAAAGTTTTTTGGGAAATGTTGATATCCCTTGATATAGTCAGAAAGAAGTATCAGCTGTCCAGACAATAAAGAATTTATTTATAAAGGCATATCTTAAATGCTGTCCTTATACTTTTTACAAAACACATTTCCCCCACTGTGTATGAAATAATCTCTGCAGACTGACAGGAAGGGGCTTAAATTGCTGTACTGACCCTTTATAATATATACACAAAAAATCATGCATTAAATAAACATACAAAAGGAGAGCAATGAATGTGGCTGTTTATTAGTTCTTGACAGAGAGTAGACATAAGAGTTAAAACATTTTCTTTTAAATTTGGCTTGCTAGGAAGAAAGGACATCTTTAAGGAATGAATAAATACAAATAAATATATGTGACAATTCTTTCTCCTATAGAGTCACCTAGTGTGATGACTTTTCAGAGACTAGTAACACAATCTCTCTTTTTCAGCATTTGCATACACCACCTCTGTAGCTGTCACTGGTCTTGATGCAAATGAGACTGACAAAACATCAATTCCATAATAGTGCAGTAAGATTGATCCTAACCATCCTTTAGACACATCTTTTCAGGTCTTTCAGTGAATCAAAACATTAAAGCATCTTGGTTGATGTCAAAACCTTTGAATTCTTTTTTTTCCCAGGCACTCATGTTCCAGGAAGTGACTTTGTAGAAGGGATGTCTTAAGAGTTAGATAAGCACTTGCTGACATAATTCAGTGTGCTTTACAACATTTAAATCCTTTTCATATCTTCAAGTTTTGATACATTCAGTATTCCCTGATTCTTTGATTCAACAGAAAAAATTCCCTCAGAAATTCCCTCCGAAGCCAGTCTTCCTCCCAAGTATATTATTTCCACTGTTTAACATTAATAAGTAGCTTTGTTCAGTTAAAAATTACTAACTCTTGTAATGTTAAATACTCTGTTCAGTTTTTTCTGATATTCACTGAATCA
Organism: Haliaeetus albicilla; assembly: GCF_947461875.1. Lineage (NCBI taxonomy): Eukaryota > Metazoa > Chordata > Aves > Accipitriformes > Accipitridae > Haliaeetus > Haliaeetus albicilla. Next base: position 10,521,926 of record NC_091515.1, on the reverse strand, counting down.
TCAAGACATATGTCCATACCTGCTACACTTCCATTGTCTCATTCACTGCATGCAATATACCTCAAGCCAAACAGATCAAAAGGTAGTACTTCCAAATGACAGAATGAAACTGCAAAGCTTAAAGCCATCTATCCAGGAAAATCCATATATATCCTGTTAATGCATTAAATCTCCTGAATAATTTGACTCCTGACATCTCAAACAACATTCTCCTTTCCAAACAGCAAAAATGTTCCTTTTTCTGTTTTTATTTGTCTGAAGAGTCTACATATGGTCATAGTCTCCATTCTTTTTTTCTCTGCAATTATTAGAGAACTCAATTTGTAGATATTTTTCTGTTCTTCAAATGATACCATCTGCTGCCTTAGTTCACAACTCATTTCCTAGCTTCTTTCTCCAGACTTGTGAAACATTCTGTGTAGCCCTGACCACAGATCTGTGTAGTGTCCAAGCCATATCTTGTCTCTTAATGGAAGACATTTAATCTTCATATTATGTTACTAAAACATTCCAAAAGGGCTACAGGTTGTCTTTCTGAATTTCCATTATATTAACTCTCTTGATGTTTACCTCAGCTTTCTAGGCCCAGAACAGGTTGCCACCTTCTGCATAGCAACACCTATTTTACCATTTATATTTAACTGATACATTATTGGAGAACTTTTCAACAGCATTAAAATTGCTCCTCTGTTAAAGCATTTCAGAGGCACTCTTTATTCTTGCACATTCATGTGCTCTTTACAGTTCCCTATTTCACTTTCTGTTATCACATTTATTTCCATTTGTCGTGGTTTCAGCCCAGCCGGTAACAAAGGACCACGCAGCCGCTCGCTCACTCCTCCCGCCCCCCTCCGGTGGGATAGAGAGAAAAGGAAAAAAAAAAAAACGGAACCTCGAGGGTTGAGACAAGGGCAGTTTACTGGGACAACACAAAAAAAAAAAAAAAGAAGAAGTTACAACAACAACGACGGTACTAATGAAAGAGTATACAAAAAGAGTGATGCACAGTGCAACTGCTCACCACCCGGGACCCGACGCTCTGCCACTTCCCCCACCGAAAGTCGAGACCACCCCCTGGCCCACTCCCCATATATATACTGAGCATGATGTCACATGGTATGGAATAGCTCCTTGGCCAGTTCAGGTCAGCTGCCCCGGCTATGCCCCCCACCTCCCAGGTTCCTGTAAAAATTAATTCTATCCCAGCTGAACCCAGGACACCATTCCATTCTCTGTCCTGTATAGTCCATTTCTGCTCATTTTAATTGGCCAATCTTTTTAATTGATAGCTTCTTCCACTAGTATTCCTAAAACAGCACTTCACCTTCACTTGAGGAATCCCATTTTTCACTTAATACAAGCAGTTTCTTGCTTGCATTGCATATTTTAGCATAATTATGTGTTTATTACACTTTCTGCACATTTGTCACGACCCAGAGCATTTCTAATACTCATGCTGACTGACATATTGCTGTCACTGTTTCCATAGCTTTTCATATTCCTCTAGTTGGTCAATTTAATTTCTGGGAAATTCTCGCTTGCAATGGTACACATTTGCCACACAAATGTTCTGTGTCTTTCATCCAGGTTTTTATTTGTATTTCTGTTTGTTTTGCTGCTTGGTATATATATATTACCTTTTCTAGAGCAGGATCAAATTGACTTTGTTGTTATACTTCATGAAAATTTATTCTTTTGTAAGTGTTCATTTTCCATTTTGACATCATTTTAAGTCTTTGACCATCTTCTCTATTGGTTTCCCTTCAAACTTTGTTCTCATCCTGTGTGTACCTCTTTCACAAGGTATTATTTGGTACAATGGTCTTCAAACTTTTTCACTATTTCTGCAAAAGCTGCCTTCTCCTTACCCACCACAATTTTCATGGCATTCTACATTTACCTTTAAAGCTTTTGTCTCTGCCACTGCTTAAGAGCAGACTAATATTTTTCTCATCCTCCAGCCTATTTATCCTTATGGTTTTCCTAATTATGCAACACTGCTGCACACACCTTTCAGAATTCCCCCAATCTACACACCTTCCAGCATTCCCCCAACCCTCAGGTTGGGTGAAGTGTTCACCTGCAATTACATCAGATTGAGCTGCCATAGGGCTGTCATCTCCTAAACCTTTCACTTTAGATACCAGCTGTGAAGAGCAAAACTGCTTCAAGATAAACTGTTTATTAAAAATCATAACAAGATTCAAAGTGCTGTACAGCAGGCAAAAAACTACACATACAAGCATACCGAAGAGGAGGGAACGACTGCCCTGTCTCCACACAGACATGAATGCCATGTAGAGTTGCAAGAAATGTTCAGGGCAGGGAATTTCAAAACGATATTTTTTCCACCTCCTCCCACCTCCAGGACAAGTGGTAACTATTTCTGTAGCTGTTGTGGTGGTGCATTTCTTTCCACCTCTCCAGGCTGATTTACGAACTTGGGAAGGCTCGCTAGGCCTTAGCATAAGTGTAATGAGTCAGGCAGTTAAGCGACCCTTGACTGTGCCAGCAACTCTTACGCAGCTAGGACAGGGAGATATGCTGTACGTCTCAAGGACTCCTGCTGCCTGGCAAAGGCAGGGGGACAGGAGTAGAGATAGCCACTTCTCATAACAACCTGCAGCCGGTTCTCTCTCATAACAACCTTGAGACATTACAATCCTCCCCTGACAATCTTGGAGCATCCCATATCTATGTTTTGAGTTATTCTCAAACAGTCTCAGAATTTTCCAGCGCAGCTGGGATTCCAGCAATTTGTTGATGATGAAAGTCAATCATCTCCCAAACCTATAAGCAGTGGTACTAAGTGAGGCCCTTTGAGCTCTCCTGGACTGCAGCGGGCTGTGACCAGCAGCTCCCTCTGAGTGGGACGCCTCTCAGAGCTCACAAACTTTCTGGTTTGTGAAAATTGGAGGTCTGTCACTGAAAGCTGACACGACCTGGGCTGATTCTCTCCACTCCTTGAGGCTTGACCCTTCGCCCATTGAGACAAATGCTGAAGCATTCGACGTGAATATTTTCACTGACCTCAAGGGGAATTTTTAACAGGTATACCTCTTTTCTCTCTCTCTTTTACTCTCTTTTATTCTCTTATATGTATTTCTCTTAGTGTCTTTATGCACGCACGTGTACTAACCTGAATAGTCTATAGTAAGTAAGTTATAGCAAGTATGAGATATTAAGTTATAGTAAGTATAAGATATATTATAAGTTATTACTTTCACATTTATACTTAAATTACTTTCGTGATTTTTACTCAACTATGAATGAATTTTAGGCTGCTATTATACTCATAATCCCTTTAGATATAAACTGTTGACCAAGTCTGGGACTAGGAGTCAATCCAGCCACACCTAGACTCCGACAGGAGTTTAAAAAGCAAGGGGGACTTCTCTGAACCTCGTGACTCAACAGGAGGGTCTCCCTTACCCTTTCCCACATTCTCTTTTACCCTATTACATTTTCGGTCCCTATATACATAAGTTTAGTTTGATTCTAATTTAATTTTCCTGTGTGCATTTTATCCATGTACTAAGTAATAGAGTGAACCTTGCCATCGAATTCTGTGAAGTCATACTTTTATACAAATTTCTGTTAAATCTTTTTTCTATTGCTAATACAATTGGAGGTGATTCTTTAAGCAATCTGAACCCCTCTCTCTCATTTTTAAATCCCCCTGCGACAGCTGTGCCACTTAGGTCCATGCCCTCCAAAAAACATGGGCTTTGGGCAATAAGACAGTCACTGCGCACAAACATGGTCCAGAATCTGCAGTGATGTCTAGTGCTGAAAAAAACCCCAAAAGTTCTATCCAGCGCTAATTTTTTTCTATTTTGGTATCTTTCTTTATGCCACATATGGATTTGTGCCAATTCAAAATATTTGTAAATCTATTTGAACCTAATGTGAAAGGTTCAAACTTTTGTGTACACATATAAATACAAGGCATATACAGTATTCAAAATATACTTACATTGCTACTACCCTAAACTTGAAAATACTTTGGCATATGCTTAAGTACACTGCATAGTTAGCCACATAGAAGTTAACAGAACTGCTCCTAGTAGGAGAGTTTAATATATGTGTTTACAAGCTGAGGATCACTGCATGAATATTGTATTCCAAAACTAATTTTTAAAAAATTAGGAAGAGACAAGACTCGAGGGGGGAGTAAGAAACAAAAAAGCAACAGATTATTCACCTCCCTATCCACAAAAGGGATTTTACCTTCCTTAAACAGACTCATATTCACCAAATAGGTTCAGTTGGAAAAAAAAAGAAGAAAAAAAAGACATGTCTACGTGAGGTAGAAGACCACAGATTTGGAGGAAATGCTGGAAATAATGTTCAACTATTATCCAGGAATACCAGGTTCAATTCTTCCCTCTTCTTGAGGGAATGTAATCCCAGTGTCCCAAAAGATACCATACTATAAAGCAATCAGAGAGGGCAGTCTCAGCCCTGCCTGTTCATGCTGTTATAATTTTTGTCATAATTGAACATTCAGTGGAGCAGGAACAGGATTCAGCTGTCTCACTATACAAATAAGTATCACAGTCACCTAGCTAAACAGACAGTTCTACTCTCTGACCCAAAAGGTTATTTAAGTATTCCACATGAATTTAGGCAACTCTGACAGGAAGAATCAAGATAAATCCACATCTGTATGCCATATAGGATGGTCATTAAGATGCTGACATGTAAGACCTTGGTTCAAACCCATGCTCTGAATCAAGCAGAGCAACCCTGCACAATACTCTGCTGAAATGGTTTGTTTTGGACCACATAAACAGCTTACTCCACAGCATGATGCTGTTCGTTAGAAGGGAGGTCTTGCTTTTCCCACTCAGTAAACTAAGTCCCCAAAGTTTTCTTATAGTCAGTGGAGAGAGAGAGGGACGTTTACATCAGATAAGTAAGTAGATTTGCAGTAAGAATCTAATTTAGGCCTGAATCACTTCCTGGAAGAGGCGGACTCTCCATTGCTGGCAGGAGAGTAGCCAGCTGAGTTAAGTGCCTTTGCTACACAGTTCATAGAGACTTGCCAGATTTTAAATGCTGAGGTCTGGGACAGTCCCAGACATGCTTAGCAAGTCCAGCATATAACACTAACAGTATATGCTGTGAAAAGTCCCCCATGCATGCCCAGTAAGTCTGACATGTCCAATATGCACACATATGCTTGCTGTGCAGTCTGGCATTTAGAAAATCAGACAGTTGTTGCATAAGTATGGGGAAAAGTCACATCCTATATGCTCTTCATACAGAATACAGCATCTGGCTGTGTAATATAGGATAACCATGTTACAGAGGATATCTGCTTAATATGGCCCTAATTATTTTTATATGTATGGTTCAGAAATGAAAAAGGTAAAAAATATTTTGTTTAAATCTAAAACCAAAAGATTTCTTTTGTCTTAACTGCCAAACCAAGATGAAAAATAAATAAATAACTTGCCCAGCCCCAATTAGAGTTCTATCAACAGATTCTCCCATAAGAAGCTTAGAAGTGTTACCATTTCACTGTTTCTGTTTCAGCAATGGACTAACTTTGATTAATTGCTTGTCCTTCTTTTCTTTATACATCGGACAAATGTATATAGTGAACTAGTGAATCTAGTACAAGCTTCTGTAGTGATTGCAACTGCCACTGTTTTGCACATGGAACTACTGTGCAGGTTCATTTAAATATGGAATTATTTGAAACTTTGTAAAACACCCCTCTAAAATACTCAATCTCAACTTCCTCTTGCCTCAACATATTTAGTCTTCACACAGTAGGAAAACACTTGGGATCCAAGAAAAGCCCCAAGCCAAAAATAAATCACATGATGGACTAATAGGCCTCAAGAATATCCCTTCTCTTCCAAATTTATTAAAAAAAAGGCAAGAAAATGCTTGAATCAAAGTTCTTTTCATCCTTAGCATATGTCCTCTAAACTACTCTATATTAGTGAAATGCTAATTCCATTGACATTTTGCCACCTATTTTAACAAGGCCAGAATCTGAGCCTTGGCTTCCCCTTAAAATAAAAGGCATCTAAGTATCTTGCTGGATCAGGACCAGTAGGCTTAGCAAAAGGCTGGTTCAAGTTACACCATTTAGACATTATGATCTTTTAAACTGCTTTTACAAATGTCTTGGGTCTTGTGTCTGCCTTGTTCTACTTTCTCTTAGTTCTGTAAAAAAATTTTGTTTCTTCAGGCCCTGCTTAGAACTAAGGAATATTGACCTGAAGTATGATCTTCAAGAATGTCAGAAACAAGAGTAGCTGACCTGGTATTAAATATATTTAATCATTTCAGCTATAACTGCTGTTGATAATCATCAGTCAATACAGGTCATTTTCTTCCAGGAAAATTTTTAAAAATATACATATTCACAATAGAATTTTCATGGCATGGCTCCTTTCCCATAAGCGCATTATGATTCTGTAATGTTATAGTTAATAGTCATTATATAAGAAACAAGATCTCCATGTGCATATTTCAGGAGAAGTTAGTTTGGTTTGCTTTGCTTTATGCAGTTTCTGAAAACTTAGGCTCACAATCTAAAAGGAATTAAGGTGCACCCCCAATATATTTTATTTCAATAGCAGCTATGTGCCTACATACATTTGTATAAGCAGATCTTTGTAAATGCAGTGTCCAGTAACAGATTGTATTCACATCCCATGCAGCATAGACATATGGCTTTCAAACCTCTATGAATTTATTTCTCTATTTGAAATGCACATAAATTATAAGATAATACAAAGAGTGCTTCACTTTTTAAAGGACAGTTTTCAAAGAGAAGTTTTCCAAATATAACAAGTTGAAGATACATTTAACATCAATAAAGTATTGAGAGGGTTTTTAAAGTTCTCTGCTCTGTTTTTTATCATTTTTATGCTTCATTACCTACTATACTCATCCAGCTTGGGCAAAGAAATTCTACTAGCCACCTTTATTGACATGTTGTTAGATATTACTGCAGTGATGGGTGACAAACACTGGAGAGAGAGAACTGCAATCCAAAAAGTACATTATTTTTTCCCCCTCTTACTTTAAAACTAATTCAAAATGGAGAAATAAAACCTTTATTTAGTTATGGAAAAGTTTTTGGTTTAGAGTGACTTGAGATCTAGAATCTCGATAGGCTGCTTTCTCTCTTATACTTTCAGCATAAAAATAATAAAGGAAAAATAGAATCTAAAAAAAATGGTAAATGCCATTCTAAAGATATTAGAAGCTGGACTCCTGGGCCTTCTGTTTTCTCATTAGTATGGAAAGAAGTGGAAGTTTCATGAAAACAACATATTCTAGACCAAAGCCTCAAATTCATACAAATTACCTTTATTTTAGTATATAAATCCCAAACCTCTCTTAAAACTCAAGTGACTAAAGACATAGAACTACAGGTAGTGTCTTGCCAGCCCAATCCTGCACAACACTGAACACCTCCTGAAGGATGCCACCCTCCTCCAGCAAGAGCCAGTTTGCACTGTCTTAGCATGCCAGAGACAACCCCAGATAAGTTCCCAAGGAGCCCCATGAGTCCTCACTGACTGGAAGAACAAGGATTAAAACAAGGGATACAAAAGGTTACCTGAGAGCAAAAAGAAACCAGAATATATAAAACCCTATGGTTTGTGATATTTGGGGTATTTTTAGAGCCTGGAAATTACAAAACTGATTTTCATAATGCTTACTTTCAACTCACCATAACTAAATAAGATCTTTAAAGGAAGATGAAAAAAAATGGACAGATTCCTAAAAGGAGCTATTGTATCACAAGTGTCCAAAATCCCTTTAATAATTTGCAGCCCATTGCCTTGTATTTTACTGTATCATTCCAAAACACCAGAAATAAACATTAAATCCAGCCAAGTCATGCCATCCTGCGCAGTCAAAAGTGTTTTCAGGAGGAAGGGGATGGGGGTTGAGAAGCCCTGTTGACAGTTTTATAATATATTTAATCTACAACAGAGTCTAAAATTCTGAAATGACAGACACCCAAAATACCAACAGCATTGAGCTTCATATGAATTTAAACATGTTTTGTTTTGTTTTTTTTTTAGCACAGGCTCACATGACTTGTTAAATAATTTACTCTATAAATTACTTATCCTGTCTTATTATTAACAATTCTAGAGTGCTTTATATAACTGCATTAGAAATTTACTTTGTGGTTTTGAAATGTATACACTACACAATCACCTCTTTCTTTTACAGGGGAAGAGCTAAAGTCACCTACTATTTTGTTGAGAAGCAGTTTTTCCTGAAATACACCAAATAATTTCATAACTCATTCACCTGAATAATCATAAAATGACATATTAATGACTTGATACTAGGGCTGCTAAACTAGGCCAGGAATATACTTGCACTGCGAGAAGATACTTTGATAGCAAGGACTATGAAGAGTCATAAACACTGAGATATACTAACAGTACATTTTACTTAAAGAGAAAAATATTAATCAGGCTTTTTAAAAAAATCCTGAAAAATTTTAAAGTGACTCATTTACTATCATATTAATATTTTTGCTCAAGTGATCTTGCTGAGAATTATTTATGTGCCATTGTACCTATAGTGTATGGATTTGACAATATTAATTTTACCCTCACCATTCTTGCTCCTTAGCTCTTAGTTTGAGCTTCAATGGCTGATTTCATGATTTTAATTCAGGCCTCACTTTGGAGTTCAGTTTATCTCTAATAACATCAATACTACAAAACAATTATTATGTTAAGCTGTATTATGATTTTAGCACAGGCACATGCTTTCCAGACTGAGACCAGCACATGTCAACACCCTAAGCAACAGGACAAAAATCTAATCTTATTGGCTGCTCATGGCTTGGATGGGTATACTGATATAGAGAACGAACTGCTAATTGCTTAATGATTGTCTCTCTGTAACTTTACATACCAAAGACTGGTGTTTGTCAAGGATTAAGCCTGTCTGAGACTGGTACTTGGGAGTGATGAGCAAGAAGGAACCATGAACAATCACAAAACTTAATTAAATGTTTGATAAATTTACGATCTTGTCGAGAAGGCACAAGCAGAGGCCTTGCTTGAATAGATAGGGCCAGAAAAGATAAGAACTCCCGCCTTTGTTCTAGTCCTTGTAGATAATTTAGCTTAAACTAACCATATGGTTTTACACCACTAATGAGAACTTAGATAATAAGAGCACTAACGAGCACTGATGTATCAAAACATGTAAAAGACCATACTGCGCAGAAACACCTGAGGAGGGTCAAATAGCGGACAAGTGAGGAAGACTATGGAAGACCACCAGAGGACTCCTGAAGACCACCAGAGACCTTCAATGCGCCTGTGTAAAGGACATTTGCATATGCTAATAGTTTCCCGGAAAACTAATGAATATGTATAACATTTCTCAGAAATCTAGTGAATATGTATGTAGAACATGTACTTAACCTGCACAATTAGACCCGACGGTGCGCACGACTTTGGTGGGACTACCCCCCGTGCGGCCCAGCGCTGAATGAACATACCTACTTTACAATCTCATTGATTGTGGAGTCTGTTTTCCGCACATCAATACTGTTCACTGAGTAAAAAACTGTCTGGATGGCCGGGCCCAAAGAGTGGTGGTGAAGGGAGTTAAATCCAGTTGGCGACCAGTCACAAGTGGTACTCCCCAGGGCTCAGTATAGGGGCCAGTTTTGTTTAATATCTTTATCAATGATCTAGACAAGGGGATTGAGTGCACCCTCAGGAAGTTTGCAGATGACACCAAGTTGGGCAGGAGTGTTGATCTGCTTAAGGGTAGGAAGGCTCTACAGAGGAATCTGGACAGGCCGGATGGATGGGCCAAGGCCAATTGTATGAGGTTCAACAAGGCTGAGTGCCGGGTCCTGCTCTTGGGTCACAACAACCCCCATGCAGCGCTACAGGCTTGGGGAAGAGTGGCTGGAATGCTGCCTGGCAGAAAAGGACCTGGGGGTGCTGGTTGACAGCTGGATGAATATGAGCCAGCAGTGTGCCCAGGTGGCCAAGAAGGCCAACAGCATCCTGGCTTGTATCAGAAATAGTGTGGCCAGCAGGACTAGGGAAGTGATTGTCCCTTTATACTTGGCACTGGTGAGACTGCACCTCGAATACTGTGTTCAGTTTTGGGCCCCTCACTACAAGAAAGACATTGAGGTGCTGGAGCACATCCAAAGGAGAGCAACAAAGCCCACTCATACCCTGCCTGCTCAGTGTCATCCACCTGGCCCACAGCCAACCCTTTGCACCACCATGGGTTTCACATGCCCGACCCAACCATGCAGTATCCCACCTGCAAAATTCCCAGTGCACATGGCCTTCTTCCTAGATGAGGCTCTTTTTACTCAGGCAACATTCCCAGGGAGTCAGTGAATGTTTTGCCTAGGACTATGGGACCCACTCCAATCAAGAGCAGGACATAAGCAATAAATGAAGGATTGGTCTCAAAAGACATTCAGGAAATATAAAGGAATATATTACAAGAAATTGTCTTATGCTCTTCTCACTCTCATTTGTACCAAGAGTAATTCCACCAGAGATAATGGAATTGTGTTCCTGTAACTACAGAACATATAAAAGAAAAATCAGGCCTGAGGCTTCCTAAATAAAATGCATGCTACAGCCTCTTAAGCTAGTTGCTTAGCTAGAATAAACTAGATATGCAGTGTTAAAAAATATGTTTTCACATTCTGTATCTACCATATTAGAAATGCTTCCTTACATATTTATTATTTGCTGAGTTCCCACAATGAAATAATGTGGCAGCTGCAGGAGTCCAATTTTTAATTTATGTCTACAAACAAATTGCTTCATGCTTTATGTTAAAAAAAAGAGCATCTTAAATACATGCAATAGCATCTCCTGAGAAATTCAGTACTCCAAATTATTTTTAGATCATCAAACACAACATGCAATGTCACAGAATGATACAGTAAAAATTGAAAAGAAATGTAAAGATAAACAGTGATGCTGAAAAAACACAGAAAAGAATTAAAACCCAAAAATATCAATGCAAAATGACTGGACATGTTTTAAGTTGATCATGTCTAGTATATATATTTACATATGCATTTTTTCTCTGATCTTTTAAACAGAGCTTAAGTTCTAGGGGGACATTGCTGAGTTACCTCCAAATTGAACATACTGGATAACAAGGCTAGCAAAGCTTATAAAAATGAGCAATGATACATAGCTTGAAGCAATTTTTTTTTAATTAAGCAATCCACAGAATATTAAACAAACATCTGAAACAATAACTGTTGTAACAACTTAGAAAGATTACTTCATTCTCTTAGGTCCTAAAAATCTACCGAGGGTAGGCCCTATATGAGTAGAAGAAATTAATGTCTCCAGCTTTTTCCCCACACATACATGGGGAAACGCAGCAAACTGACTATAAGAAACTGCAGAAAAGTAGCCCAAGAGCTAGAATTAATCTCAAGTCATGCCAAATTTAATGGCATTTTCACATTGTTTCTAAAGGAAGCTGAAAAAGAAGAGAAAGAAGGAGAAGGGAGAGAGCTAGAAATCTGTATATATTTTGAAGGGAAATATTCTGTTATCTTTTATATTAAAAATGTCATAGGAAACAATGCAGAAACAGCAGGTGCTGGGGAAGATGGAAATGGACAAAACAGATGTAGAGGGGTTTTTTCCCTATATCTATCATCTACAAATCTGGTATCCAAAATTTTTGCTCAGCAAGTCTTTGCAGCTTTTCTCAGGCAAAGTATGTAGATTCCACAGAGCTGTAAAAAGGATGCAGGACTGAACACAAAAAGCTACTGGACTCCTTTACTGAAATCATTTGCAGTCAAACAAGGTTGGAAATGACACATGGGTAAGAGGGGGGAAAAAAAAACCTTCTTCCACTTTCCTCACTATTAATGAGGGTTTCCTAATGCTCCAACACTTGCTGAGAGACAGCACAATGTTAATTCTCCCGCAGGCAGTATTTTCTCCTTCCAGCCACCTTATAGGGAAGGGCTCACGTGCCTACGGCCAGGGCAGGGAAGCTAGTTTGCTCTCCCTTCTACCAGAATGTGCTGCATCGCTTTCTCCCCCCCCCCTTCTTTTTTAAATAGAAAAAGAATATAAAGGGGAGATCTGAGAGGGGGGAAGGCCACCCACCAAACTCTCCATTCGCAGGAATAAACGGAGGGAGCAAAAATTTAAAAAAGAGAAATAAAAAACATTTCCAAATCTGCTGCCGACGCAGAAGCGAGATTTGGGTGGTTCGCACTCCACCACCACCACACCAGCAGATGCAAGGGCCGGGGGCGGCAGCTCGGCTGCGCGCTTCTGCAACCCCAAGTATTTCCGCGGACCTGCGACCTCCGCGCCGACCTTCCGCTGCGCCTCTTCACTGCCCGTCCCGCTCCCAGGAAATAGTATCGCGGGCAACTAGGATTTATCATCTAAATGGGTTCGAAATTATATCTCTGGGAAATCAAGTCCAAATTAAATCACACCGGACTTTTTGGCTTCCAGCTAGAACATCAGTCCGCGGAGCAAGTGCATTTCAGCGCAGGGAACTTCCCCTCTGCCCGCCGTCCCCACGTCGCTCCGGCTGCTCCATCCCCGCCACCCCCTCGCCCGGGGCTGGGGCCGGGCTGTACTCACATCTCGGTGACATTGTCGACCTCGGCGCTCCGCTGCGGCACGGGGAAGGAGATGATGCCTGGCGCCGGCTCCACGCACCAGATCCGCCAGGAGCTGCAGCGGCAGGACGCGGGGCAGCCCAGCGCGCCCCACCAGGAGCCCAGCACCAGGCAGCACAAGCCCCACAGCCGCGCCAAGCCGGGCCCCAGCCGTCTTCGCCGCCAGAACGTCATGCCGCTCCCGCTCACTCCAGCGCTGCCTCGACGTCCTCCACCTACCGCCACTGCCGGGGAGCACGACCGGGAGAGTGCGCAGGCTTCGGAACCGCGGGCGAGCACCCCGCGGCCGGGATTCACAGGGACTCACCGCAGCCGCCCAGGAGGCTTTGCGGAGCGGCGGGACCAGGCGCTACTGCGGGACAGAGACAGAAAGGGGTGATGAGCGGCGAGAGGGGCCGCTGGCATGGCACGGCGCGGCACGGCGTGGCGCGGACCACCCTAGTACCTGCCCTGACCCGGCGGTTCCCGATGATGCTGCAAAACGCGCGGAGCGGCCGACACAGGTGGCAGAGGCAGCGCTTCTACCTGCGGGGTCTCAGCCGACCGCTGCCCGTGGTAGAGAAGGAATGGAAGAAACAGCGCAGGTCACGGCGGAAGCGGAATGCAGGGCGCTGTGCTTACCGCTTTACGCACCGTATCCTTCTCCGTCCAGCTGACAACAAGGAATCTGAGAGAGGGAGGGAGCGAGACAGGGAAAGACTCGGGGGCAGAAAAGGAGAAAGGCGGAGAATAGAGGGGGGAACAGACGGGGAGAGAGAAACCGACAGGCGGCGGGGAGGGAGGGAGTGATGGAGAGAGAGGGGGGGGGGAGAGATGGGGAGAGGGAGAGATAGCCTGAGGAGAGCAGGGTTCTTTCTGGATCTCAATAAGAAAGACTCGACAACAAATGGCTTAATAAAATAGCTGTTATAATAAGACAGAATAAGAATAGGAATATAGATAATGAGTAAATCTTATATCCATTTAGATGCTTGGAACCCCATGTTCGTGCAGAATCGGACAGACCCTGGATGGATTTCTCCCACGGCATGCTGTGCAAATTCTGTCCATGGAGAGAGGTTCCAGCTATTATATAATTTTCTAACAAGAAAACAACTCTATTCATAAAAGATGTTTGCATGATAACTTCTTGCTGCACTTTTAGATAAACACAAAGCCATGCAGGTAGTGCAATTACCAGTACCAAGTAGGAGCTCCCTGAAGGCTCCTCTTAAAATGAGCTGGCTACGTTTGTCCTTCAGACAAGGAATCTGTGCAGAACAATGCAGGCCTGAAGGCCATGCTGTACTGTCATGATTTAAGCCCAGCCGGCCACGAGGCCGTTCACTCACTTCTCCCCCTGGTGGGATGGGGAGGAGAAAATATAAAGAAAAGTTCGTGGGTTGACACAAGGACAGGGAGGGATCACCCACCAATTATGGTCACAGGCAAAAAACCAAACTCAACTTGGGGAAGAAACAAAATCAATTTAATTTACTACCAATCAAACCAAACCAAGGATACTGAGAAGTAAAACCAAATCTTAAAACAACTTCCCCCCAACCCTCCCTCCTTCCCGTGCTCAACTCCACTCCCATTTTTCTCTACCTCCTCCCCACAGTGGCACACTGGGACAGGGAATGGGGGTTGTGGTCAGTTCATCACACATTGTCTCTGCCGCTCCTTCCTCCTCAGGAAGCCTGTATTGGCTTTGTGTGGTAATGCCTCTGTGATAACATTTTTAAGAAGGGAAAAAAGTTGGGACATGGAGAAACAGCTGCCAGAGAGAGGAGTGAGAACATGTAAGAGAAACAACCCTGCAGACACCAAGGTCAGTGAAGAAGGAGGGGGAGGAGGTGCTCCAGGTGCTGGAGCAGAGATTCCCCTGCAGCCCGTGGGGAAGACCATGGTGAGGCAGGCTGTCCCCCTGCAGTCCATGGAGGTCCACAGTGGAGAAGATCTCCACCTGCAGCCCGTGGAGGACCCCATGCCGGAGCAGGTGGGTTCCCGAAGGAGGCTGTGACCCTGTGGGAAGCCCATGCTGGAGCAGGCTCCTGGCAGGACCTGCAGATCTGTGGAGAGAGGAGCCCATGGAGCAGGTTTTCTGGCAGGACTTGTGACCTGAAGGACTGCACGCCGTGGAAAGGACCCGTGCTGGAGCAGTTCGTGAAGAACTGCAGCCCGTGGGAAGGACCCACATTGGAGAAGTTCGTGGAGACTGTCTCCCGTGGGAGGGACCCCATGCTGGAGCAGGGGAAGAATGTGATGAGTCCTCCCCCTGAAGAGGATAAAGCAGCAGAAAATAACGTGTGATGACCTGACCGTAAACCCCATTTCCCTGTCCCCCTGCACCGCTGGGGGGGTTTGGTAGAGAATCCGGGAGTGAAGTTATGCCCGGGAAGACGGAAGGGGTGGGGGGAAGGTGTTCTGAGATTTGGTTTTATTTCTCATTACCCTACTCTGGTTGATTGGCAATAAATTGAGTTAATTTCCCCCAAGCTGAGTCTGTTTTGCCCTTGACAGTAATTAGTGAGTGATCTCTCCTGTCCTTATCTCTACCCACAAACCCTTTGTTATATTTTCTCTCCCCTGTCCAGCTGAGGAGGAGGGGGAGTGATAGAATGGCTTTGGTGGGCACCTGGCGTCCAGCCAGGGTCAACCCACCACACCCCTCCCCTGCTACCAAAACCCACCACACAAACCCAATACATCTACATGCAGCACAGCACAGGCCTGGGCCTACTCAGGTTAACTATGTGGATTATTAACTCCTTGATGTACAGTGGTGTCCCGGTCATGATCCCTAAAAGTGAAGAGACAACACAGCAGGGCAGAAGCAATCCAGGAGGCTCCTCAAGACTGTCAGTGACAAATCCCTGACACAAGGGCCAAGGCGAAGAGATGCTCTGCTGGACCTCATACTCACAATCAAGGAGGGGCTCATTGGGGATGTGAAGGCTGAAGGCAGCCTTGGCTGCACTGATCATGAGATGTTGGAGTTGAGGATCCTGAGAGGAGGGAGCAGGGTAAGAAGCAGGCTCACAACCCTGGACTTCAGGAGAGCAGACTTTGGCATCTTCAAGGATCTGCTTCAAAAAGTCCCATAGGATAAGGCCCTGGAGGGCAAAGGGACCCAAGAAAGCTGGCTAATATTCAAGGATGATCTCCTCCAAGCTCAAGAGAGCTCTACCCCAATGAGAAGTCAGGCAAACATGCCAGGAGCTCCTGACAAAACTCAGACACAGAAAGGATGCATACAGAAGGTGGAAGTAGGGACAGGTAACCTGGGAGAAATACAGAGCCATTGTCTGAGCATTCAGGGATGAGATTAGGAAAGCTAAAGCCCAAATGGAATTGAATTTGGCAAGGGATGTGTCATGGTTTAAACCCAGCCAGTAACAAAGGACCACGCAGCCGCTCGCTCACTGCTCCCCGCCTCCCTCTGGTGAGATGGGGACGACAATCAGAAAGGAGAAAGAAAAAAAAAAAAAAAAAGGTAGAACCTCGAGGGTTGAGATAAGGACAGTTTACTGGGACAACAGAAAGGAGAGAAGTTACAACAACAACAATGGTACTAATAAAAGAATATACAAAACGAGTGATGCACAGTGCAACTGCTCACCACCCAGAACCCAATGCTCTGCCACTTCCCACAGAGAGAGAGAGAGCCTCCCCCCTGCCCGCTCCCCATTTATATACTGAGCATGATGGCACATGGTATGGAATAACTCCTTGGCTAGTTCAGGTCAGCTGTCCTGGCTGTGCCCCCTCCCAGGTTCCTGTGAAAATTAACTCTATCCCAGCTGAACCCGGGACAGGATGACAAAGGCAACAAGAAGGGCTTCTATGAGTATATAGGTGACAAAAGAAAGACTAGGGAAAATGTAGTTTCATTGCTGAATGAGATGGGGCACCTGGTTTTACAGGACATGGAAGAAGCTGAAGTACAGAATTCCTTCTTTGCCTTAGTCTTTACTAGCAAGACTGGCCTTCAGGAATCCCAGGCCCCTGAGACCAGGGGGAAAGGCTGGAACAAGGCACATGTACCCTTGGTGGAACAAGATGAGGTCAGAGAATACTTAAGCAAACTGGATGTACAGAAATCCATGGGCCCTGATGGGATGCACTCATGCGTGCTGAGGGAGCTGGCTGATGTCATTGCAAGGCCACTCTTGATAATCTTTGATCAATCATGGCGACTGGGAGAAATGCCTGAGGACTGGAGGAAAGCAAATGTTACACCTGTCTTCAAGAAGAGCAAGAAGGAAACCATTTCCAGGCACATGAAGGACAAGAAGGCCATCAGGAGTAGTCAGCATGGATTCAACCAAGGGGAACTCATGCATGACTGCATTGGGTCTGGCTGGGATGGAGTTAACTTTCCCTATAGCAGCTCTCATAGTGCTGTGCTTTGTA
This sequence comes from Haliaeetus albicilla, assembly GCF_947461875.1. NCBI lineage: Eukaryota > Metazoa > Chordata > Aves > Accipitriformes > Accipitridae > Haliaeetus > Haliaeetus albicilla. The sequence goes on along the minus strand of NC_091515.1, from coordinate 10,504,864 downwards.
TATGTAGCTAGAAGGGTGTTGATAACACACCAATGTTTTGGCTACTGCTGAGCAGTGCTCCACAGCATCAAGGCTGTCTCTCCAAACCCCCCACCCCCAAAGGCCAGTTGGCTAGGGGTGGGCAAGAGGTTGGGAGGGGACACAACCAGAACACCTGCTGATGAGAAGTAGAGAATAATTTTTTTTTTTTTTTTGCTTTGCTTCTGTGCGCAGGCTTGCTTTACTTTATTAAACTGCCTTTGTCTCAACCCATGAGTTTTTCATCTTATTTTCTTCCCCCTTTCCCACTGAGGAGGGGAGTGAGAGACAGCATCTTGGTGGTCAGCCAAGCTTAACCAAGGTGCACCAATATATGATGGAGGCCACCCAGCTGGAAAGCAGCTTGGCAGAAAAGGCCCTGAGGGTTCTGGTGGACACCAGGTTGAATATGAGCCAGCAATGTGCCCTTGCAGCAAAGGCAGCTAATGGTATCCTGGGCTGCATTAGGCAGAGTGTTGCCAGCAGGTCGAGGGAGGTGATCCTTCCCCTTTACTCAGCACTGGTGAGGCCACACCTGGAGTCCTGTGTCCAGTTCTGGGCTCCCCAGTGCAAGTGAGATATGGACATACTGGAGGGAGTCCAGTACAGGGCCACAAAGATGTCTGAGGGACTGGAGCATCTCACATATGAGGAAAGGCTGAGAGAGCTGGGTCTGTTTAGCCTGGAGAAGAGAAGCCTCAAGAATGATCTCATTAATGTCTATAAATACCTGAAGGGAGGGTGCAAAGGCAACAGAGCCAGGCTCTTTTTCAGTGGTGCCTAGTGACAGGGCAAGAGGCAATGGGCACAAACTGAAACACAGGAAGTTCCATCTCACTATTACTGTATTGGGTTTACATGGCAGTTTTCATAAGGGAGTGCTAATACACACAGTCTTCAAAAATTATTTTTCTTAGCATACAACAAACGAATATATACTGTAATTTGATGGAGATCCCGTAAGAAGGCAGTGATTTTGGCAGAAGATGTTTTTCTTCAGTCTCCCAATGGAGATAATTTCTGTGGAAAAGTCGTATCTGAAAATAGGAAGAAGTATTGTTGCAGGATGTAGTGGGTTGACCTTGGCTGGCTGCCAGATGCCCACTAAACCATTCTTTCACTCCCCCTCCTCAACAGGACAGGGGGAGAAAATGGAATGAAAAAGCTTGTGGGTAGAGATAATGACAGGAAGATCGCTTACCAATTACCATCACAGGCAAAACAGACTTGACTTGGGGAAAGTTATTGCCGATTAAAACAGATTTGGATACTGAGAAACAAAAACAAAAATTAAAACATCCCTTCCCCCCTATTTTTCCCAAGGCTGAACCTTGTGGTCAGTCCATAATAGTTCCTCTCTGCTGCTCCTTCCTCCTCACACTTTTCCCCTCCTCCAGCATGGGTCCTCTCCATGAGCTGCAGTCCTTCAGGAAAAAAATCTGCTCCAGTGTGGTTTCTCCACAGGCTGAAGTTCCTGCTAGAAAACCTGCTTCTGCATGGCCTCCTATCCATGGGCTGTAGTTCTTTCAGGGCCTATCCACCTGCTTGAGCATGGGGTCATCCAAGGGCTGCAGGGAATTCCTGCTCCACTGTGGTCCTCTCCACGGGCTGCAGAGAAAAAGCCTACTTCATCATGTTCTCTTCCAAAACTTCCACAGGCCATGGGGGAATATCTGTTCTAGCGCCTGGAGCACATCCTCCCCCTCCTTCTTCTCTTCTTCTCCGATCTTGGTGTCTGCACGGTTGTTTGTCACACATTCCTCACTGCTGTGCAGTGTTTTGCCCTTTGCCCTTTCTTAAATATTTTTTTCACAGAGGCGCCACCAGCTTCACTGATTGGCTTGGCTGTGGCCTGCAGTGTGTCCATTGCCAAGCCATATGGAACTGGGTGTGTCTGGCATGGGGCAGCCCCATGTCTCTTCTCTCACCTTGTCCTGGTTTCGGCTGGGATAGAGTTAATTTTCTTCTTAGTAGCTGGTACAGTGCGTTTTGGATTTAGTGTGAGAATAATGTTGATAATGCACTGATGTTTTAGTTGTTGCTGAGTAGTGCTTATCCTAAGTTAAGGATTTTTCAGTTTCCCTTGCTCTGCCAGCATGAAGGCTGGAGGGGCACAAGAATTTGGGAGGGCACACAGACAGGACAGCTGACCCAAACTAGCCAAAAGGATATTCCATACTGTAGAACGTCATGCTCAGTATATAAATTGGGGGGAGTTGGCCCGGAGGGGCGGATCGCTGCTTGGGCATCAGTCAGCGGGTGGTGAGCAATTGCATTGTGCATCACTTGTCTTTTCTTGGGTTTTATTTCTCTCCCTTTCTTTTGTTATATTCCTTTTCATTATTATTATTGTTATTGCTATTATATTTTATTTTACTTTTGATATGAAATCGTTCTTATCTCAACCCACGAGTTTTACTTCTTTTTTTTGATTGTCCTCCCCATCCCACTGGGAGGGGTGTAAAAGGAACTAGGCCTTAAGCCTTATTGTTTTAAGACTATTCATATTAGACATATAACTAATGATTAGAAATTGTTTTAGATATGATTAATAGAATGCAGGTGCTTATAAAACAATATGTATGAGCTGCTTAATTGTCCTATGTGTCTCCCCCTCCATGGCTGGCTTAAAACCCAGTCAAGCTGAATCAACAGAAGAAGGATCATACATTGTCCTGGTTTCAGCTGGGATAGAGTTAATTGTCTTCCTAGTAGCTGGTACAGTGCTATGTTTTTGAGCTAGGTATGAATAGAATGTTGATAACATGGATGTTTTCAGTTGTTGCTAAGTAGTGTTTAGACTCAAGTCAAGGATTTTTCAGCTTCTCATGCCCAGCCAGCAAGAAGGCTGGAGGGACACAAGAAGTTGGGAGGGGACACAGCCAGGGCAGCTGACCCAAAGTGGCCAACAGGGTATTCCATAACATGTGATGTCCCATCTAGTATAGAAACTGGGGGGAGTGGGGGTGGGGGATCACCGCTCAGGGACTAACTGGGTGTCGATCGGCAGGTGGTGAGCAATTGCACTGCACATCATTTGTACATTCCGATCCTTTTATCATTACTGTTGTCATTTTATTAGTTTCTTCTTTTCTGTTCTATTAAACTGTTCTTATCTCAACCCACTAGTTTTACTTCTTTTCCCGATTTTCTCCCCCATCCCACTGGGTGGGGGGGAAGTGAGTGAGCGGCTGCGTGGTGCTTAGTTGCTGGCTGGGGTTAAACCACGACACCCGCAAAGAATCTGAAGCGTAATGGACAACTGTAAAGTATTGTTCCTTTTTGTACTTGTTTGTATTTTACCCTGGAGTGACACCTTGTGGACAAAATTTGCATTGCGCTATCGAGATGCCCGTACCAATAGAACTGTTATATAGTGATTGTTCTTCTCAACTTTCGGGCCAAATTACAGGACTACAGGCAAAGCCTGGATAGGTCATTTTTTCGGCTAGTTAGCCAAAGACCGGACAGAGAGACCCTATTTATCCGCTGCTTAATTCTCTCGAATTCTGTGCCAATGTTAGAAGTAGACTTGACGATTCGTGGGATACTTGGCCCAACAGCCATGGCTTTCCTAAACGGTGTTGGGGATATGGCATTCCAAGAACTTATCCTGTATATCATATTCACCTTCAAGAACCAACATGTGGAATTGGGACATGGTGATTTGACCATCAAATGTGGGGAATTTATGGTAAGGGAGACTGGTGCTGTCATCGATTCTATTTATCAAGCAATTGCTTTACTCTTAAATTCAGGATTGTAATAATCAAATGGAGACTTAATCTTGAGTGGAATTTCTGGCACCATCACATGGATTATCCCCATTCATATCATAACATGCCATCTCTGAATGTGTCAAAACAATTTGTACGGAAACCTAGGGATGTTCACCAAGTAGAAAATGCCTGGACCAACAATATGCATGTGTCACTGATGAAATCTTTTACTGATAATCTAAATTTAAGTGAATGTTGGATTTGTGTTGCTTTACCAAAAACAGTAAATCAAGGATTTCAATTAGTAGGAATCCCAATTCCTAGAAGTGCAAATTGGAAAAAATACTGGTTTAACACTACTTTCTCCAAATCTTATGAAGAACAAATTTGGGAAATTAAAGTATCAAACTCAGGAGACTATTCACAAGTCCATTGTGTACAAAGATGTTATCCCCCAAGTGTTGATAACCAACATTTATGCAAAAATCACTCATTTGTAGGAAATTGGACTCAATGCCAAAACATGACTTCTATTAACTCAGGATTGTGTTTAAGTTGGTGAGCACCTGAGGACTTAGGTATTTTTTGGTTATGCGGGAACAAAGCTTATAAAGCTTTGCTTCCAAATTGGGGAGGAATTTGTACCCTAGGAGTAATGTCTACAGATTTGGAAATTCACCCAAAAACTGTCTCAAGTGCAACATGGCATAGAACCTTTTTAACTTGAATTCAAAGAACTCTAAATCCCTTGATTGAAAGACCAACAGGATTTCATTCATTTGTTAGATGGCTGATTCCGGCTCTGGGAGTAAGTGAATTGGAGGAAGCAGTCTTAAATGTCTCTGGAGAAATTGAAAAATTAGCAAATTCAACTGCACATGGACTTTTCACTCTCCAGAAAGAGGTAACTGAACTTTCAAAAATGACTATCTATCTGTGACGGTCTGACAAATTCAAATGTCTCAAACATCCGCTAAAAGAGCTTTGGTGGACAAAACGGCCTCTGTAAAAATGCTGGAGTTTTGTGAACAGGACAATGTGGACAGAGGAGAGGGCCCCACGGAGGGTGGGAACGCACTTCTCCAAGGCCCCAATTCCTTATCTTAAGTGACCAGGAGAAGGAACACAATTTATGCCTTCCTGGAGGAAGAAGGCCCCATGGAAGTTGGGACTGTGCTTCTATCTTAAGTGGTCATACCAGCAGGAAAAGAGAAGCAACTCCACAATGAACACCCCCCCCCCAAAGCTACCGATTCCAGTGAACCCCAGGTGTGGGAACTGCGCATGTTGAGATCATCAACTAACACACTATAAAAGAGGAGAGAACGAATCCTCAGTGCGCGCCCTCCGGAACTGGATCTCTACGCTGGCTGGACCAACGCTGGACCCAGGACTGGTGAAACCCTTCTCTTCTCTCTTTCTTTTTTCTCTCATTCTCTCTCTCTCTCTTTTCCTTCTCTCTTTTCCACAGTCCCTACACCTCATCCTTTGAAACATAAACCGTTGACCAAGTCTGAGATTAGGAGTGGACCTAGCTGCCCCTGAGGTCCTCTTTGAGAAGGAGTCCAGAAAGCAAGGGGGTCTGCTCTGAACCTCGTGACTCAACGGGAGGGCTCTCCTTCTGATACATTTCATGTTCCTTTTTCCATTTCATTCTTTCTGTACTTTCCTCCTCTTCTCAAACAGCGGCTTAATGACATGTTGCAAGGTTCATATTAACAAGTTCATGTGTACTTGGACAGAGTTAGCTAAGTTGAATAAATGTTGATTGTTGTTTGAACTCCCCTGGTGTCGTTTCACCTTAATTCTGACAAAGGAAATCCACGAACCTGAGTCGCTCCAACTTTGGGACGCGACACTATCCAAAACCAAATGGCCTTAGACATGATTCTGGCTTCACAAGGTGGAGTTTGTACTGTTTTAAATACCAGCTGTTGTATGTATACTGATCAATCAGGAGAATTAATGACAGATGTCCAGAAAATTTGGGAGGTTAGTGCCACGATGCAACAAATTCAAAGAGATGACACATCCTGGGGATTTTCTGACACCTTTTCTTGGTTAACATCTTGGTTTCCAAATTTGGCTACATGGGTGAAAAAGTTAATTGTAATAGTACTTGTTGTTATAATCATGCTAGTATGTGTGATTGTTTTGTTTCAATGCTGTGTAAGTTGTAGCTCTAGGATAATACAGAAGATAGAAAAGGAAATGTGGAGTTATCAATAGGATCGCAGGAGTGCGATGAAAAACAAAAGGAGGGAATTGTAAAAGGAACTAGGCCTTAAGCCTTATTGTTTTAAGACTATTCATATTAGACATATAACTAATGATTAGAAATTGTTTTAGATATGATTAATAGAATGCAGGTGCTTATAAAACAATATATATGAGCTGCTTAATTGTCCTATGTGTCTCCCCCTCCATGGCTGGCTTAAAACCCAGTCAAGCTGAATCAACAGAAGAAGGATCATACATCTTAGACCTAAGACATGGGAGTAAGTGATTAACTTTAGAGCAAGATAAATTAATAGAATAACCTGAGTGATTTTTAGAAATTCAAAGGTATCTTTGAAGTGTAAGAAGATAAGTGATTGCGGTGACCGAAGACCTTCTGCCTATGACCGCTAACTTCAGAAGAACTGAGACATGAGAATGGATGAGATAAGATGATGAATGAAAACGATATGAGAACAGAGATCGGCTGGAAAATTACAAAGACTTTGGACTGAGACAATGAGTGGTAAAAAGGTATATAAGATTTGGAAACTTTTGGAAGTATGCCATTCACTGCGATGGTGGCCCAACTCTGAGTTGTTAATAAAGCAAACCTAGAGAAACCCACATCTGAAAAATTCTTTAAAAACCACGACACAACTGAAAGGCCACCCCTGCAGCCCACCCCCCCCCCCCCAAGACTTTGTCATATAAAAGCAATACACAGGATTTCTGGGAAAAAAATTGGCTACATGCCATTTAAAGACCTCTAGGCAAGGATGAACGTGAATACAAAATGTACCCCTTGGAATAATCCCAGACTTTGTACATCATTCATTTTATCATGTGAAAGACCCTGGATATGTGTTACCTCCTACCAGAGGGGAGTTCTGGGATCATAACGATACACAGGTATTGTAAAAATATGCAAAAATGTTAGTCACTTGATTATATTTTCTGCAAGGTTGAATAAATACTATCGAGATTATCCCCTATAATGCAAGGCAATTACTTAAGGTACTGAGTTCCAGGCACTTAGGAGAGTTCACCTGTATAACCCTTTTTCCTGGTTTCAGCTGGGATAGAGTTAATTGTCTTCCTAGTAGCTGGTACAGTGCTATGTTTTGAGTTCAGTATGAGAAGAATGTTGATAACACTGATGTTTTCAGTTGTTGCTAAGTAGTGTTTAGACTCAAGTCAAGGATTTTTCAGCTTCTCATGCCCAGCCAGCGAGAAAGCTGGAGGGGCACAAGAAGTTGGCACAGGACACAGCCAGGGCAGCTGACCCAAAGTGGCCAACGGGGTATTCCATAACATGTGATGTCACATCTAGTATAGAAACTGGGGGGAGTGGGGGTGGGGGGATTGCCGCTCAGGGACTAACTGGGCATTGGTCGGCGGGTGGTGAGCAATTGCACTGTGCATCATTTGTACATTCCAATCCTTTTATCATTACTGTTGTCATTTTATTAGTGTTATCATTATAATTATTAGTTTCTTCTTTTCTGTTCTATTGAACTGTTCCTATCTCAACCCAGGAGTTTTACTTCTTTTCCCGATTTTCTCCCCCATCCCACTGGGTGGGGGGGGGAAGTGAGTGAGCAGCTGCGTGGTGCTTAGTTGCTGGCTGGGGTTAAACCATGACACCCTTAGTTATGATGGTGAACACTGGTCAAAACAAGAACAAAACCAGTGGAGCCTATGAGATGGCTCTTGTCAGAAATGGTCACCAAGATAATAAACATTCCCTAGTTGAACCCAGAGGCTCATAGGTCCCAATTCCCAAACTCAGAGTGGTCATCAACACAGCAAAATGCAGTGCCAAGTCAGGTCCCAAGAAAGAATAGTTGAGTTCAGAGCCAGCTAACAAACACAGAACCAGCTGGGTTGCTGTACCCAGATAATTGAGCTAGTTTTATTTTTTGTTTTTATTTCTGTTTGCAAAAAAAATTATTTTCTAAGAGCGGTGTTTTGTCCATTGAATGGAAGCTATATTGCCATAGAAACACATGCCTACAATTCCTCCCAGTAGATTAAAGAGATGTGGTTTGAGCATATGAAGCCACAGAATCAAAATCCCTAATTGCACTTTATAGAGGAAATTCTGACTGCTTTAAAACCAATGAGAAAACTTTCACTGACTTTTGCAGGATCAGAACTGAACTTCAGTCACACAGGACCAGATACAAAATTTACTGAAGCCAATAGGCTTGTACAATTTTCAGCCAGGCTGATGGACTCTATTTCTAAATATTTTTAGATTTTTATTTATAGAATGCACCTAAATTCTGAGAAATGAACACCATCTCCAAATGCTCTGTTAAATATTTTCTCCCTCCCTGTACCCCATTCTCCTTCAATATTTAGAAATCATTTGTGACAATCTAATTCTCATTCAAAAGAATGGGTTTTCTAATGACACATTCACATGCTTTGTGCACACAGCATTCCGTAACAAAACTTCCCATAAGTGCTGATTGGGTTTCTATATTGAGAAAACAAAGTCATGGAAATCTTTATAATTATACCAAATACTGCTTGTCTGTGCACAGTGTGATTCTCCTTCCTGTATCAGAAACCCAAAGGTTCAGGTCACAGGCTCAAAGCTGGCCTCCTACACAAAGCTAACATCATAATTAATTAAAAGGAAGTCACAGCATGTATCTTAGCATGTTCCTTAGCAAAGATACAAAGCCTCATCATAAAGGGAAAATGCATAAAAGTTATTGGGATTCCTGGTGTAATGTTGTCGTGGTTTAACCCCAGCCAGCAACTAAGCACCACGCAGCCGCTCACTCACTCCCCCCACACCCAGTGGGATGGGGGAGAAAATCAGGAAAAGAAGTAAAACTCGTGGGTTGAGATAAGAACGGTTTAATAGAACAGAAAAGAAGAAACTAATAATGATAATGATAACACTAATGAAATGACAACAGTAGTAATAAAAGGATTGAAATGTACAAATGATGCGCAGGGCAATTGCTCACCACCTGCCGACCGACACCCAGCCAGTCCCAGAGCGGCGAATCCCTGCCCCCCACTTCCCAGTTCCTAAACTAGATGGGACGTCACATGGTATGGAATACACTGTTGGCCAGTTTGGGTCAGGTGCCCTGGCTGGGCATGAGAAGCTGAAAAATCCTTGACTTTAGTCTAAACACTACTGAGCAACAACTGAAAACATCAGTGTTATCAACATTCTTCACATACTGAACTCAAAACATAGCACTGTACCAGCTACTAGGAAGACAGTTAACTCTATCCCAGCTGAAACCAGGACAAATGTTAAAAAACAAAACAAACCAAAACAATTATTCAGTCTTCAAGGATGAAAATTACTGAGACTATGTTAGTGGGAACCTAGTAGCAAGAAGTAAATTGCATCAAATTGCACCAGATTATGTTAAGAGGTAGTAGCCACCACTAATCCCTCATCAGAAACAGGAAGGCTTTCTGTGTACCCCCTAAAACCCTAGCACTCCTCTCACATCACCACTCTTCTGTAACATGATATGTTAATTCATTCCCCAGGATGAAGCTGAGCACAGCTCATGTACCGATCTTTGTTCTGTATTTCTAGGCATTTTGTTTAATAGTGATAGCAAATGGGTGAATAATACTATTTCTTCTCAGCTAAGTATTCACAGCTCAGACTCTGTTACTTTTGTAGTTCTCTGTACTACTGTTGGTTGATCATCCCCCAATCTCTATCATTTCTTCTCTTAGAGTAGGGCTTCCCAGTAGGACTGGTGTCTACGACTGTCGTGGTTTAACCCCAGCCAGCAACTAAGCACCACGCAGCTGCTCACTCACTTCCCCCCACCCAGTGGGATGGGGGAGATAATCGGGGGAAAAAAAGTAGAACTCGTGGGTTGAGAAACTGAAACAGTTTAATGGGACAGAAAGGAAGAAAATAATAATGATAATAAGAACAACAATAATAAAATGACAATAATAATAATAATAAAAGAATTGGAATATACAAAACAAGTGATGCACAATGCAATTGCTCACCACTCGCTGACCAATGCCCAGTTAGTTCCTGAGCACTGATCCGTCCCCCCCGGCCAACTCCCCCCAGTTTCTATACTAGGCATGATGTCACATGGTATGGAATGTCCCTTTGGCCAGTTTGTGTCAGCTGCCCTGGCTGTGTCCCCTCCCGACTTCTTGTGCCCCTCCAGCCTTCTTGCTGGCTGAGCATGAGAAGCTGAAAAATCCTTGACTTAGTCTAAACACTCCTTAGCAACAACTGAAAACATCAGTGTGTTATCAACATTCTTCTCATACTGAATCCAAAACATAACACTATACCAGCTACTAGAAAGAAAATTAACTCTATCCCAGCTGAAACCAGGACAGTATCCACCCCTTATTCTATACCATTTACATCATGCTCAGGTCCCATACTTTCTAATACATCTCAGTTAATCACCATCACCTTTCCTGTCCTTTGAGAGAGATATATATATACTCATACAGATATCATTCCCTTAGTCTATGGGCCATCCCTATAAAATGTCCATTGAGTTCATTTAGTCCATGAGTTTGGGCTCTATCTGTCATAACAGTCTGTCTGGGCAGGAGGGATGGTGCAAAGTCCACATGGCAGTATACTTTGCGGAAAGGCTATTATCCGTCCCTCTCCATGTTGATGGAGCATATGAACCATCTTATTAACCCCCACAACAGTTTCAGCTGTCAATCCTCCAGCAGTGGGCCTGGTCTATGACCCTGTAATAAGGAAAAAAACCTCAAAATGGGTGAAAAGTCTTACGCTTTTTCTGTAACTGGGGATCTGTTACATATTTTGGGGGTTTCTCCTGGGTATTGCTTCTAAGAAATTTCCCTTTCTGGTGAAAGACTGAGAAAAACATTTTGCTTTAGAATGATGACTGCAAAGCTGCATCTTTGGCCCTGGAAGCCTCTGACATTTTAAGAAACCACACCAACATGGTAGTGGCAAAAAATTATAGGGACACATCCTTGTATGTGGATTATTACAAAGCCCAGGCCAGCAATGGTCTTCCTGGTTTTCAAGGTGGTCCTTTCATGCATGTTGTGGGTGTCAGAGGTATATTCAGTAACCTGTTTAGAAAGGCTGTCCTGCTTATAAAAAGGGGATTGGAAATTGTTAAGCCACACATTAAAAGCACTGGTCAAGATATTGCAAAAAAAAGTGGACGTTTCCAAGGTTGTCATGGACAAGTTGGAAATGCCATCAAATCAGGAGGACTTGGGACCTGTGTATATTCAAAGAAAAAGCCTTAAAAGAAAGAGAGCCATGTCACACCCCTGGAAGGAAGGCCCCCTGCCCTCCCTTTAAAAGAAAAAGGAAGGGGGGCACCAGATGACAGTGTGACCAGGACAAGAAGAAGAAAAAGAACAACAATCCAGGCCAAACAGTGCAAAAGAAAGAGAAAACCCAGAGAAAGAGGTCCTGTTCTACCACTAGAAAAGGAAATATATTTTAAAAGGGATGGCTTTCGTTCATGGCTGCTCAGAAGAATGTACCAAATCCGAGCTGGATTTGTTTGAAATGTCTCCAACACAGACCGGCACTGAGAAAAGCTTGTTTATTGAGGTACCTCCACTTCCCACTATTTCACATTTTGCACCTCTGGACTTTTTCATGGCTGGGAATGGGGAAGATTCCATAGAGCTGAAGAACAGCCTGTTGTACCTTTGCTGCAAGACTGTAAAAGCTGACAGGTCCAACCTTGGTGCCTGTGAGGCCGTGGGCCTCGTGAATTACCCACTGGCCTCTATTTCTAGCCAGCTAGACATTATGCTGGGGGACCGACTGAAAAGCCAGAGCCACAACTGCTATTCCCTACCAAGCCTTCATTGAGTTGCTTCTCAAGTACAGCTGTGACACACTGTCCATGCATGCACTTCTCCACTGGGCTGTTCTACAAAGACACAGCTGGGCAGCAGGAAGTGGTCACACTGGATGTTTTCTGTAATCAGGGATTCAGGCAATGCTCAGCTCTGACAGCCCAGAGTAGCAGGATTGAACTATCGGGACCCCTCCACAGCGATCTGTTCTTTCAAGACAAGCTTTTGTTGAATGGTGTGGATGTAAAAATTAAGCTGACATGCAGCAAAGACAACTTTTGTTTTATGAGCTCCCTGGCAGCAGAAGCCTACAAACCGGTTATTACCTATGCCTTGCTCTTTGTGAAGAAAGCGTGGGTGGCACCTGGGCTGGGTTTGGGATATGCCGAGGCATTACTTATGGCCAGCACTAAATACCCAGTGGATTGCATGTCATGGAAGTGTTCAGCATATTGGCTGGTAGCTGTGTGAGCAACCAGGAAAATTTGTTTTGGGGACAGCTACCCAAGCTCATTGTTATTGAGAACAATGCTTTTAGTGGCATTTATGCTAAGAACCCTTTCAGCTTTAAACATTATGAAATAAATTTTTTGGCCCTCCATGTGGATGGGGAACGAATGCCAGTGAAACTGCTGTAGCCCGATTTTGAGAGTGGTTGCTGTGTGAGAGAATACATGCAGCTCATTCAGACTATTGGCAGACATATGAAAGACCATTCCCTGCTGGTTGACAGGGAAGAGTTTGCCCCTGGCTGTACCCTGTTTGCCTTTGACCTGTCTCCAGGCCAAGAATGTGCTGATCGCTATTCCCTGATTAAAACAGGAAACCTGAGAGCAGAAGTATGCTTTGCAAGGGCCTTGACCACCACTGTTAGTATGATCACATACAGTGTATTTGGCAATATGATAAACTGGTGGAGAAATGTGCTCTTCGACTACATGTGAGGATGGACACAGAACAACTCTTGTTTTTTTTCAGCAGACCCCTACACCAGGGAAATATTTCTAGACATGTACCTTGGCAACTGGCTCCCTAGGGCCCATATTTCTCCAATACCAGAAAGCATAGTTGTAAATACACATACACATAACCAGCCTGGAGAGCACTGGCTAGCAATTTTCCTGGCAGATCAGAAATGCACACGGTTTTTGACTTGCATGCTGTGGTGGGTTGACCTTGCTGGCCACCAGGTGCCCACCAAGCTGCTCTATCATTTCCTCTCCTCAGCAGGACAGGGGGGAGAAAGTAAGATGAAAAACTTATGGGTAGAGCTAAAGGCAGTTTAATAAAGAAAAGCAAAGGCTGCATGCAGAAGTAAAGGAAACAAAAAAATTATTCTCTACTTCCCATGAGCAGGCGATGTCCAGCCACTTCCTGGGAAGTAGGGCCTCGGTACATGTAGCAGTTGCTTCAGAAGACAAATGCCTTAATAATGAATGCCCCTACCTCTTCCTCCTTTCTCTTATTCCAAACAACACTGTTGAGTAGGTTAGATCTCTGTCTGAGGAGATTGAAGTAGACGGACGCCTGTAATCTTGAAAGCAGACGACAGACGACCCTTTATTGCTAAAACACACACATACTTATAGTCACATATTCTGCAAAGTCACTGTCCACGCGCACAAGCATAAAATATGATTGGTTATATCAACACTGTACACGCGCATAAACATAGGACATAATTGGTTATATCAACTAAAACATGCGAAACTTGTCTCAGTCTAATTGGTCAAGATAAACTGCCGAATTGAGGTTGTTTGTGCCAAGTTCCCTTTATCGTGGAATGCGCACCTGTGTTTTTCTAATTGGGATCTTTCTTTTTCTGTCTTCTTGTTTATTCTGTTCAAGGCCTTCTAAAAGCATCTGGAATGCTCTTGCGACCGTTAGCTAAATATGTGTCCACAATTCCCCCTTTTTTGTTTTTCGTCAATTAACACAGCCTTACTTGATCTATCAATTAATTTTTAAACACATTGCAACCTACAAGGCACACAAATTAAAATACAAAAAACCCCACTACAAGATAAATCAAAACTATCTTAACTAATGATTTAAGAGCAGCTCTATTTTGTAAGGTTGTGTGTCTAATACTATCTACATCTAACAGTAAATCAGATAATGCTACACCAATATGTATTCAGGGACCCCAGAATTTGTGATTCCTGGGGTGGCAATGAGGGTGAATGCCCGATCCGTGGAAACCAGGCATTCCCATCCATTGAGTCCATGACCTGCTGCACAGGGGTTTCCATCAATAAGTTCTTAAACTTTGTTGATGTCGGTGAAACCCCCTATTAAACCTGTGAAAAAGGGATTGCTTGGTGTTGCTGTACTGAGGTATAAGCAATCTTGTCCGGTCACGTCAGCCAGGGTCATCCAGATGTTTTCTTTGGTTTGCGGTGGTATCCATGACTACGTCCATCCGAGGACTGTGAGGAAGATGGACCATCTGTACATTCTTGTGCCGTCTTGCTCTGCGAGCTCAGCCCAGCAATCGGTAGGTGCCAGCTTTACGTGGGTGTCCCCACAGAGGCAACAATGGCCTTGCCGTACACCAGCCCGATGCTCTTTGGAAAATCCTGGTATTTATACATTTGCAGAGGAACGGATTTCAGCACACATGGCCAGCGGGTGCCAAAATCCGCCTCGGTTGCAACATGGGGAGCCTATGACACATGCGCTCGCTGGCCAGGTGCGCTGCACGAGTCATAGCCATCCTGTCTATTGGTTCATGGGCTTTGTGATGCGGTTGCAATGCACAGAGCATCTTGACCTGTTATGTTGGCCAAGGTGACCTATACATTAGTTTTTGGTTGAGGTGGTATTCATATTGCCGCACCATCTAGGATGTTCCAGATGATGATGGTCGTACAAATCGAGCGGGAGTCCGTTGTGGGCCTGTATCTGTGGAAACACAATCATAACCTCGTTCCCAGGTTATTAATGGAAATGGACCTTCCCATTGCCCTGTTTCTAGATTCTTAACTAAAACCATGACCTTACCCCTAATTTTGGCTTTAGCTAACTTTTCTTGTGGAGAGAGATTCCCTACTCCCCCTTTTTGTGTTTTGTCAATTAACACCTGCTGTATTGCCCTTTGCAAAGATCTATGAACACAATTAATTAAACACAGTAAAAGTAACATTATACCTAATAAAATACACAAGAATAAAATACTGTTCAGGTAATGCCAATGACACACAAAAAGAGGTTTGATTAATAGCTTTAGCTAGTGACACCCAAACATTCTTACTGTCTCATGGCGTTAAACGATGTGGATCAATCACTGGTGTCACTGCCATGCTGCTTACTACAGTCAGTGTGTTCCATATCAATCTCAGCATAAGGTTTCGTCCATTTAGTTGGAATCCACTTTGGTCCATTTTCTGAGAGTTCCATAGTAGAATGGTTTCTATTGCTGAGACATCCACTCCGGCACTTCCAGCTGTTTGGGCTGGCAATTCTGCCAGACATCCTTCTTGGCGCTGTTCTGGGATCCTTTTGGAGCTGTTGGGGTCATCGCACCGCTCCTCACACTCTTCTTGTAGTTTCCCGTCGACGGGGTACCTCGAGATGGCAGAGCTACACCTTCATTTGTGAAACAAGATCTACATTGGTTAGCATAATGTCTCCCTTTATGACAACGAGGGCATATTTTAGGCCCAACTTCCACTTTGTTTCACCCCTCTTTACACTGAAATTGCAAATGTCCCGGTTGTCCACATTTATAGCATTTCTTAACATTTTTTGTATCCATTCGCATGGCTACAGCAAAAGCATTGGCCATTAATGTAGTTTTATGCTCCAAAGACCCAACTTTGTTACAGGCCTCTATCATATCTACTAGTGTCACTCTTCCTGGCATCGATTGTAGTATTTTTCTACAGTCTGCATTTGCATTTTCCATGGCCAATTTTATTATCAATGCTTCTTTGGCATCAGCATTATCTATTTGCTTTTCAATAGCATCTCGCAGACGATCAATAAAGGACATATAAGGTTCCGTATTACCCTGCCTTATACTTGTAAATGATTGTTCTGGCTTTCCAGCTTCAGGCAAGGTTACCATTGCCTTCAGAGCTAAGGAAGCTGATTCTTGTAATGCTTCCACCGGTAGCCTTGCTTGCCTATTAACATCTGCAAAGTCACCAGTCCCCATCATTTGTGCAGCAGTGATCATATACCGCAGATCTCCTTCTGGGCAGTCCAAATTTTAGTGCTGCTAAATCACATAATTCTGCCCATTTCACCTTCCATAATAGATGCTGAGTCGGGGTTAAAATCATTGTAGCCAATTGTGTACAGTCAAAGCCCATTAAAATTTGACCAGAAAATATATTCTCCAATAACGCCTGACTAAACGGAGCAGACAGTCCATTAGCCATTACTGTTTTCCGTACTTCTTTTATTAAATCCCAACTGAAAGGTTGCCACACATTTGGGGCATTCTGCCTGACTGTAACTGGAAAAGCCACAGGATTTAGACCTTCGGTTAGCATTTTATCATTTATGTTCTTCCATTGCTTTTTTATAGCTTCTCCTGGGGATGTATCTGCCTCATAGGGAGGTGCAGAGGGGATAGGTCTCTGCTTGATAGGCGGGTTACTTAAAGGTTGATCATTGCCTCCATTAATGACATCTCCCTCGGTGTTTAATTCTTCATCACTGTCCGAATTATTTACCACCTTGCCACACACACTGTTCTTTTTTTCCGGGGTATCTTCAATTGAAATTTTTGCAGCGGCAGCCACCTCCTTTTCTGCCTTAAGGGCTTTCAACGTTTCCAGCACCGATCTCCACGTAGCAGAGATTTTCTGAGCCTTCGCGTCCCCATGCGATACAAAGTCCCAAATTACTTTTCCCATTTCTTCCCAATTTTTAACTTCAAAGACTTCTACATTCGAAGTGGGGGCAACATGGTCCTTAAGCCACTTCAGCATCATACGTAAAGTATTTGAATCGTACTTAACCCCTCTCATGGAGAGGATATGCGAAAGCATTCGTACAATTGCCCCTTCTTCCACAGACATCTGGGCACCCATTTTAATCCTTCTAGCCGCTCACCTTACTTCCAAACGAGCAGGGTGATTGATCTCCTGGGAGAATGTTGTCCGCTCAGTCCAGCTGGCTAGATGATTGTTTGGCTAGAGTGTCCTCCGGACGCACTTCCAGCAATTCCAGTGTTTTCTCGGCCCGCAGTCATGTCGGGGTCACCATTTGAGGAGATTGATGTAGATGGACGCCTGTAATCTTGAAAGCAGACAACAGACGACCCTTTATTGCTAAAACACACACATACTTATAGTCACATATTCTGCAAAGTCACTGTACACGCGCACAAGCATAAAATATGATTGGTTATATCGACACTGTACACGTGCATAAACATAAGATATAATTGGTTATACTAACTCTGTACATGCGCATAAACATAGCGTTACAAATATTTTGATAAAAGTTAAAAATTTTATAAGCTGGGTTTGATTAAAAGGTAAAGATTGTAGAACATAAGAGTTTGAAGCTCGCAATGTAGTCATAGAAACTCAGGAACATACAAAATGTGTTGTATACAATCATAAGAAAATAAGTATTGTCTAAAATCAGTTAACCACAGAATCTTTGACAAAGATTTGTTGGTTTGCAGTGTTTTGTTTTAAGAAACTAAGAAAGATCGTTATGGACCTTAGTTCTGTTGCTTAGAAACCCCACTTTGATCAAGATTCCAATTAGTGGAATTAAGTAAGATTAACCAATGAATGTTTTAGTATAAGAATATTGATAAGGTGGTGTGACTGAAGGGCCAATCATTAGAAACGTTAAGGTTCGGAATTAACATAGAATGTATTTTATGTAAATCTAATACATGATGGCAAAAATCGTACTGCGCAGAATCACATAAGAGAGGTCAACTATCGGACAAAGTGAGGAAGACTATGGAAGACCACCAGAGGGCTTTTGAAGACCACCAGAGACTTCACTGCGCCTGCGCAAAGAGACCTTTACATATGTTAATGACTTATCGGGAAGTTAATGATTATGTATGTCATTTCTTGGAAATTTAGTGAATATGTATAACAGGTGTGTATTTAACCTGCATGATTAAACCAGACAGGTGCACACACTAGGTGGAGTGATCCCCTGTGTGCCCAGCGCTGCAATAAAGGAGTGCCTGCTTCTTAACTTCTCATTGCTGTTAAAGAGTTTTATTCCGGATTTCGGTAACAATAGGACATAATTGGTTATATCAACTAAAACATGCGAAAATTGTCTCAGTCTAATTGGTCAAGATAAACTGCCGAATTGAGGTTGTTTGTGCCAAGTTCCCTTTATCGTGGAATGCGCACCTGTGTTTTTCTAATTGGGATCTTTCTTTTTTTGTCTTCTTGTTTATTCTGTTCAAGGCCTTCTAAAAGCATCTGGAATGCTCTTGAGACCGTTAGCTAAATATGTGTCCACATCTGTCCACATTTCCCCCAGAGAATTTAAACACAGTTTTGCAATTTGGCATTTGACAGGGTTTTTCTTAATATGTTCAGGCTGCAAAACAACATCTTCTTTCTGCCTGTAAAGTTCAACATATTTAGCTTTTTGGTCATCATCTGTGCACCAGCCTGGGTAGCCTGAAGCTTCCTGATTCTGGCGGAGGTAGAGCTTGATATAATCTAAGAAAAAACTGCTAGCCCTCTGTTCAAAATGCCAAATCTCATAGATTTCACAAACCCTGTAGCCCTCCTCCAGAGCCTTGTTCAGTTCCGTGGAACACCAGGTACCCACAAGGGCTCTTTCTTCATTACTGTCTAGGTAGAGGGCCTGGCAGCACAAGTGTGGCATAAGGGAAACAATAGCTTGCCATTTACCCTCACGGGAAGCACAGGGAAAAAGAGCCCATGAAGCAGTTACACCTTTACTTTGACCTTCCTGAAGTAGGCCGTCAGGGTGTCAACAGCCTCAAAAATAACTTTGAGGTGCCCAAGAGGATATTGTTTTGTTTTGTTGATGAAGGGATAGAGGCTAGTAAAATCATAGTAATATATCTTTTCATCAGGGGCTGCTTTGTAATACAGACAAATGGCATTTGTCCTGCCACCAAAAAGCACACCTTTGGGAATCAGTGGCATGGGCAGTTTGGTCTTGGCTAATAACTCTGCAAGCTCCTCATCTGATTTTGTCATAGCAACCCACTCATGCTCCCCTAAAGGGCTGATGTTAAAACCCGCTCTCTTTCAGTGGTCCATCTTTTGTTGTGCTGTGTAATACAAATATCCAGAGGTGGCCCCTGTCAAAGGATTCCAGTCATTTTCATGGTAGCATTTGATACAGCCATAGAAAAAGCATCCATTAAATTTGAAAGCTGTCAGCACCCCATCAATGATTGCATCCAAGAAGTAGGATCCTGCTCTGCAGGGGGCTGTAGTAACCGGGAAGTCCCTTCCAGGAGGCCATCTACCCTTGTGGAAGACCTGATCACTGGCTCACCACATTCATAAAAACAGTTTGCATATAAGGGCCCTTGTGGTCCCCATAACCCCTTGCCAGTAAGACACTTGCTGCAAGGCAAAATTAATTTAGCTTTCCTAATTAGCAGTCTTTGTTGTAACAGTTTTTTCTGTTTTGCTAGCCTGTGAGTCAAGGCCTCAGAACTAACAGCCCCACCAACCCTTTTATCACCACCATTCTGCCTGCTATTCCTCTCTGCCCGAGACTAAACATGGTCTTTGTGTGCTAAAACTATTTGATTACTGTTGCACTCCCCAAAAATGACTGTTAGCTGTACTAATTAATGGCCTTGTTTGTAACTGTGTGTTTTGCTTCAATGTCCTGTGAAAAGTTGCCATAGCCTTATCAGCACAGCTAGCACTTGTATGGCCACCCACCTGACTTTCAACAGCTTCTGTCATAGCACCACCACCAGCCCTTTTATCACCATCGTACAGCTACTCTTCTGTACCAGATAATAAACATGGTCTTTCAGCTCTGAAACACCCCCATTGCGCTTACTGATCCACTTGCTTTTTCTGCAGTAGCTGTGGTGTCTAAGAGCGTGGGGCTGCAGTCTGTGTCCCAATGTTATCAATTAATATGTATAATATGATTGAAATAACCAGGGAGCTGCTAAAGTCCTGTCTACAGCTCCCCCCCCCCATCAATTAATATTTAAAGTAGGGAAACAATAACTAGACATGATTTAGGGTTTAGGAGTAAACTATTAGACAGTGGGGCTTTGTAGATAGGTAGAATGCTTATGTCAGAAAAAGATAATGGATTGTAGTCTGATCAACAAACCTTGAAGAACCACTTGGAACTGCCAAGATAGAGTAAGAAGTAGGTAAAAGGTAATTCCTACAGGGGGAGATTGCGACCACTGACTCATTGACCACCTACTCAAATGATATTGAGACGGGGAACCAAAGAAACCTTAGCAGATATAGTAGATATATGAATGTGGATAGGAATTGTTTAATAATTATCTAGCTTATAATGAAGTTAAAGAAGTTTCAATAGAGGTAGACATGGCCCAAGGGGATGAGAAGTGATGTTTAACGCTTGCATTGTTGAGGCTGGCTGGGACAGGAGATAGTCCCTGATAAGAAGCAGCAGTGGCTCCAAGAACCAGCCAAGACCGACCTTGTGATTTGGACAAATGCCAAGGGACAACTGAGTCTGCGCAGGGACAGAAGGTTAAGAGTTCACCGTGAAGAAGACATACAGCCTTCATCTTCACGACCACCATAAGGAGGCACTGCGCAAGTGCAGTTGAGAGGAGACTATGGAAATGACTTCCTAGAGCTAATTTTAATATGAAGCGGGGATAGGTAATGCCTATGTATAGGCGTATTGCAAAACTCTATGTATATGTAACACTTGACTGTATAAATTTAAAGTGAACTGCAAAATCAGGCGCGCACGACTTTGGTGGGACTACCCCCCGTGCTGCCCAGCGCTGAATGAACATACCTACTTTACAATCTCACTGATTGTGGAGTCTGTTTTCCGCACGTCAATATCACCTACTCAAAAGAAGACAATGAAGGAAGAAGATGATAGACTGCGCACTAATTTACATGAGAGGCAAAGAAGAAAGAACCAATCATTTAGGGAAATAATAATGAATATGTATTACTTAAGTATATAAAGGTGGGATTTTTTGAGACAAAGGTGTGCTGTCTTGAGACAGGCACCCATTTATGTGCATCAATTAAATTAATTTGAAAATACCTCAACTCTGTGTGTTATTGGCTTGCACACTGGGTAAACAAATCCGCTTTTAGGACAACACCAAAACCTGTGTCTTGCAGCTTTTGCAGTAATCAGTTCAGTCTAACAGGGCAGTCTTGATTGCATGCTTGGTCCTGTGCCTCTTGTTTGCAGCGTTGACTTAAGGACAAGGAAACACATATAGCACCAGCCTGCACCTCACAATGGTCCTACAGGTAGATCCCTCACAACCATGGGGAAGGGGAGCTCCCCCACCATCTCCTGCTCTCTCTGTGTGATGCCTCGAAACCTAGTTTGTGGTTCACAAACCCATTGGCCAGTTCTTCTGGTTTGCATTGCCTTTTTGGGGATCCCCTTTGCGTCTTTTCCTTATTGTCCTTATGCACATTTTCTTCTGAAGTTAGCATTTTGTTCTGGTTTTCCATTTTTGCAGACAGCATTTCCTGTGTCTTACAGCACCATGCAAAGCCCAAAGTCTTCCCCAGTAAACCTGTCATCCTGTTAGGCCAGGCCCAGGTGCAGGGGCCTCTCATTCCAGCTCACAAGATTGGTCTCTTGTTTGCATGTAAGAGGGTTTTTGCCAGGGGCCCCTTGGTGGGCCTCCTAGGAGGAGTCCATAGCCCTTGGGCATGTTCCAGCTTGTCCATGCCCCCTTTTGGCATCCCTATGCCCTCTTGAATTCCCCCACCACCACCCCCCCCCCCCCCCCCCCCCGAGACATGCCAGGGCTTGATCTGCAGTCCTTTAAAGTAGGGGCCCCTGACCCAACTTTTTACTTTTGTTTCATTCCTTTCTATTCACATAAACTTTCTATTCACATTAAACTTTAATTATTCATTCCATTAGCTCTTATTAAATAATGTTTTATCTATTTTAAATCTATGTTTTTATGGCTACATGTTTTTAATTTCTATAGCTTTATAAACGCACATATCTATAAAAATATACACACGTACATATATAGAGAAGTATATATAAAATAGTGTATCTATGTAGAAATTAATAAAAATATATTTATACATAGTACACTCCTTTATATATACTTCTATATATGGATAAATTGTATAAATTTTATATAAATGTATATATTTTTATATCTGAGCACTTCCTGGTCCAAAGGAGGTGGGCAGCTAATCACAGTGCTGCCTGAGAACACATGGGTATGACAGTGTTAAGAAATGGCTGTCAGCCAATCACAGCACAGTATGAAAACGTGGGGAATAACACTGCCAGAAGTGGCACGTAATGACGGGGGGCTTCCTTGTCTGATGTGCTTCTGGGTACAACGGGACTGGTGGCTAGTCCTGCCAGCAAATCACATCTGCCTGAGAAAACGTGGGTATGACTGGTTCTTCTGGTTCACATGGTCTTTTTGCAAACTCTTTAGTCTTTTCCTTATTGTCCCCATGCACATGTTCTTCTAAGGTTGGCATTTTGTTTTAGTTTTCCATTTTTGCAGATAGCATTCCCTGTGTCTTGCAGCACTGTGCAAAGAATCATAGCATTGTAGAATATCTCAAGTTGGAAGGGACCCATAAGAATCATCAAGTCCAACTCCCTGCTCCTCACAGGACTACCTAAAACTAAACCATATGATTAAGAGCGTTGTCCAGATGCTACTTGAACTCTAACAGTTTGATGCCGTGACAACTTCCCTGGGGAGCCTGTTCCAGTGACCAACCACCCTCCCAGTGAAGAACCTTTTCCTAATGTCCAATCTGAACTTCCCCTGAAGCAGCTTCATTACATTTCCTCGTGTCCTATCGCTGGTCACCAGAGGATAGAGATCCACCAGAGAGGAGATCAGCACCTCCCCCTCCACTGCCCCAGTAACCCTGCATGGCCATCCTCTTGGGCTGGGCCCAGATGTAGAGACCTTTCAATACAGCTCAAAGGACTGATCTCTTCTTTGCACATGACAGAATCCACCCTCTTGAAGTTTCCACCCACCCCATACATCTCAGGGCTTATTCTACAGCCTTGTAAATTGCGGCACCCCAAACCTTGTCTTTTACTTCTGTTTAATTACTTTCTATTCACATTTAAATTTGTTGTGGTTTAACCCCAGCCAGCAACTAAGCACCACACAGCTGCTTGCTCACTCCTACCCCCTCCCAGTGGGATGGGGAGGGCAATCAAAAAAAAGAAGTAAAACTCATGGGTTGAGAAAAAACTGGTTTGTTGTGGCTTAACCCCAGCCAGCAACTAAGCACCACGCAGCCGCTCACTCACTCCCCCCCATCCAGTGGGATGAGGGAGAGAATCGGGAAAAAAGAAGTAAAACTCGTGGGTTGAGATAAGAACGGTTTAATAGAACAGAAAAGAAGAAACTAATAATGATAATGATAACACTAATAAAATGACAACAGTAGTAATAAAAGGATTGGAATGTACAAATGATGCGCAGTGCAATTGCTCACCACCCACCGACCGACACCCAGCCAGTCCCCAAACAGTGATTCCCCGCCCCCACTTCCCAGTTCCTATACTAGATGGGACGTCACATGGTATGGAATACACTGTTGGTCAGTTTGGGTCAGGTGCCCTGGCTGTGTTGTGTGCCAACTTCTTGTGCCCCTCCAGCTTTCTCGCTGGCTGGGCATAAGAAGTTGAAAAATCCTTGACTCTAGTCTAAACACTACTGAGCAACAACTGAAAACATCAGTGTTATCAACATTCTTCTCATACTGAACTCAAAACATAGCACCATACCAGCTACTAGGAAGACAGTTAACTCTATCCCAGCTGAAACCAGGACATGGTTTAATAACTAAAGTAAAATATAATATAATAATAGCAATAATAATAATAAGATATAATAATAATAATAATGAAAATAGATACAATAAAAAAAAACAAAAAAAAGAGAGAAATAAAACCCAAGAAAAGACAACTGATGCACAATGCAATTACTCACTGTTACGGATGCACGACTAACCAAATCCAACAGGTGTTAAAACTCAGATTTATTCTTCAGTAAAAGTTAGTTAGAAGTCTGGTAACATTTTATATAACCACAGGCTCAATGATGTAAAGAGAATTAATACTACACGGCCGACTTAAGAATCCACAAGATTATAAGTGATAGCTCAAAACGTGTGTATCGCTCACCTAAAAGCTGAGGGCTCTCTCCCTTGAGGAGTTACCTCGGGCCGTGCCCCGACCCAAGGGGGAGTCTCCGACTGCAGACCCGCTGCTCCGAGGAGGACTGCCAACGTGTCCTCCAGCGGGACCCCGTTTATACCCCTGTCGAATCTGACCTGTGGTCATTTAATTCTATTGGCTAGGAGGGTCACCTCAGTGTACCTGGCGCATCTCGATTGGCCAGTTCAAATTTCAACCTGCAGCCTTCAGGGTTTCCTGCTGGCAGGATGGGGTGGGGGGAATGTACTGCCACACTCGCTACCCGCTGACCGATGCCCAAGCAATGATCTGCCCCTCTGGGCCAATTCCCCCCAGTTTATATACTGAGCATGATGTTCTATGGTATGGAATATCCCTTTGGCTAGTTTGGGTCAGGTGTCCTGGCCATGCTCCCTCACAGCTTCTTGTACACCTGCTTGCTGGCAGAGCACGGGAAACTGAACAATCCTTAACTTAGGATAAGCGCTACTTAGCAACAACTAAAACATCAGTGTCTTATCATATTATTCTCACACTAAATCCAAAATGCACTGTACCAGTTACTAGGAAGAAAATTAACTCTATCCCATACTTTCTGATACATTTCCAATTAATTGCCACCACTTTTCCTGTCTTTTAATATTGTGATGGGTTGACCCTGGCTGGACGCCAGGCGCCCACCAAAGCCGTTCTATCACTCCCCCATCCTCAGCTGGACAGGGGAGAGAAAAATATAACAAAAAGCTTGCGGGTCGAGATAAGGACAGGAGAGATCATTCACTAATTACCATCACGGGCAAAACAGACTCAGCTTAGGGAAAATTAGCTCACTTTTTATTACAAATCAGCCAGAGTAAGGTAAATGAGAAATAAAACGAAATCTCAGAACACCTTCCCTCCACCCCTCCCTTCTTCCCGGGCACAACTTCACTCCCGGATTTCTCCACCAAGCCCCCCCAGCGGCACAAGGGGGACAGGGATGGGGTTTACGGTCATCACATGTTATTTTCTGCCGCTTCACCTCCTCAGGGCGAGGGCTCGTCACACTCTTCCCCTGCTCCAACGTGGGGTCCCACCCACGGGAGACAGTCCTCCACGAACTTTCTCCAACGTGGGCCATTCCCACGGGCTGCAGTTCTTCACGAACTGCTCCAGCATGGGTCCTTTCCACGGTGTGCAGTCCTTCAGGCACAGACTGCTCCAGCGTGGGTCCCCCACGGGGTCACAAGTCCTGCCAGAAAACCTGCTCCGTGGGCTCCTCTCTCCACAGATCCGCAGGTCCTGCCAGGAACCTGCTCCAGCGCAGGGTTCCCACGGGGTCACAGCCTCCTTCAGGAACCCACCTGCTCTGGCGTGGGGTCCTCCACGGGCTGCAGGTGGATATCTGCCCCACCATGGACCTCCCTGGACTGCAGGGGGACAGCCTGCCTCACCAGGGTCTTCACCACGGGCTGCAGGGGAATCTTCGCTCCGGCGCCTGGAGCATCTCCTCCCCCTCCTTCTGCACTGACCTTGGTGTCCGCAGGCTTGTTTCTCTTACATGTTCTCACTCCTCTCTCCGGTGGCTGTTTTCCGCGTCCCCACTTTTTTTTCCTTCTTAAAAATGTTATCACAGAGGCGTTACCACTATCACTGATTGGCTCGGCCTTGGCCGGCGGCAGGTCCGTCTTAGAGCCAGCTGGTATAGGCTCGCTCTCTCTCGAACACAGGGGAAGCTTCCAGCAGCTTCTTACAGGAGCCACCCCTGTAACCCCCCCCGCTACCAAAACCTTGCCACATAAAACCAATACAAATATATATACAAGGATATCATTCCCATAGTCTATGGGTCATCTCTATCAAATGTCTGTTGAGTTCATTCAGTCCATGACTTTGGGCTCCATCTGTCATACCAGTCTGTCTGGGCAGAAGGAATGGTGCAAAGTCTGCTCAGTCGGCAGAGCAGGATCAGGCTTCAGTGCAGTGCAGTGGGCGGGTGACACTGGGCAGAGCAGGAGGATGGTGTGTAGTGTTGGATTGTTGCATGCTGAAGGCAGTCCCAGTTCCATCACCACTGTGCTTCACTCAGTTTTATCAAAGTTCATTTTTCATTAATCTAAGTGATTCTTATTGTAATACCATTGATATAGTATATGACAATTATAATAATGATGACATACAGTGGGAGAGTTATATAGCAATCAACATCATATGATGTAACCTATTGGCTATTCTCACCTAAAATCAAATCCCCTTGAGGCACACATTGGACTTCCCTATTCTTCCACATCACACACCAAGTGCACCCAGGTCCTTGAGCAAAAGCAATCCCACGAATGGCTTTGCCTTTACCAGAGGCAAGAGGAACCCAGACTGTCTTCCCTAACATATTTTTTATGTGCACTGCAGGAACTTTATCTCCTTCTACAGTACATAAAAGTTCTGACTGGGCAGGGCCAGCCCGATTGGCAGATTGTCTAGTGTTAACTAACCAGGTGGCTTTTGCTAAATGTGTATCCCAATGTTTGAAGGTTCCACCCCCCACTGCTCTCAGTGTAGTTTTCAGCAGTGTCCTGGTTTCAGCTGGGATAGAGTTAACTGTCTTCCTAGTAGCTGGTACAGTGCTATGTTTTGAGTTCAGTATGAGAAGAATGTTGATAACACTGATGTTTTCAGTTGTTGCTCAGTAGTGTTTAGACTATAGTCAAGGATTTTTCAGCTTCTCATGCCCAGCCAGGGCACCTGACCCAAACTGGCCAACAGGGTATTCCATACTATGTGACGTCCCATCTAGTTTAGGAACTGGGAAGTGGGGGGCAGGGATTCGCCGCTCGGGGACTGGCTGGGTGTCGGTCAGCGGGTGGTGAGCAATTGCCCTGCGCATCATTTGTACATTTCAATCCTTTTATTACTACTGTTGTCATTTCATTAGTGTTATCATTATCATTATTAGTTTCTTCTTTTCTGTTCTATTAAACCGTTCTTATCTCAACCCAGGAGTTTTACTTCTTTTTCCCAATTTTCTCCCCCATCGCACTGGATGGGGGGGAGTGAGTGAGCGGCTGCGTGGTGCTTAGTTGCTGGCTGGGGTTAAACCACAACAGTCCATTTTGGCGCCCAACATGGGGCACGAAGGGTTGAGATAACGACAAACCTGACCAGAGCTTGTTAAAACAAATTTGTTCTAAGCATTCATTATGTTGATTTATGTATTCTTAGAGTTGTTGCTCTGGTTTTTAAAGTTCTGTTATGTATCACCTCGCTTGCTGTATGTAGTCCCTGTGCTGCTGCTTATCATCTGTGGGAGGTGGATTAAGGTTTTCGCTTTGATGTATGGTATAACTCTGGTTTATGGTATGATAAAGTCATCGGCTGTGGGATTAATCCGGTATTTGCACTTAGCATTGTCACCTTTATACTGCGGGAGCCATCTGTGGGAAACTATTAATAATTATACCATTTACCTTTCCTCCATGGAAAACCAGTCTATGGGTGGGGTACCTTTCTTCCCCTCTCCTTTCTCCTTCAGTCCAGTTACAATGGTGTTTGAGAATTTTGAAAAATTTGAATACTCCTGGAATGTTGGGACTAGCACGGTCCTAGCCCTACTGTTAGGAATTAGCATGCTTCTGAATGTGGTTCAGCTCTCGTTTAAGGTTAAACAGCTATTTAAGAAGATCACCCAGAGATCTGCCCCAAGGCTGGATAATTATGAGTGGCAGGGTGTGTGGGGTAGTATGGGCAAGTACCTAGAAAAGTGGGCACCTCCAATGTTTTGGAAATTCACCCCTGAACAAGTGCAGGATCCAGAAGAACTAGTAAAATATTTGGAAAAGGTATGCTGTCACCCCGGCAGCTCCAGAGAGATACAAATCAATGCAACATGCTGGGGCCTGGCCCATGCCTATCGAGCCCTGTTCGACACCACTCAGTACCCTCAAGGGGAAGAGAAAGTCTCTGGACCTAACAAAAAAACGATGAGCACCGCGGCCACCCAAACCTTGGCAACGGGCACTGCGGTCCCTCCAGCCCCAGTGACGAGCACTGCTGCTACCCAAACCTCGGCGACAGACACTGCGGTTATCCAAAACCTGGTGAGCGATACTGCAACTGAACCAGTGGACCAATCTGCACCAGTATCAGTTGCCCCCGTACAGAAAAAGAAATATACAAAAAAATCAGTTCGCTTAGCGAAGGATGAAGATGAACCAGGGTCATCACGGGAACCGGAGGAAGAGGCAGAACCAGAGGTAATAACCCTGTCCCTATCCTTGAGTGAGCTGCGGGATTTGCGAAAAGACTTTGGCCGCCGTATAGGTGAGCATATTATCACCTGGTTCCTCCGATGCTGGGACAATGGGGCTAATACCTTGGAATGAGAAGGTAGGGAAGCCAAGCAGCTGGGATCGCTTGCCAGGGAAGGTGGCATTGACAAGGCAATTGGAAGAGGGACACAAGCCATCAGCCTCTGGAGGCGACTCCTGTCAAGTGTGAAGGAAAGGTACCCCTTTAAGGAAGATGTTATATGTCAATCAAGCAAGTAGACCACCATGGAAAAAGGTATTCAATATCTGAGGGAATTAGCTGTGCTAGAGACGATTCATCATGACCCGGACAACCCACAATTACCCAAAGATCCAGACGAAGTCCAATGCACACGACCCATGTGGCGGAAGTTTGTACGGAGCGCACCATGATCCTATGCCAACACATTGGCAATAATGTCCTGGAAGGATGAAGAGGCACCGACAGTGGAGGAAGTGGCTCGCCAACTCCGTCAATACGAAGAAAATCTCTCCTCCTCCCTACAAGCCTGCATTTCGGCTGTGGAGAAGCTGTCCGAGGATTTCCAGCAATTCAAAGAGGATATGTCCTACTCCACACGTGTAAGGACCAATGTCTCAGCTATTAGGAGTGAGCGTTCCTCTGCCCAAGAGAGAGAATATAGAAGGTACACACCGCGAGGTGCCCTGTGGTTTTACCTATGTGATCAGGGAGAGGACATGAGGAAATGGGACGGAAAACCTACCTCGGTCCTAAATGCATGGGTAGGTGAGCTGCAAGGAAAAACCACCACAAAAGGGGATTCTACCAGGAAAAATGCCGCTCCAGTTTCCAAACAGAGTAGAAGGGCTGATTTTATTTCCGATCCTCTTGAAGGGACTTCTGAGCCAATTTTACGAGAAGTGAATACTGAATACTCTGACCAGAATTAGAGGGGCCCTGCCTCCAGCCAGGTGGAGGAAAGGGATAACTGGGTCTATTGGACTGTGTGGATTCGATGGCCTGGCACGTCAGACCCACAGGAGTATAAGGCTCTAGTAGACACCGGCGCACAGTGCACTCTAATGCCATCAAGTTATAAAGGGACAGAATCCATTTGTATTTCTGGTGTGACAGGGGGATCCCAAGAGCTAACTGTATTGGAAGCTGAAATGAGTCTAACCGGGAATGAATGGCAGAAACACCCCATTGTGACTGGTCCAGAGGCCCCGTGCATCCTTGGCATAGACTCTCTCAGGAGGGGGTATTTCAAGGACCCGAAGGGGTATCGATGGGCTTTTGGTATAGCTGCCTTGGAGACGGGGGGCACTGAACAGCTGTCTACCCTGCCTGGTCTCTCTCAAGACCCTTCGATTGTGGGGTTGCTGAGGGCTGAAGAACAACAAGTGCCAATTGCTACCACAACAGTGCACCAGCAGCAATATCGCACCAACCGAGACTCTCTGATTCCCATCCACAAGTTGATTCGCCAACTGGAGAGCCAAGGAGTGATCAGCAAAACTCGCTCACCCTTTAACAGTCCCATATGGCCAGTGCGGAAGTCTAATGGGGAGTGGAGACTAACAGTTGACTATCGCAGCCTGAATGAAGTTACGCCACCGCTGAGTGCTGCCATTCCAGATATGCTAGAACTTCAATACGAACTAGAGTCAAAGGCAGCCATGTGGTATGCCACAATTGACATTGCTAATGCGTTTTTCTCAATCCCTCTGGCAGCAGAGTGTCATCCACAATTCGCCTTTACTTGTAGGGGTGTCCAGTACACTTGGAATCGATTGCCCCAGGGGTGGAAACACAGCCCCACCATTTGCCATGGACTAATCCAGACTGCACTAGAAAAAGGTGAAGCTCCGGAACACCTGCAATACATTGATGACATCATCGTATGGGGTGACACAGCAGAAGAAGTCTTTGAGAAAGGGAAGAAAATAATCCAAATCCTTCTGAAAGCCGGTTTTGCCATAAAAGAAAGTAAGGTCAAGGGACCTGCACAGGAGATCCAGTTTTTAAGAATAAATTGGCAAGATGGACGTCGTCAGATCCCCATGGATGTGATCAACAAAATAGCAGCTATGTCTCCACCGACTAATAAAAAGGAAACACAGGCTTTCTTATGTATTGTGGGTTTTTGGAGAATGCATATTCCAAATTACAGTCTGATTGTAAGCCCTCTCTACCAAGTTACCCAGAAGAAGAATGATTTTAAATGGGGCCCTGAGCAATGACAAGCCTTTGAGCAAATTAAACGGGAGATTGTTCATGCCGTAGCCCTTGGGCCAGTCCGGACAGGACAAGATGTTAAAAATGAGCTCTATACTGCAGCTGGGGAGAATGGTCCTACCTGGAGCCTCTGGCAGAAAGCACCTGGGGAGACCCGAGGCCGACCCCTGGGGTTTTGGAGTCGAGGATATCGAGGATCCGAAGCTCGCTATACTCCAACTGAAAAAGAGATATTGGCAGCATATGAAGGAGTTCGAGCTGCCTCAGAAGTGGTTGTTACTGAAACACAGCTCCTCTTAGCACCCCGACTGCCAGTGCTGGCCTGTATGTGCAAAGGGAGGGTCTCCTCTACACATCACGCGACTGACGCCACGTGGAGTAAGTGGATCGCACTGATCACACAACGGGCTCGCATAGGAAAACCCAGTTGCCCAGGAATTTTAGAAGTGATCACGGACTGGCCAGAAGGCAAAGATTTTGGAATGTCGCCAGAGGAGGAGGTGGCACGGGCTGAAGAAGCCCCGCTGTATAATAAACTGCCAGAAAATGAGAGGCAATATGCCCTGTTCACTGACGGATCCTGTCGCATTATTGGAAAGCATCGATGGTGGAAAGCTGCTGTATGGAGTCCTACACGACAAGTTGCAGAAACTGCTGAAGGAGAAGGTGAATCGAGTCAGTTTGCAGAGGTGAAAGCCATCCAGCTATCGTTAGACATTGCTGAAAGGGAGAAGTGGCCAGTGCTCTATCTCTATACTGACTCATGGATGGTGGCAAATGCCCTGTGGGGGTGGTTACAGCAATGGAAGCAGAGCAACTGGCAGCGCAGAGGTAAACCCATCTGGGCGGCCACACTGTGGCAAGATATTGCTCCCAGCTAGAGAATCTGGTTGTAAAAGTACATCATGTAGATGCTCACGTACCCAAGGGTTGGGCCACTGAAGAACATCAAAACAACCAACAGGTGGATCAGGCTGCCAAGATTGAAGTGTCTCAGGTGCACCTGGACTGGCAACATAGGGGTGAGCTATTTATGGCTCTGTGGGCCCATGATACTTCAGGCCATCAGGGAAGAGATGCAACATATAGATGGGCTCGAGATCGAGGGGTGGACCTGACCATGGACACTATCTCGCAGGTTATCCATGAATGTGAAACTTGTGCTGCAATTAAGCAAGCCAAGCGGTTAAAGCCCCTGTGGTATGGAGGGCGATGGCTGAAATATAAATTTGGGGAAGCCTGGCAGATTGACTATATCACACTCCCACAAACTCGCCAAGGCAAGCGCTATGTGCTGACAATGGTGGAAGCAACCACTGGATGGCTGGAAACATATTCTGTACCCCATGCCACTGCCCGGAACACTATCCTGGGCCTTGAGAAGCAGGTCTTGTGGCGACATGGCACCCCAGAAAGAATTGAGTCAGACAATGGGACTCATTTCCGAAACAACCTCATAGACACCTGGGCCAAAGAGCATGGCATTGAATGGGTGTATCATATCCCCTATCATGCACCAGCCGCTGGGAAAATTGAGCGATACAATGGACTGTTAAAAGCTACAGTGAAAGCAATGGGGGGTGGAACTTTCAAACATTGGGATACACATTTAGCAAAAGCCACCTGGTTAGTCAACACCAGAGGATCTGCCAATCGGAGTGGCCCTGCCCAATCAGAATTTTTACATACTGTAGAAGGGGATAAAGTCCCTGTAGTGCACATGAAAAAGATGTTAGGGAAAACAGTCTGGGTTACTCCTGCCTCAGGCAAAGGTAAACCCATTCGTGGGATTGCTTTTGCTCAAGGGCCTGGGTGCACTTGGTGGGTGATGCGACAAGATGGAGAAGTCCGATGTGTGCCTCAAGGGGATTTGATTTTGGGTGAAAATAGCCAGAATTAAACTGTAT
This sequence comes from Haliaeetus albicilla, assembly GCF_947461875.1. Lineage (NCBI taxonomy): Eukaryota > Metazoa > Chordata > Aves > Accipitriformes > Accipitridae > Haliaeetus > Haliaeetus albicilla. The sequence goes on along the minus strand of NC_091515.1, from coordinate 10,472,343 downwards.
GATATTAGTTGCTATATAACCCTGCTACTGTATGTTATCCTCACTATAATTGTTATATGCTATATCCATAGTACTATAGTAAGAATCACTTGGATCAAGCAAGAAAGAACTGCGATAAAACTGAGCAAAGCGCAGTAGTGATGGAACCAGAACTGACTCCAGCATGCAACAATCCAACGGTGCACACCATCCTCCTGCTGCGTCCAATGTCATCTGCTCGTCACACTGCACTGAAGCCCAATTCTGCTCTACCGACTGAGAGGACTTTGCACCATCCCTCCTGCCCAGACAGACTGGTATGACAGATGGAGCCCAGAGTCGGAAACTAAATGAACTCAACAAACGTTTTATGAACATAACCCATGAACTAAAGGAATGATATCTCCGTGTGTGTATACTTTTATATATATATATATATATATATATCTCATTGTTCATATGTCTCAAAGGGATGGAAAGGTGGTGATGATTGATCAGAATGTCACTAAAGGTATGGGAACTGAGCATGACGTCAATGGTATAAAATAAGGGGTGGATACTGTCCTGGTTTCAGCTGGGATAGAGTTAACTGTCTTCCTAGTAGCTGCTACAGTGCTATGTTTTGAGTTCAGTATGTGAAGAATGTTGATAACACTGATGTTTTCAGTTGTTGCTCAGTAGTGTTTAGACTATAGTCAAGGATTTTTCAGCTTCTCATACCCAGCCAGGGCACCTGACCCAAACTGGCCAACAGGGTATTCCATACTATGTGACGTCCCATCTAGTTTAGGAACTGGGAAGTGGGGGGCAGGGATTCGCCGCTCGGGGACTGGCTGGGTGTCGGTCGGCGGGTGGTGAGCAATTGCCCTGCGCATCATTTGTACATTCCAATACTTTTATTACTACTGTTGTCATTTTATTAGTGTTATCATTATCATTATTAGTTTCTTCTTTTCTGTTCTATTAAACCGTTCTTATCTCAACCCACGAGTTTTACTTCTTTTCCCGATTTTCTCCCCCATCCCACTGGGTGTGGGGGGAGTGAGTGAGCGGCTGCGTGGTGCTTAGTTGCTGGCTGGGGTTAAACCACGACAAGCAGTCTGTTGTGTTGTTCGATTTTTCCGGAGGCCGATGCATGATATGGGATATGATACACCCACTCAATGCCATGTTCTTTGGCGCAGGTGTCTATGAGGTTGTTTCGGAAATGAGTCCCGTTGTCCAACTTGATTGTTTCTGGGGTGCCATGTTGCCATTAGACTTGCTTTTCAACGCCCAGGATAGTGTTCCGGGCAGTGGCATGGGGTACAGAATATGTTTCCAGCCATCCAGTAGTTGTTTCCACCACTGTAAACACATAGCGCTTGCCTTGGCGAGTTTGTGGGAGTGTGATATAGTCAATCTGCCAGGCTTCCCCAAATTTATATTTCAGCCATTGCCCTCCATACCACAGGGGCTTTAACCGCTTGGCTTGCTTAATTGCAGCACAAGTTTCACATTCATGGATAACCTGTACGATAGTGTCCATGGTCAAGTCCACCCCTCGATCATGAGCCCATCTATATGTTGCACCTCTTCCCTGATGGCCTGAGGTATCATGGGCCCACCAAGCTATAAATAGCTCACCCTTATGTTGCCAGTCCAGGTGCACCTGAGCCACTTCAATCTTGGCAGCCTGATCCACCTGTTGGTTGTTTTGATGTTCTTCAGTGGCCCAACTCTTGGGTACATGAGCATATACGTGACCTACTTTTACCACTAGCTTCTCTAGCCAAACAGCTATACCTTGCCACAGTGTGGCCGCCCAGATGGGTTTACCTCTGCGCTGCCAGTTGCTCTGCTTCCATTGCTGTAACCACCCCCACAGGGCATTTGCCACCATCCATGAGTCAGTATAGAGATAGAGCACTGGCCACTTTTTCAGCAATGTCTAACGCTAGCTGGATGGCTTTCACCTCTGCAAACTGACTCGATTCACCTTCTCCTTCAGCAGTTTCTGCAACTTGTCGTGTAGGACTCCATACGGCAGCCTGTAGGGTAATAGGGTTATTCCATGTGGGACCCGGACGACAGGACACCAATATGATGATTAAAGTCGCCAGTTTATTGAGCTTAGCTGATCATTCTTATACAATTCTCTAAGTTCCTTAGAAGCTTTGATTGGCTGCTGCATGCAAGCATTTGGTGTCCACGCGCACAAGCATAAAATGTGATTGGTTATATCGACACTGTACACGCGTATAAACATAAGGTACAGTTAGTTATACTCACTCTGTACACGCGCATAAACATAGGACATAATTGGCTATATTAACTAGAGCATGCGAAACTTGTCTCAGTCTAATTGGTCAAGATAAACTGCCGAATTGAGGTTGTTTGTGCCAAGTTCCCTTTATCGTGGAATGCGCACCTGTGTTTTTCTGTATTGGTTTTATGTGGCAAGGTTTTGGTAGCGGGGGGGGTTACAGGGGTGGCTCCTGTAAGAAGCTGCTGGAAGCTTCCCCTGTGTTCGAGAGAGAGCGAGCCCATACCAGCCGGCTCTAAGACGGACCCGCCGCTGGCCAAGGCCGAGCCAATCAGTGATAGTGGTAACGCCTCTGTGATAACATTTTTAAGAAGGAAAAAAAGTTGGGACGGGGAGAAAATAGCCACCGGAGAGAGGAGTGAGAACATGTAAGAGAAACAAGCCTGCGGACACCAAGGTCAGTGCAGAAGGAGGGGGAGGAGATGCTCCAGGCACCGGAGCGAAGATTCCCCTGCAGCCCATGGTGAAGACCCTGGTGAGGCAGGCTGTCCCCCTGCAGTCCAGGGAGGTCCACGGTGGGGCAGATATCCACCTGCAGCCCGTGGAGGACCCCACGCCGGAGCAGGTGGGTTCCCGAAGGAGGCTGTGACCCCGTGGGAACCCTGCGCTGGAGCAGGTTCCTGGCAGGACCTGCGGATCTGTGGAGAGAGGAGCCCACGGAGCAGGTTTTCTGGCAGGACTTGTGACCCCGTGGGGGACCCACGCTGGAGCAGTGTGCTCCCGAAGGACTGCACACCGTGGAAGGGACCCATGCTGGAGCAGTTCGTGAAGAACTGCAGCCCGTGGGAATGGCCCACGTTGGAGAAAGTTTGTGGAGGACTGTCTCCCGTGGGTGGAACCCCACGTTGGAGCAGGGGAAGAGTGTGATGAGCCCTCCCCCTGAGGAGGTGAAGCGGCAGAAAATAACATGTGATGACCGTAAACCCCATCCCTATCCCCCTTGTGCCGCTGGGGGGGCTTGGTGGAGAAATCCGGGAGTGAAGTTGTGCCCGGGAAGAAGGGAGGGGTGGAGGGAAGGTGTTCTGAGATTCGGTTTTATTTCTCATTTACCTTACTCTGGCTGATTTGTAATAAATTGAGCTAATTTTCCCTAAGCTGAGTCTGTTTTGCCCGTGATGGTAATTAGTGAATGATCTCTCCTGTCCTTATCTCGACCCGCAAGTTTTTTGTTATATTTTTCTCTCCCCTGTCCAGCTGAGGATGGGGGAGTGATAGAACGGCTTTGGTGGGCACCTGGCGTCCAGCCAGGGTCGACCCATCACATTTTCTAATTGGGATCTTTCTTTTTCTGTCTTCTTGTTTATTCTGTTCAAGGCCTTCTAAAGGCGTCTGGAATGCTCTTGCGACCATGAGCTACTTTCAGGCCCAGTAACTAAGTTCCATATAATTGAACCCTACAGCAGCCTTCCACCTCCAATGCTTTCCCACAATGCGACAGGATTTGTCAGTGAACAGGGCATATTGCCTCTCATTTTCTGGCAGTTTATTATACAGCAGGGCCTCTTCAGCCCGTGTCATCTTCTCCTCTGGCAACATTCCAAAATCTTTGCCTTCTGGCCAGTCCATGATCACTTCCACAATTCCTGGGTGATCGGGGTTTCCGATGCGAGCCCGTTGTGTGATCAGTGCGATCCACTTACTCCACGTGGCATCAGTTGCATGACATGTAGAGGAGACCCTCCCTTTGAACATACAGGCCGGCACTGGCAGTCAGGGTGCTAAGAGGAGCTGTGTTTCAGTAACAACCACTTCTGAGGCAGCTCGAACTCCTTCATATGCTGCCAATATCTCTTTTTCAGTTGGAGTATAGCGAGCCTCAGATACTCTTTATCCCCAACTCCAAAACCCCAGGGGTCGGCCTCGGGTCTCCCCAGGTGCTTTCTGCCAGAGGCTCCAGGTAGGACCATTCTCCCCAGCTGCAGTATAGAGCTCATTTTTAACATCTTGTCCTGTCCGGACTGGCCCAAGGGCTACTGCATGAACAATCTCCTGTTTGATTTGTTCAAAGGCTTGTTGTTGCTCAGGGCCCCATTTAAAATCATTCTTCTTCTGGGTAACTTGGTAGAGAGGGCTTACAATCAGACTGTAATTTGGAATATGCATTCTCCAAAAACCCACAATACATAAGAAAGCCTGTGTTTCCTTTTTATTAGTCGGTGGAGACATAGCTGCTATTTTGTTGATCACATCCATGGGGATCTGATGATGTCCATCTTGCCAATTTATTCTTAAAAACGGGATCTCCTGTGCAGGTCCCTTGATCTTACTTTCTTTTATGGCAAAACCGGCTTTCAGAAGGATTTGGATTATTTTCTTCCCTTTCTCAAAGACTTCTTCTGCTGTGTCACCCCATACGATGATGTCATCAATGTATTGCAGGTGTTCTGGAGCTTCACCCTTTTCCAGTGCAGCCTGGATTAGTCCATGGCAAATGGTGGGGCTGTGTTTCCACCCCTGGGGCAGTCGATTCCAGGTTTACTGGATGCCCCTCCAAGTAAAAGCAAACTGTGGTCTGCACTCCGCTGCCAAAGGAATGGAGAAAAATACATTAGTGATATCAGTTGTGGCATACGACTTGGCTGCCTTTGATTCTAGTTCATATTGAAGTTCTAGCATGTCTGGCACAGCAGCACTCGGTGGCGGCGTGACTTCATTCAGGCCGCGATAGTCAACTGTTAGTCTCCACTCCCCATTAGACTTTTGCACTGGCTATATGGGGCTGTAAAAGGGTGAGCGAGTCCTACTGATCAGTCCTTGGCTCTCCAGTTGGCGAATCAACTTGTGGATGGGAATCAGGGAGTCTCGGTTGGTGTGATATTGCTGCTGGCGCACCTCTGTGGTAGCAGTTGGCACTTGTTGTTCTTCAGCCCTCAGCAACCCCACAATCGAAGGGTCTTGAGAGAGACCAGGCAGGGTAGACAGCTGTTCAATTCCCTCCGTCTCCAAGGCAGCTATACCAAAAGCCCATCGATACCCCTTTGGGTCCTTAAAATACCCCCTCCTGAGATAGTCTATGCCAAGGATGCACGGAGCCTCTGGGCCAGTCGCAATGGTGTGTTTATGCCATTCATTTCCAGTTAGGCTTACTTCAGCTTCCAATACAGTTAACTCTTGAGATCCCCCTGTCACACCAGAAATACAGATAGGTTCTGTCCCTTTATAACCTGATGGCATTAGAGTACACTGTGCACTGGTGTCTACTAGAGCTTTATAGTCCTGTGGGTCTAATGTGCCAGGCCATTGGATCCACACCATTCAGTAGACCCAGTTTTCCCTTTCCTCCACTTGGCTGGAGGCAGGGCCCTCTAGTCTTGGTCATAGTATTTGTTACTCACTTTTTGTAAAAATGGATTAGAATTCCTTTTCATAGGATCAGGAGTAAGATCAGCCCTTCCACTCTGTCCGGCACACTACTCACGCTGCCCACTGGAGACTGGAGCAGCAATTTTCCTGGAAGAACCCTCATCTGTGATTGGTTTTCCTTTCAATTCACATACCCATGCATCAGGAGTCGAGGTAGATTTTCCATCCCACTTCATCATATCCTCTCTGTGTTCACACAGGTAAGACCATAGGGCACCTTGTGGTGTGTACCTTCTATATTCTCTCTCTTGAGCAGAGGGACACTTATTCCTAGTAGCTGAGATACTAGTCCGTACAGATGGGAGGCAGAACTTAAATCTCTGGAACTCTCAGGACAGTTTCTCAGCTAGTATGTCTAGCAGTTTCTCCACAGCCGAGACGATGGAGGAAGAGAGGCTTTCTTTGTATTGCTGGAGTTGGACAGCCAATTCATCCACTCTCGGTGCCTCTTTGTCTTTCCAGGTCAGTACTGCCAATGGGTTGGCATACAACTATGGTGCGCTCCGTAAAAACTTCCACCACATGGGTCATATGCATTGGACTTCATCTGGATCTCTGGATAATTGTGCATTGTCCGGGTCATATTAAATCATCTCTAGCACAGCTAATTCCCTCATGTACTGGATACCTTTCTCCATGGTGGTCCACTTGCCTAGGTGATATGTAACATCATCCTTGAAGGGGTATCTTTCCTTCACGCCTGACAGAAGTCACCTCCAGAGGCTGAGGACTTGTGTTTTTCTCCCAATCGCCTTGTCAATGCCCCCTTCCCTAGACAGGCATCCTAGCTGCTTGGCTTCCTTACCCTCCAATTCCAAACTACTGGCCCCATTGTCCCAGCATCGGAAGAGCCAGGTGATAATGTGCTTGCCTGGACAATGGCTGAAATCTTTTCACATATCCCGCAGCTCACTCAGGGATAGGGATCAGGTGATTACCTCTGGTTCTTCCTCTTCCTCCTGTTCTCATGATGACCCTGGTTCACCTTCATCTCTCACTGCGCAAACTGATTTTTTTGTATATTTCTTCTTCTGTATAGGGGCAACTGATGCTGCCACTGGTTGATTCTCCGGTTCAGCTGCATCACCTATTGCTGGAGTTTGAATAGCCACAGTGTCTGCCACCAGGGTCTGAGTAGCCTCACAGGGGTTGATTTCTGGGTGGTACTTCTAAATAGTTGTTTAACCCTAAACAAGACCTGAACCACATTCAGGAACATGCTAGTTCCTAGCAATAGGACCATGCTGGTTTCAACATTCCAAGGATATTCAAAATTTGCAAAATTCACAAAATTCTCAAATACTATTGTAATTAGCCTGGTGGAGAAGGGGAAGGTGAAGAAAGGTGTCTCGCCCATAGGTTGGCTCCCCGAGGAGAAAAGGTTAAAGGTGTAATTATGAATAGTTTCCACTAGATGGCTCCCGAAGTACAGAGGTGACAGCAATGCTGAGTACAAATACCGGATTAGTCCCACGACCGATAATTTTATCGTACTATAAACCAGTGTTACATAGTACAGCAAAGCAAAAACTTTAATCCGCCTCACCTTATGGGTGATAAACAGCAGCATAGGGACTATATACGGCAAGTAAGGTGATACATAACACAACTCTAAGAATGAGTGCCACAACTCTAAGAGCCAATAAATCAACATTGTGACCAGCAACTATTAAACTAATATAATGAATGCTTATAAAAAATTAGTTTTAACATGCTCTTGTCAGATCTGTCGTTATCTCAACTGTTCATGCCCCACGTTGGGTGCCAAAAAGGACTGTCGTGATTTAGCCCCAGCCATCAACTAAGCACCATGCAGCCGCTCGCTTACTCCTACCCCCTCCCAGTGGGATGGGGAGAATAAAAAAAAAAGTAAAACTTGTGGTTTGAGATAAGAACAGTTTAATAACTGAAGTAAAATTAAATATAATAATAACAATAATAATAATAATAATAAATATAACAAAAAAAAAGAGAGAAATAAAATCCAAGAAAAGACAAGTGATGCACAATGCAATTGTTCACCACCTGCTGACTGATGCCTGAGCAGCTATCTGCCCCTCCTGGCCGACTCCCCCCAGTTTATATACTGAGCATGACATTCTATGGTAAGGAATATCCCTTTGGCTAGTTTGGGTCAGGTGTCCTGGCCATGCTCCCTCACAGCTTCTTGTACACCTGCTTGCTGGCAGAGCACGGGAAACTGAACAATCCTTAACTTAGGATAAGCGCTACTTAGCAACAACTAAAACATCAGTGTCTTATCATATTATTCTCACACTAAATCCAAAATGCACTGTACCAGTTACTAGGAAGAAAATTAACTCTATCCCAGCCAAAACCAGGACAAAACTTTAATTATTCATTCCATTGGCTCTTATTGAAGAATGTTTTATCTATTTCATTCATGCACTTTCATGGCTATATATATTTAATTTCTATAGCTTCCTAAATGTATATATAAAAATATATAAAATAGTGTATCTGTGTATAAATAAAATACATATTTATACATAATTGTATAATCCTTTATATATATTTCTATATATGTATTTATTGTATATAAATGTATATATTTTTATATCTGGGCATGTCCTGGTCCAAAAGAAGCAGGCAGCCAATCACAGGGCTGCCTGAGAACACATGGGTATGATGGTGTCAGGAGATGGCTGTCAACTAATCACATGCAGTGTGAAAACACATGGGTTATGATGTTTAACAAAATGTCAGGTCCCTGCCATAAAATGGCATCGCTCTGCCATAAAATGGGAGCCCTCTGTGTATGTAGGGGAAGGGTCTTCCAGGTCTGATGTACTTCCAGGTAAACTGATAGGGGTGGCTGGTCCTTCCAGCCAATCACAACAGACCAAGTGACCAGAAGAGGGGAGTGACTTCCTAGGCAAATGGCCCATGAGGCTGCTGGGAGTGGGGTGGGTTTTCTGCCAGAAGTTGGGGGCAGGTTACCTGTCACTTCTTATCTTGTATAGCATGGTACCTATACTACTTACAGTGTGCGACTTCTACATAATTACAGAAGGAAGATGGTCTCAAACTCCCTGGATCATTTCCATGCCTCTTTTTCTATAACAGTCCTGCCTCTACATACATATGCCTCCCAACCCCCTAGCCCTCAAGACCCCCCTTCAAATATAAAGGTTTGCACTGTCTATTCCCCTCCTTGCCTCACCAAATCTTGTACCTTCAGCTCCAGCAAGCGTGGACCTGGCTTCTTCCACCCTCCCCAAATCCTGCTTCCAGCAAGGGCTTCCTTCCCCCTCTCAGTGATTTGCTGGGTGCCTGTCCCCAGAGCAAAGCTGCTCCAGGGACCACCAAGGCTTTCCTGTCCCTCTCCCAGGCCTCATACACATCTCTTCACCACTGAGATATTACCCTTGACACGTGCACCCTGCTGCCCAAGTCTTAATGATGATGTGCCCTCAGAGGGAGCCTGTCAACATTATTGACCCCCATGCCATCTATTTCTCTCATTTGGCACCATGAGGGGGGAAAGGAGAAGATAAGGAGTAGGAGAGGATGCAGCCCCTGTCCTACCATTTCTCCCTGCTCTTGTCCAATCTGCAATGCATGGCCCCATAGCCTGTCCTCTTGCCCTCGTGGGCTCAGAATGAAGGTGAGGCTCCTCTTGGGGCTGATGGAGAGGAGGCCACCACTCCAGGGGTGAGCAGGCACAATGGGGAAAGAACAATACAGACATAGGCCAGAATTTTCTGTCCCTGCTCCCAAGTTTCAAAAATACTGATGTAACATTTCAGTGTATTCATACCACAGGGAGCCTTTCTGCAAAAGAGCTGGGGGTTTTTTTTCAGTTGAACTAGTCATTTTATGTTAAGTGCTTTCTTTTGTGTTCATCTCTGCAGACAGTGCAATTTTAAACCCACTGCAATGCAATGTGTTTTAAGTAGCTTATTTCCATTCTGCTTAATTTTAGAGTAAGGATTTGCCAATATTGCATGTGATTTTTTATGCCCTAGATAAAAGCTAGTCTAGGCATGACAGATCATTTCAATGATTATTTACCTATTAAACAGTTGCTATTCTTTTCTGATGAAGACATAACATAGAAGGTATCATATAAAATAGTTGGGCATTCAGGCAGGAGCGTTTACTCATAAAACAGTCCCCAACCTCTTTATGCAGTGTGGTGGATTGACCCTGACCAGCAACTAAGCACCCACCAGACACTTGCTCACTCCCCACACCAGCAGGATGGGGGAGACAATTGGAAGGGAAAAGCAAGAAAAGTCTCATGGGTTGAGATAAAGACAGTTTAATAAGTGAAGTGAAAAAAAGAGGAGAAAAGAGCAATGCAAAGGCAATCAGTCACCCCCTCCTGCCTACAGATTGATGCCCAGCCAGTCTCTAAACAATGGCTACCTTGGAAAGACTACTCCCCAGGTTTTATTGTTGATCTTGACATTATATGGCATGCAATATCTCTTTGGTCAATTTGGGTCAGCTGTCCCGGATGTATCATATCCCAACCTCTTGTCCACCCCTAGCCTAATCACTGGGAAAGCAGAGTGAGAAACAGAGAAGGCCTTGAAGCTGTACAAGCGCTGTTCAGGAATAGCTAAAACATTGGTGTGTTATCAACACTGTTTTAGTCACAAATCTAAAACACAGCACCATACGGGCTGTGGAGCACCATACTCTATTATGACCAAACCTAGTACATGCAGTCAAGGCACAAATTATCACAACTGGAAAACAAACTCCCTGTTTTGTAAAGACAAATGATACATCCAGAACTGCCTGCAACTGCAAACATGGAAAAACATGTTTTAAAGTTATCTAAATTATTTTCAGAGGAATGTGCACAAGTGAGGCAGAGGGGTGCCAGCTGTCAGCCAACATAGACATAAAATTGTCTCCTCACTCCTTCAACTAAAAACAAATCACAGTAACACCTGACAGCTCTTTTCATCCATTTGCATTAAAAGCCAGAAGGATACTTGCTTATGATTTTTACCATCTGCTGCATACTGCTTAGGTTCACCTGTGTTGCTCCCTGCCTCTCCAGCTCCATTTATGTATAGGCGTTGTGATGTTTTGAGCTCAGGGTATCAAATTAGCAGAGTCTGAATGCATATCTGACTAGCCCATGCATACAAACAGGGGAAAAATTCACCAGGGAGAAATGTGTTATTTTTGCTCAAGTAAAAATTTCTTCTAACGCTACATAGCAATTACAGATAGGGGTTCCCATGACTATTCCCAAGATGATCACTAAAAGGAGCAGAAAATTGAACTAGAAAAAGCAGCCCCATACTAACTTCTTGAAGGGCACAAGGAGCAATATGAATTGCATTCATTCATTTTGGGGAAAGGCTTTGATCACAAACTGAGTTTCCAGCCCCTTATCAGAATTGGATATTGTACTAATCCTCTAGAAATGGAAATCTTTAATTTACTGAAAAGTTCTGAAATAACAATGCATTTGATCTTTTTCACACCCTCTTTTTCATTCTGTCGTGGTTTAACCCCAGCCAGCAACTAAGCACCACGCAGCCGCTCACTCACTCCCCCCCATCCAGTGGGATGGGGGAGAAAATCAGGAAAAGAAGTAAAACTCCTGGGTTGAGATAAGAACGGTTTAATAGAACAGAAAAGAAGAAACTAATAATGATAATGATAACACTAATAAAATGACAGCAGTAGTAATAAAAGGATTGAAATGTACAAATGATGCACAGGGCAATTGCTCACCACCCACCGACCGACACCCAGCCAGTCCCCGAGCGGCGAATCCCTGCCCCCCACTTCCCAGTTCCTAAACTAGATGGGACGTCACATGGTATGGAATACCCTGTTGGCCAGTTTGGGTCAGGTGCCCTGGCTGGGCATGAGAAGCTGAAAAATCCTTGACTATAGTCTAAACACTACTGAGCAACAACTGAAAACATCAGTGTTATCAACATTCTTCACATACTGAACTCAAAACATAGCACTATACCAGCTACTAGGAAGACAGTTAACTCTATCCCAGCTGAAACCAGGACACATTCTGTTCATTACTTTTGTTTATGATGCATTATGCCCTCAGTTGAACATACCTAAAAGCTTTCTACCATTAGTGGTACTGTATTAAACATTAATGTCTGCCTTATTTTGTACCTTTTTGGGGGTTTAATTTTTTTTTCTGTCAGTATAGAAAAGCTGAGATCTTGTGTGTTTAACATACTTGTTAACCAAGCAATGCTAGTTTTATTCAGGATGAAAGTATTGACTGTACGTGGCAAGGTCTTGGGGGGGAGCTGCAGGGGTGGCCTCTGTGGGAAGAGGTCAGGACATAGCCAGCTTGGCAAAAGACCCACCGCAGGCCACAACTTAGCCAATCAGCAAAGTTTATGGTGCCTCTGTGAAAACATATTTAAGAAAGGGCATAAAAACACCAGAAAGGAAAAGCACAAGGTAAAAAAAAAAAAAAGAACGAAAAACAGAGGGAACACCAATGTCAGAGGAGGAGGAGGAGGTGCTCCATGGTGGAACAGATAGGCCCTACAGCCTGTGGAAGACCTGCACCAGAGCAGACAGATATTCCTGAAAGACTGCAGGCCATGGAGAGTATCCACAGAATCACAGTATGATTGAGGCTGGAAGGGACGTCTGGAGGTCATCTGGTCCAACCCCCTCTGCTCAAGCAGGGCCACTTAGAGCAGGCTTCCCAGGACCATGTCCAGACAGTTTTTTAATATCTACAAGGAGGGAGACTCCACAACCACCCTGGGCAACCTGTTCCAGTGCTCAGTCACCCTCACAGTAAAAAAAGTCTTTCCTGATGTTCAGACAGAACCTCCTGTGTTTCAGTTTGTGCCCATTGCCTCTTGTCTTGACACTAGGCACCACTGAAAAAGAGCCTGGCTCTGTTGCCTTTGCACCCTCCCTTCAGGTATTTATAGATATTAATGAGATCATTCTTGAGGCTTCTCTTCTCCAGGCTAAACAGACCCAGCTCTCTCAGCCTTTCCTCATATGTGAGATGCTCCAGTCCCTCAGACATCTTTGTGGCCCTGTACTGGACTCCCTCCAGTATGTCCATATCTCACTTGCACTGGGGAGCCCAGAACTGGACACAGGACTCCAGGTGTGGCCTCACCAGTGCTGAGTAAAGGGGAAGGATCACCTCCCTCGACCTGCTGGCAACACTCTGCCTAATGCAGCCCAGGATACCATTAGCTGCCTTTGCTGCAAGGGCACATTGCTGGCTCATATTCAACCTGGTGTCCACCAGAACCCTCAGGGCCTTTTCTGCCAAGCTGCTTTCCAGCTGGGTGGCCCCATCATATATTGGTGCATGGGGTTGTTCCTCCCCAGGTGCAGGTCTTTGCACTTCTCCTTGTTGAAATTCTTGAACTTCAGGTTCCTGTCAGTCTATTTCTGCAGCCTGTTGAGGTCCCTCTGGATGGCAACATGACCCTCTAGCCTATCAGCCACTCCACACTGTTTGGTGTTGTGAGAGACTGAATTGTTATCTCCAGCTATTTGTCTCAAAGACTGTTGTGAGAGACTGGACTGTCATCTCAAGCCATTTGTCTCAAGGATTGTTTGCTGTGATGAGCCACTTATCCCAGAGATGGCTTGTTTAAGCAGGGCACTCCTCTGTCCATAAAGATGATTATCAGGCCACTGAGGCATCCAGGGGAGGAGACAGGCTGGAGCCGGTTTCTGGTGTTGATCACACGAAGGTCGTGTGATAGACGAAACCTGCAGTGCGTGAACAGTGCGTGAACAGTGCGTGAACAGTACGTATGTGCATGCATCATCGAAATATGCCCTATAATAAAACGTGGAGACAAGCCGTGGTGTGCACCCATCACCGAAGAATTGAAGACTGAGGACCAATGGGACGCCACTGGATCCATGGTGGTGACTATTCTTGCAACTCTATCCCAACTGCTTGCTTGATTTCTGCTTTTTCTTCCATTCTATCCTATCGCTACTATTTTCTACTTTTGATAATAAAAGCTGTTTTGGGTATATGGCATTTGACCTCATTTGTGTCTTAATCTCGCTCTTGGGATCATATTGAAACCTTCCCCAACATTGGATCGGGACAGGTATCATCAGGAAACTTGCTGAGAGTACACTCTGACCTATCATCCAGATTATTAATGAAGACATTAAACAGGACTGGAACTAGTATTGACCCCTGGGGTATACTGCTAGTCACTGGCCTCCAACTAGACTTTGTTCCACTGATCACCACCCTCTGGGCCCAGCTGTTCAGCCAGCTTTTGATGTACCTCATTGTCTGCTTATCCAGCCCATACATTAACAGCTTCTCTATGAGGATGCGATGGGAGACAGTGTCAAAAGCCTTCCTGAAGTCCAGGTAGACAATATCCACTGCTCTCCCCTCATCTACAGGGACAGTCATTTCATCACAGGTTTTCAAGTTGGTCAAGCATGACTTTCCCTTGGTGAATCCATGCTGACTACTCCCGATGGCCGCCTTGTCTTTCATGTGCCTGGAAATGGTTTCCAGCATTAGCTGCTCCATCATCTTCCCAGGGATTGAGGTGAGGCTGACCGGTCTGTAGTTCCCCAGGTCCTCCTTCTTGCCTTTCTTGAAGATAAGAGTGACATTTGCTTTCCTCCAGTCTTCAGACACTTCTCCCAGTCACTATGATCGATAAAAGTTTATCGAGAGTGTGATACTGAAAACCCGGTCGAAGAAACTCTCTAAGACTCATTTTGGAGTTTTAGAAAGCAGGCATTCTTTATTGCAGCGCTGGATGCACGGGGGATAATTCCACCTAGCGTGCATACCACAGCTTCAGCACAAACAGGTTATATAGAATAACTAATTACATATTAATCAGATTAGTATACATATACATAAAAATGATTGTAGCTGACTATCATAGTACTGCCTACATCCGAACATGCGCAATGAAGGATCCATTTGAGTCAAAGGGCTGCTTTTACGACCACCGACCCATTTGAAGCTCTTGTTGGCTGTCCTTGAGGTCTTTGTTCTTGTCCTTGTTCTTTGATCTTGAAGCTTAACGCAGTTTCAATCACATGTGGTCAGTTTCAACATTGTTCTCATCTAGCATACAGGAACATCTAGTCATAAGAGCAAAGAACTGCAAAACTTATGAATAATTACTAGTTAATCACTTGACTACACTTTTGTAATTATCTCCCTGGTTACCCTTTGTCTATTGATTCAACCATAATGTTAATATATGATCATTTATCAAATCTCATAGTTATCTAGCAGCAAACCAGTTTTCATAGAAGGTACAAAATATTAAAACCATAAAAATTTGAGCAAACCACACGAAATGTATGGACATACGCTATCAAGTGGCCTTGCAATGACATCAGCCAGCTCCTTCAGCAGTTGTGGGTGCATCTCATCAGGGACCATGGACTTCTGTACATCCAGTTTGCTTAAGTATTCCCTGACCTGATCCTGTTCCACCAAGGGTACATCTTCCTTGCTCCACCAAGGGGCCTGGGATTCCTGAAGGACAGTCTTGCTAGTAAAGACTGAGGCAAAGAAGGCATTCTGTACTTCAGCCTTTTCCATGTCCTGTGTAACCAGGACATGTAACATTAGAGAAGCCTTTCTTGTTGTCTTTGACATCCCTGGCCAGATTCAATTCCATTTGGGCTTTAACTTTCTTGACTTCATCCCTGGATGATTGGACAATGTCTCTGTATTCCTCCTAGGTTAACTGTCTCTGCTTCCACCCTCTCTATGCTTCCTTTTTGTGTTTGAGCTTGGCCAGGAGCTCCTTGTTCATCCATGCAGGCCTCCTGGAATTTTTGCCTGACTTGTTAATTGTTGGGATAGACCTCTCTTGAGCTTGGAGAAGGTGATCCTTGAATATCAACTAGCTTTCTTGGGCCCCTCTTCCCTCCAGGGCTTTATCCTGTTTGATTCTACCAAGAAGATCTTTGAAGAGGCTGAAGTCTGCTCTCCTGAAGTCGAGGATTGTGAGCCTGCTTTTCACCCCTCTCCCTGTCCTCAGGATCCTGAACTCCACCATCTCATGGTCACTGCAGCCAAGGTTGCCTTTGACCTTCACATCCCCAATGAAATCCTCCTTGCTGGTGAGTATGAGGTCCAGCAGAGCACCTCTCCTCATTGGCTCCTCAATCACTTGGGTGAGGAAGTAATCATCAGTTGTGGTGGGTTGATTTTGGCTAGCTGCCAGGTGCCCACCAATCCACTCTATCACTCCCCCTCCTCAACAGGGCAGGGGGAGAAAATACAACAAAAAGCTTGTGGGCTGAGATAAGGACAGGGATATCACTTAGCAATTACTGTCACAGGCAAAACAGAAGAGCTACAGATGTCATCTATCTGGAGTTTTGTAAGGCCTTTTGTGGGAACACTTGACTCAGTGACCACCTGTGGAAACAATGATATTATTGCTCTGGTTGGCAGAAAGCCATGGGAACAGTGAGGTTCCTGGCGAAGTAATCATGCTGAAAGAACATGGAGCCAAGAATTGTGTAGAGATAAGATAGTTGCTGCTGAGTGGAAAATTTTGGAAAGTTTCTGCCTATGATTGCTGGCTGCTGCGTCGGCCACAACTAGCAGATAAAAGGACTCGTTTTGTTCAATAAAGGGTCTTCATTTGCAACCAGCTTCGGAGTCCGTTTTCAATTGCCACAAATGGCGCCCGAACAGGCTGACGATCCTAGGGCCTAAGACGCAGTGGGTTCGACTGCACCAGTGGCAAGCCCAGCTGAACTTCTCAAACTGCTGAAAGGAAGCAGAAGACTGCGCAGCCAAAGCGCCTCTTGCTGGACGACAGGTGAGCAGCTGGGAACAATGGGGAGTGAAATGTCCCGGGAAGAGAAAACTGTTTATAGTATGATGCAGCAGCTCCTGCAGAAATATCAAGCCCATATAACTGAGCGTAATTTGAAAATGCTGCTAAAATGGACAAAGGCAACGTGCCCTGATCTTGACTTCATAACTATCTGATCCTGAACAGTGGGTCACGATAGGAGTCAAACTCTGGGATGCAGCAACTCAAGATGACAAAATTGCTCAATCCCTATTAGGGGCTTGGAGAACTGTTTTTGAATGCTTAAAGAAACATGTTGGGACTGGTCCAGAACAGAGATCTGCTGCTGTAGAAGCTCCAGGTCCTGCAGTCCCTAGAGTTTCGGCTCCGATATTGGAACCTTCGGCTCTGCCGTTGGTAGGAGCAGTTGGGGGAGCAGAAGAGGGTAATCATGAGGATGATGATCCTTTCAACCCCGGACCTATTGATCCTGAAGCTGCACCAGACTTATATCCTCCTGGTCCCCGTGATATTTGGGGAAAAATTAAACAAGAGGCTGCTAAGGCAGGGGACGCTGACATTTTACAAAACCTGCGAGCTTTTCCAGTCATCTATGAAGCCAATCGCCAGCCCCGATGGGAGGGTCTGCAATTTTCTATTATCAAAGAGATGCACCGAACTGTGAAAGAAAATGGGTTAAAATCTCCATTTACTATGAATTTTTTAAGATCTATTTTCGAGAGTTATGTGTTATGTCCACATGATTGTAAGATGATTAGCCAGTTGATTTTGTCTAATACGCAATAGATGTTGTGGCAATCTCAATGGAGAAGGCTGGCAGAACAGGCTGCCCTTGACAATTTGAATCTTCCACATGATAATCCGTTGCGACTAATCGGGATTGATGCTTTAATGGGGGAAGGTAACTATGCAGTACCTGCTGCTCAGGCCAGGCTGGATATCGGGGCATTGACTCAGTCAAAACAGTTAGCCTTCAAGAGCGCTTTTTAATGTTCCTGAAGGTGGCAGACCTGAACAGTCTTTTGCGGCGATTCGGCAGGCTCCTCAGGAGTCTTTTATGTCATTTTTAGACAAACTTAAAGGTGCAGTAGATAAACAAGTTGAAAATGAGGAAGCACAGAAAATTTTGTTAAAACAATTGGCTATTGAAAATGCAAATGCCGACTGTCAAAAAGTTTTACACTCATTGCGAAACCCTGATCTTATAGAAATGATAGAAGCCTGCCAAAACATTGGTACACATAATTATCAGGCAGGACTCATGGCTGAGCCATTTGCAGCTATGCATGTCAGTTCCCAAACATGTTTTTCTTGTGGGAAGAAGGGACATGTACGCCGTGAATGTCCAAATAGAAATAAAGGTGAAAAACAAAGACACACCAAAAGTCCGGGAGTGTGTCCCAAGCGCAGAAAGGGTCGACATTTTGCTAATCAATGCAAATCTCATTTTAATAAGGAAGGACAGCCAATTCAGGGAAACGGGAAGTGGAGTGCGAAGAGGGGCTGCGTGCAGACACAAGCAGCCCCCATTCAATGAGCGGGACCCCAGTCTCAAGTCTATATGCAAGAACAAGCGGCAGCACCGGAATGGATCTGGCCACCGCAGAATCAGTAACCGTAGAAACATCTGAAGTAAAAGTGGTAGCCACAGGGGTGTGGGGACCATTAGGAGATAACAAAAGTGCGTTGTTAATAGGACGGTCATCTACCACATTGCAAGGGCTTTTTGTGTTGCCAGGTGTAATTGATGCTGATTATCAAGGGGAAATCAAAATTATGGTGTGGACACCTATGCCTCCTTGTTTTGTGCCAGCTGGTTCTTGTATTGCACAATTGGTTATTTTTAACAGTCAGCCATCCTCTGCAGCAGCAAAAACAAGGGGCTCCGGTGGATTTGGCTCTACGGGGGTTCCACATATTTTTTGGGCTCAGCGGGTCTCTAATTCCAGACTGACTCTCAGCTGTAGATTGGAATGGGGAAATCCTCGCCAAACAATTGAGTTGTCTGGCATTATTGATACCGGAGCGGATGTGACAGTTATATCGCACTCTGTGTGGCCCTCTCATTGGCCAATTTCCAAAGTATTCACGGCAATTACAGGCATAGGAGGTCACACCATTCCATTGCAAAGTGTGTATTTGGTGCAAGTGATAGGTCCTGAGGGTAAAAGAGCTAGCATTCATCCTTTTATCCTCCTAACTCCCCTAACTTTATGGGGACGGGACTGTCTTGCGCAATGGGGATTAAGCATTGGGTCAAATTTGTCATAGGGGTCACTGAGGTGCAGCACACCCTGAAATTAACATGGAAAACTGAGAATCCAGTATGGGTGGATCAGTGGCCCCTGACACTTGAAAAGCCTCAACATTTACAATCATTGGTGCATGAACAGTTAAAGGCAAAGCATATTGTACCTACGACTAGTCCTTGGAATTTGCCTGCGTTTGCGATACAGAAAAAGAGTGGAAAGTGAAGATTGTTACATGATTTGAGACATATTAATGCAGTATTAGAAGACATGGGTCCTTTACAACCAGGACTCCCATCTCCCACTATGATTCCAAAAGATTGGTGTTTAACAGTAATTGATTTGAAGGATTGTTTTTTTACGATTCCTCTAGATCCATGTGATGCCCCCAAATTTGCTTTTTCTATTCCTTCTGTTAATGCTTCTGAACCAAATAAACGGTATCACTGGACAGTGTTGCCACAGGGTATGAAAAACAGCCCTGCCATTTGCCAACGGTTTGTAGCAAGGGCTCTTTCTCCTGCTCGAGAGAAATTGCCTAATGCTCTCATTTATCATTATATGGATGATATTCTTGTAGCAACACGGACGGAATCAGAAATGCAAATAGCAATGTCTGTCGTGTTAGACAATATTAAACTTCATCATTTGGAGGTAGCTCCAGAGAAGGTTCAAAAAACAACACCTTGGAATTATTTAGGGTGGTGAATAACTAATCAGCACATAACACCTCAAAAGTTGAAAATTATCACAGCAGTTCAAACATTAAATGATATGCAAAAATTACTTGGAACAATAAATTAGGTCAGACTGTTATTAGGCATAACAAATGAAGAGCTGCATCCTCTCTTTCAGCTTTTAAAGGGAGATCCAGCATTGAATTCCAAAAGAACTTTAACTCAGCAGGCGAAGTTAGCACTTCAAAAGGTGGCCACAGCAATGTCTGAGAGACAGGCTCAGAGATGCAATCCTGATCGTCCATTTCAATTGATAATTTTAAATCCTGATTTTCAACCATATGGTCCAATTTTTCAATGAGACGAAAAACAAAGAGATCCTCTGTTGATAATAGAATGGATTTTTTTGTCTCATCAATTCAGCAAAACAATAACAAGAAAAATTGAAATGATTGTGTCTCTGATTTTGAAAGGACGACACAGGCTGCTATCTTTGAGTGGCCAGGAACCTTCAATTCTCATATTGCCTGTCTCTATGCAGATGTTACAATGGATGTACCAAAACTCTTTTTTGTTTCAAACTGCACTGGAAGGTTTTTCTGGAACCATTTCAATTCATCTGCCAAGTCACAAATTGTTACAGTTACAGTTTAATGTACAGGAACTTCCCAAATGTAGTTCTGTTCCTTTAGACGCATTGACAGTTTTTACAGATGGATCAGGAAGAACGGGTTGAGCTGTTATAGTTTGGAAAAATGATCAGAACAAATGGCAATCAGACATTGAGATAGTAAAAACGATGTTATTAACACAAAAAGGGGGAGTAGGGAATCTTTCTCCACAAGAAAAGTTAGCTAAAGCCACTTATGTTTTACATTTTCTAAATCGCTGGTCTGATGCAGGCGGTCCACCGATATTTAGACACTTTTTATCCACATATCAGAGGCGGCCGGAAATTAGGGGTAAGGTCATGGTTTTAGTTAAGAATCTAGAAACAGGGCAATGGGAAGGTCCATTTCCATTAATAACCTGGGGCGAGGTTATGCTTATGTTTCCACAGATACAGGCCCACAATGGACTCCCACTCAATTTGTATGACCATCATCATCTGGAACATCCTAGATGGTGCGGCAATATGAATACCACCTCAGCCAAAAACTAATGTATAGGTCACCTTGGCCAACATAGCAGGTCAAGATTCTCTGTGCATTACAACCGCATCACAAAGCCCATGAACCAATAGACAGAATGGCTATGGCTCGTGCAGCGCACCTGGCCAGCGAGCGCATGCGTCATAGGCTCCCCATGTTGCAACTGAGGCGGATTTTGGCACCCGCTGGCCATGTGTGCTGAAACCCATTCCTCTGCAAATGTATAAATACTAGAATTTTCCAAAGAGCATCGGGCTGGTGTATGGCAAGGCCACCATTGCCTCCGTGGGGACACCCACGTAAAGCTGGCACCTACCGATTGCTGGGCTGAGCTCGCAGAGCAAGACGGCACAAGAATGTACAGATGGTCCATCTTCCTCACAGTCCTCGGATGGACGTAGTCATGGATAACGCTGCAAGCCAAAGAAAACATCTGGATGACCCTGGCTAACGTGACCGGACAAGATTGCTTATACTTCAGTACAGCAACACTGAACAATCCCTTTTCCACATGTTTAATAGGGGGTTCCACTGGCATCAACGAAGTTTAAGAACCTATTGACGGAGACCCCTGTGCAGCAGGCCATGGACTCAATGGATGGGAATGCCTGGTTTCCACGGATCGGGCATTCACCCTCATTACCACCCCAGGAATCACAAATTCTGGGGTCCCTGAATACAGATTGGTGTAGCATTATCTGATTTACTGTTAGATGTAGATAGTATTAGACACGCAACCTTACAAAATAGAGCTGCTCTTAAATCATTAGTTAAGACAGTTTTGATTTGTCTTGTAGTGTTTTTATGTATTTTGTGTGCCTTGTATGTTGCAATGTGTTCAAAAATTAATTGATAGATCAAGTTAAGGCTGTGTTAATTATAAACAAAGAAGGGGGAGATGTGGGAACACTTGACTGTCGCGTCCCAAAGTTGGAGTGACTCAGGTTCATGGATTTCCTTTGTCAGAATTAAGGTGAAACGACACCAGGGGAGTTCAAACAACAACCAACATTTATTCAACCTAGCTAACTCTGTCCAAGTACACATGAACTTGTTAATATGAACCTTGCAACATGTCACTAAGCCACTGTTTGAGAAGAGAAGGGAAGTATAGAAAAATGAAATGGAAGAAGGAACATGAAATGTATCAGAAGGAGACCCCTCCCGTTGAGTCACGAGGTTCAGAGCAGACCCCCTTGCTTTCTGGACTCCTTCTCAAAGAGGAGCTCAGGGGCGGCTAGATCCACTCCTAGTCTCAGACTTGGTCAACAGTTTATGTTTAAAAGGATGAGGTGTAGGGACTGTGGAAAAGAGAGAAGGAAAAGAGGGAGAGAGAGAATGAGAGAAAGAAAGAAAGAAAGAGAGAAGAGAAGGGTTTCACCAGTCCTGGGTCCAGCGTTGGTCCAGCCAGCGTAGAGATCCAGGTCCGGAGGGCATGCGCCGAGGACTCGTTCTCCCTTCTTTTATAGTGTGTTTGATGGTCTTGACATGCGCAGTTCCCATTCCCGGGGTTCTCTGGAATCGGTCAGTGAGCTTTGGGGGGGGGGGTTGTTCATTGCAGAGTTGCGTCTCTTTTCCTGCTGGCATGACCGCTTAAGATAGAAGCACAGTCCCATCCTCCGTGGGGCCTCCTCCTCCAGGCGCTGCTGTGCTCCTTCTCCTGGTCACTTAAGATAAGGACTTGAGGCTTTGGAGAAGTGCGGTCCCACCCTCCGGGGGGCCCTCTCCTTCGGCCACATTGTCCTGTTCACAAAACTCCAGCGTTTTCACAGAGGCCATTTTCCTCACCAAAGTTCTTCAACGAATGTTTGAGACATTGACTCAGTGACCACCTGTGGAAACAATGATATTATTGCTCTGGTTGGCAGAAAGCCATGGGAACAGTGAGGTTCCTGGCGAAGTAATCATGCTGAAAGAACATGGAGCCAAGAATTGTGTAGAGATAAGATAGTTGCTGCTGAGTGGAAAATTTTGGAAAGTTTCTGCCTATGATTGCTGGCTGCTGCGTTGGCCACAACTAGCAGATAAAAGGACTCGTTTTGTTCAATAAAGGGTCTTCATTTGCAACCAGCTTCGGAGTCAGTTTTTAATTGCCACAGCCTTTGACATGGTCCCCCACAACATCCTTCTCTCCAAATTGTAGAGGTACGGATTTGATGGGTGGACTATTCAGTGGATGAGGAATTGGTTGGATGGTCGCATCCAGAGGGTAGTGGTCAATGGCTCAATGTCCAGATGGAGATTAGTGACAAGTGGTGTCCCTCAAGGGTCCATATTGGGACCAGTGCTGTTTAATATCTTCATCAATTACATAGAAAGTGGGATCGAGTCCACCCTCAGCAAGTTTGCAGGTGACACCAAGCTGAGTGGCATAGTTGACACGCCTGAGGGACGGGATGCCATCCAGAAGGAAGTGGACAAGCTAGAGAAGTAGGCCTATGTAAACCTCATAAGGTTCAACAAGGCTGAGTGCAAAGGTCCTGCACGTGGGTCAGGACAATCGCCAGTATCAATACAAGCTGGAGGATGAAGGGATTGAGAGCAGCCCTGCTGTTTTGGGTTTGTGTGGCAGGGTTTTGGTAGCAGGGGAGGGGCTGCAAGGGTCACTCCTGTGAGAAGCTGCTAGAAGCTCCCCCAGCTCCAAGTTGGGCTGGCCTCTGGCCAAGGCTGACCCAATCAGCAATGGTGGTAGTGCCCCTGGGATAACAGATTTAAGAAGGGGAACCTGCAGCAGCAGAGGAGATAAGAATGGAAGAGAAACACCTACACAGATACCAAGGTCAGTGAAGAAGGAGGGGGAGGAGGTGCGCCAGAGGAGGTGATGCCCCTGCAGCCCATGGTGAAATGGCAGGCTGTCCCCCTGCAGCCCATGGAGGTGAACGGTGGAGCAGATGCCCATCTGCAGCTCGTGGAGGACTCCACGCTGGAGCAGTTGGATGCCCCTGAAGATGTCCGTGACTCCATGGGAAAGACAGTGCTGGAGCAGCCTGTGCCTGAAGATCTGTGGCCTGTGGAAAGGACCCATGCCAGAGAAGTTCATGAAGGACTGTCTCCTGTGGGAAGGACCCCATGCTGGAGCAGGGGATGAGTGAGGAGTCCTCCCCCCGAGGAGGAAGGAGCAGCAAAGACAATGTGTGACAAACTGACCACAACCCCCATTCCCCATCCCTCTATGCCACCGGGGGGAGGAGGTAGAGAAAACCAAGAGTGGAGTTGAGCCAGGAAGGAAGGAGGGGTGGGGGGAAGGTGTTCTAAGATTTGGTTTTACTTCTCATTATCCTTGTTTTGATTTGATTGGTAGTAAATTGATTTTGTTCCCCCCCCCCCCCAAGTTGAGTCTGGTTTTTGCCTGTGACCATAATTGGTGGGTGATCCCTCCCTGTCCTTGTGTCAACCCACAAGCATTTCTTTATATTTTCTCCTCCTCATTCCACCGGGGGGGGGGGGGGGGGGGGGGGGAGAAGTGAGCGAGTAGCTTCATGGTGCTTTGTTGCTGGCTGGGCTTAAACCACAACAGGGTCCTCTTCAACTTTGAGAGCAGTGAACCTGTTTTGCAATTGTAAGTCCTTAGGTGGGGCAGGAGCCTTCCTCTTGGTGCCAGAAGTCACCAGCTTCTGTCCTTCCCCTTCTGCAGATACTGCCTGCTTCTGTACTACAGATGGGGTCTGAGGCTCTTCAAGTTGTTGAGTCTCAGAGAAAATCCTATCTATCTCCCTTTCATCTTCTCTGATGCTGCACAGCCTATTCACTTCCTCTCATAGCTCTTCCACTTGGCAGTACATCTCCTGTAGGACAGAGATGCATCTCCCCTGGTGTCAGAGAAAGGCCCCAGGCACTCCCTGCAGCCTGGGACTTGGAGGGCTGCACCTGCCACCTGAGGATCATTTTGTGTTGAAGCCTCTACCCTTGCAGGGACAGCTACACCAACATCTACTAGGGAAACTGCCTTGTGGTGCGTTACCACCATGTCTGAGACTGTTACAGTGACACAATTTCATTTGAGGCCCCCTTCGATGCCCCCTTCTTCTCACCCTTCTGCACAAAATACTGTGACTGTTGACTGCGTCCGTTAGCTGTATTCACACTAGAACACTCCTACCCACGCTGGAACAGATTTTCCTGACAGAACTGCAGCTCTTGGAGAACCTGTGACTGTTCACTCAACTCCTGCTCAGATTTTGGCTAACACACAGCTCATGCTCAGGCCTGATATATGCTGGGAGCAGCACCATTAGTCAAAGTGATGGCAACACATAGGCAGGACATGATGGACAGGAAAGGCTAAAGGTCATTATGCAGCCATTACCACCTGCATCTTGCAGCCTCCTGCAGCCATAATCCTTGCATATTGATTGTCAGACAGTTTCTTCAGAATCCACTAACGCAGCCGCTCGCTCACTACTCGCTCCCCCCTCCCCCGGCCACGGTGGGATGAGGAGAAAATATAAAGGCAGGCTCGTGGGTCGAGATAAGGACTGGGAGGGATCACTCGCCACTTACGGTCACGGGCAAAAACCAGACTCAACTTGGCGAAGAAACAAAATCAGTTTAATTTACTACAAATCAAAACAAAACAAGGATATTAGGAAGTAAAACCAAACCTTAGAACACCTTCCCCCCACCCTTCCCGGCTCAACTCCACTCCCGGTTCTCTCTACCTCCTCCCCCCGGCGGCGCAGGGGAACAGGGGATGGGGGTTGGGGTCAGCTCACCACACGTTGTCTCTGCCGCTCCTTCCTCCTCAGGGGGAGGACTCCTCACTCGTCCCCTGCTCCACCGTGGGGTCCCTCCCACAGGAGACAGTCCTTCACAGACTTCTCCAACGTGAGTCCTTTCCGCGGGCTTCAGTTCCTCCCGATCTTCCCTGGCGTGGGTCCTTTCTGCGGGCTGATCTTCAGTCACAAACTGCTCCAGCGCGGGCCTTCCCATGGAGTCACGGCCATCTCTGGGGGCCTCCGCTCCACCGTTCACCTCCATGGGCTGCAGGGGGACAGCCTGCCGCCTCACCACGGGCTGCAGGGGCATCCACCTCCTCCCCCACCGACCTCGGTATCTGCATAGGTGTTCCTCTCACATTCCAATCCCCCTACTCACGGCTGCTTCCCCTTCTTAAATCTGTTCTCCCAGAGGCGCTACCACCGTCACTGATTGGGTCGGCCTGGGCCAGAGGCGGGTCCGACTTGGAGCTGGGGGAGCTTCTAGCAGCTTCTCACAGGAGCCACCCCTGCGGCCCCCTCCCCCGCTACCAAAAAAACCCGTGCCACACAAACCCATAACACTAATCCACTACATTTATGTGGCCTGCAAATGTTGCACTTAGTGTTTCCAGTAATACAACCTCTAAGAAAACAAACTCTGATTGTTATGCTTCTACTTGGTATTTTTGATAAGCCAGTTTTTTTCATTTTTATTATCAGTTCTGCTAAGCACTGCGAGGCAGTGGTCTGCACAGCACTTCTACATAGCATAGCATAGCATCCAATCCTTACTTCTGGAGAGGTGGGGAAGAGATATTTGTTTCAGTGACCTGGTAAGAGCCTTTTAACCTATTCCTTGTAAAAACATATCCAAAAGTCCTGTTATCTTGTAAAAAATGTTGCTGCAATTAGTCTAAATAAGTGTAACCTAACTTAGCATATTGCAATAACTAACTCAGTGTATTGATCTGGATGCAGGAGTTGAATGCACCATTAGCAAGTTTGCTGATGATACTAAACTGGGAGGAGCTGTTGACTCTTCTCGAGGGACAAGAGGCCTTGCAGGGGGATCGAGATAGATTGGACCATTGGGCAACCATCAGTGGCATGAAATTTAAAAAGAGCACATGCTGGGTTCTGCACCTGGGACGGAGTAATGCCAGGCACAAGTATAGATTGGGAGAGGAGTGGCTGGAGAGCAGCCCTGCAGAAAGGGATCTGGGGGTGCTGGTCAACAGCAGGCTCAGTAGGAGTCAGCAGTGTGCCCTGGCAGCCAAGAGGGCAAACTGCATCCTGGGGTGCCTCAAAAACAGTATAACCAGCTGGTCAAAAGAGGTGATTATCCCTCTGTATTTAGCATTGGTGCAGCCTCACCTTGAGTACTGTGTGCAGTTCTGGGCCCCACAATTTAAGAAGGATGTTAAGGTACTTGAATGTGTTCAGAGGAGGGCGACAAAGCTGGTGAAAGGGCTGGAAGGCATGTCCTATGAGGAGTGGCTGAGGACTCTGCGTTTGTCTAGTTTGGAGAAAAGGAGAGTAAGGGGTGACCTCATTGCTCTCTACAGCTTCCTGAGGAGGGCAGGTGGAGAGGGAGGTGCTGATCTCTTCTCCCTGGTATCCAGTGACAGGATGTGTGGGAATGGGTCAAAGCTGCCCCTGGGGAGGTTCAGACTTGTCATTAGGAAGCATGTCTTTACCAAGAGGGTGGTCAAACACTGGAACAGACTTCCTAGAGAGGTGGTCGATGCCCCATGCCTGTCAGTGTTTAAGAGGCATTTGGGCAATGCTCTTAATAACATGCTTTAACTTCTGGTTAGCTCTTAAATGGTCAGGCGGTTGGACTAGATGATCATTGTAGGTCCCTTCCAACTGAACTATTCTATTCTAATAAATGAAGGGTTTCATGTGGGATTCCCAAATTTTCTTCTCAGATTGCCACATAATAAGGAAGAGATTGCCTCTTAGCTGACTTCTCTGGTAACTGCACTGGTATCATAAGACATATAAGGAATATATTTCTCATCCATATTGTCCCTTTTTCTGTTGCCTATCTGCCATGTACAGCATGTATAAAAGCTACCTTACCTTAAAAGCATCTGTATACTTCTCACCAAATACAAACTTAGTGCCTCCATTAGAGTACTCCAGAAAAGTCTAGGAACAGAAAACAAAGCAAGTTAGTCATAAGCTGTGGGTCACTTCCAAATAGTAAGCAAATATTACTGGTCATCTTGCGGAGATCTCTGGGGAGGTCCAAGGAGCCTGTGCTCTGCTCCATATGGGTCCAGACTTAACTGACTCCACGTCTGGCTGAGTCTGGGGTCTCTGCTCTGCTCCTCCAAGAGTGCAGACTATTTCAGAGTACATAAACAACAAGAGCATAGAATACGTTTTCCTGCTGCACCTGACAGAATAACACCCAAATGCTCATTGGAAAGGTATGAATTTTTGCCAGTAGGTCCTCATTTGTCTAGTACAGGACACCTCTTGTACACATGACAGCAAACTGTAGCCTTGGCTACAGTAGCTGCGCAGGGCTGGCTATATGAAAGTTGGTTTATTTTTAACCTGCAAGTACTTCCAAGTGTTACCACTGCAAAATCTTTATTGGCATCACTTAACTAAATGCACGTTCCTCCCCCCAACCTTGTCTCATTTCTAATGTCACAGTAATTGTTAACTTTGCCTGGCTAGGTCTACTGTTCGTCATATGCCATACGTTTCTAAATCTTCCTTTTTTCCCCAAAAATGCAGGATTGAGGTTAGTGGATTGCTGCCTACTACTAAATATTGCAGCAGTAATTGTATACTGCATACATCTTCCTATTGCAGATTCCCAGAGGATGTTGTCTTCCCGAATGCTCTTAGAGTCTGGTTCCTCACCTCCTCCTTTGAGCACTTAAGTGTTTGTTTCTTTTAGGTCCCAGGTCCAGCACCAGTGTCTGCTAAGATAAGAGAAAGTCTACAAATAGTCTTTTTGCCTTGTCTGCCTAAAGAACTCGTATGATTTTAAAAAATCTTGCGTGGTGGAAATTAAAGTTTATTTGAAGGCACCCTTAGAGTCCTTTGCCTTTCTCTTTCCCAGGACTGTCATATAAGCACCAAAACCCTCCCCTAGCTGAAATACTATGTGTTAAAATTTATAAGACTAATTTTTAGCCTTAATTTAAATTCCACATTTTTTCCCTTCATATGATGAAAGGACCTTTGGACTGGTACATAAGTAATACAGACATGCCAAAATATCTGCTTCAGTTAATTTAGTTTAACAAGTTAGTGCCCAGGAGGAGCCTGGAGTCTTTCAGCATTGTACTCATGAAATAATTCATGAATAATTAACTCATGAAATATTATAAATTAGTCTCAGAACTCTTACATTCACATGATGAATCCAAGAAGGACATGAATTAGGTGGACCAATGTGGGTTTTTTTCCTTTTTAATCATTTTATGTTGACTGGATAACACAGATTTTCATGGGGACAACTCGTGTTGAGTCTCTCATAGCTGCTCATAACATATTTGTGGGACGCGTGAGTTGGAGCATGGCAAAACATGTTAACACAGCATTACTGAATACCAGAAAGTGAAATACCACTCCTCAGTGATCATCTGTGTATAAAAAAATAATCATTTCATATGAAAGTTAGAACTCCAGAAAAGGTGGTTGATTTCCAGGAAGACAAATTTCCATTAAGTTTATATGTTGGCAGTGATGCACAAAATGGCAGGTTCTGAGAACTACATGTGTTTACAAAGGAAATTTGAGCAGAGACTTGGGTGATAGATCTACCTTAAAACAAGTACCAGACTAGTCCAAAGCTATGAAGAAATAAAAATTTTAAAAAAAAATCAATTTTTTTTTAAAAAGAGATAAATAGAAGGCAAATGGGATGAGAAGAGGGCATGTGAGGCAGGCAAAGGCAGGAGAGAGACAATGCAGAAAACTAAGATACAGTGTTGGCTGTGTAAGGCCTTAGCCAAATAAGTATGGGAGAGAGTCTAAAATTGCACTTTAATTGTGAATCCAGTGAAACCACTCTATGGGAATATTTGTCCCAAGCTTCAAAGTAGTGTGAAAAGATCACAGAGTAGTGTCCAAGCCCAGAAACAACATAACCACATCAGAGTTATTTAGCAGGGGTGCATCATTGTACCATACTGATTCCAGATTTAAACTAGTATCTCTGCAGGGCAATGCCCCCAGCATGTTGTGATGGGTTGACCCTGGCTGGACGCCAGGTGCCCACCAAAGCCGTTCTATCACTCCCCCATCCTCAGCTGGACGGGGAGAGAAAAATATAACAAAAAGCTTGCAGGTCGAGATAAGGACAGGAGAGATCATTCACTAATTACCGTCGCGGGCAAAACAGACTCAGCTTAGGGAAAATTAGCTCAATTTATTACAAATCAACCAGAGTAATGTAAATGAGAAATAAAACCAAATCTCAGAACACCTTCCCTCCACCCCTCCCTTCTTCCCAGGCACAACTTCACTCCCGGATTTCTCCACCAAGCCCCCCCAGCGGCACAAGGGGGACAGGGATGGGGTTTACGGTCATCACATGTTATTTTCTGCCGCTTCACCTCCTCAGGGGGAGGGCTCATCACACTCTTCCCCTGCTCCAGCTTGGGGTCCCACCCACAGGAGACAGTCCTCCACGAACTTTCTCCAACGTGGGCCATTCCCACAGGCTGCAGTTCTTCACGAACTGCTCCAGCATGGGTCCTTTCCACGGTGTGCAGTCCTTCAGGAGCACACTGCTCCAGCGTGGGTCCCCCACGGGGTCACAAGTCCTGCCAGAAAACCTGCTCCGTGGGCTCCTCTCTCCACAGATCTGCAAGTCCTGCCAGGAACCTGCTCCAGCGCAGGGTTCCCATAGGGTCACAGCTTCCTTCGGGAACCCACCTGCTCCGGCGTGGGGTCCTCCATGGGCTGCAGGTGGATATCTGCTCCACCGTGGACCTCCCTGGACTGCAGGGGGACAGCCTGCCTCACCAGGGTCTTCACCACGGGCTGCAGGGGAATCTTTGCTCCGGTGCCTGGAGCATCTCCTCCCCCTCCTTCTTCACTGACCTTGGTGTCCGCAGGGTTGTTTCTCTTACATGTTCTCACTCCTCTCTCTGGCGGCTGTTTTTCTCACTGTCCCAACTTTTTTCCTTCTTAAAAATGTTATCACAGAGGCGTTACCACTATCACTGATTGGCTCGGCCTTGGCCGGCGGCGGGTCCGTCTTAGAGCCGGCTGGTATGGGCTCGCTCTCTCTCGAACACAGGGGAAGCTTCCAGCAGCTTCTTACAGGAGCCACCCCTGTAACCCCCCCCGCTACCAAAACCTTGCCACATAAAACCAATACACATGTGCAGGCACACATGCCAGAGGGGCCAAGAACTTTAATTTGCCCATAAATACTGGCTGTTTCACACAATGCACAGCCTTACCTGTGGCTCAGACCTGTGGCCATTCCTAACTTACTCAGAACTGACTTGGGATTTGTTGATAATTTAATTGGGCCTTTGGGGGAGACCTTAAAGCTATCAAGAATTATTTTCAGACAAGATGAGTGTTGGTACAATTTTACTTGGGGAGGGGGAGTTGTCTATTAATATTCAGAGCACTTATTAGCACCAAGATTAACTAGTCAAAAACACCTAAGTGTGATGCAGCCAGTGATTTTCCTGCCCTGTTCATAAAAAAAACCTCTGAGGGTTTATTAGGAAGTCTCCTCTCCTGGTATGGAGGCCAAATGGTGGTACTGTCACCAAATCTGAACTCCATTCAGTCATGACAGCAGGATTCTCAACTACTGCTGGAAGTATCTTAGAAGCATATTTTTATTTTGGGGTAAGACAGAGAAGGAGAACTGAAAAATACAGTTTATCTGAAATTATGCAAATATAGAAGCTCAACTAGAATGCTTTGGAAGTATACCTGTGTCATTCTCATGGTTTTTTTCTAAGGAACTGACCACAGAAAAACCCTGTCTTCTGATGGTAGAAAAAGATACCAAGATTTGACCTTGAAGATATTGTTAAGTAGTGCAAACTTCCACCTAAGTAATACAGTCTTCCCACCCTAGCTGAAAGACAATGACTAACTCACATCCTTTTCTACCATTCAGATGAACTGGCATATGGGATATACTAACTGATCAACTTTCCCACTTCTGTGGCAGTGATATAGATAAAGTATATCATGAATTGTTATTAATTATATGATTCTAAAGAGTATACTTATGACTGAGGTTCTAGTGATGCTGTACAAACACAGGTAATAAAGGCTCATGCTAAGGGGCTGACAGCACAAAACTAGACAGAAAAACAGGGATGAAGATGTGATTTATAATCAGAGTCATTGGGTTGACAAATATTTTAGTTCCATATTTGAATAAAATATAGTGGAGAGGCAGAGGCAAGAAGGGAGTGAACTGGCCAAAAAGACCAAGAGAGTAGAAGAAAAGGGAGATGGAGATACTGAAGAAGTTAGAATAGGAAGAATTTTATGTAGAAATTTGTGAAAGAATTGAAGAAAGGGGAATAAATGAAGTTACATCAGGGCATGTAAACATTTTTTTTTAAATTTCAAGCAACAAAAAAAATTTTCTGCCCTCACAAGGCATATAGGGGGTGTTAAGGAAGCAGAGAGCAGAGGCTGGCTCTCACTCATGAAGCCCTGTTATTGCTACAACTGGCTGTGCTCCATGGACCTAGCTTCCTGGCTTTTTTTTTTCCCCTTTGTTTTTTGGTTCGCCACTAGCAAGGGAAGAAGTGGTTTACTTCTTGGAAAGATTACTTTTTACTACTTATATTTTTCTTGTCTCCAATAAGCTTTGTCCTATATTGCTCATTCTCTTCTTTCACTTATGAGCAATGTGATCCTTTTAATGTCCCCCTATAGAAAAAATCATCCAAGCATCTAATGATTTGAATTGCTTTGCTCCATGTTTGTTCATGATGTGGTTATCAAAGCCTATTTTCTGTCACCTGGAATTCTAGGTTTCCATCTCCCACCTGCTGCTTGTTTCTGTCATATCAGCACCAGCATTATTAGCCACCTCCAAGCTTGACCTGAAACTGAAAAGCCCAAAGTAACTCTCAGGAGTAGCCTAAAAATAACAAAAGGGTAAGCTGACCTTGGTCCTACCTAATAGTAAAACTCATGCAAAAATCAGATTTGGAACAATAAATAAGTCCTCACATATAACATCGAGGGGTGCTACATGATAGATTTACAGGCAATAAATTAATTACACACCAACATACCCCAAAAAAGTAGTTTCTGAATTCAGGTGCAGCGTGCTCTGCTATAACTGTATGGAGGTACCACTACTCAGTGGGACAGGCACAGAACTACAAAGGACCTTTCCAAAGAAAGAGGGAAATGCCTACACAAGACGAACCACCAGGAGGTGTTCCCATTTGCTCTGTTGCTTTGCTACAGAGTCCCTATAAATGCAAGCGAACAAAAGCAAAGGTGGAGCAATGATTTTGGTGACAGCAGCAGTGAACACGCTGCCTATCTGCAGGGAGACTTGCTTGCCTCAGGAATGGTAGGCAAAGCAGAAAAGCTCATAAGGACCTGCTCCTCATCAGCCCAGGCATCTCTGTGCAAGGGCTGCCTGCAAGAGCAACACCTGCTTGCTCTGTCCAAGCAATGCTGCAGGCAGTCACAGTACCAGGATCAACCCCAACCTTGACAGAATTAATCCTCAGGGTTCCAAAAATACACCTTCCCAGTGGCTCCCAAGAGGATGCAGGGTAAAAACCTATTCTGCCTGATCATTATTTCCTCTATGAGTGCCCAGAGAGCTTCAGAAGTTGGTTTCAAATCAAGTCCATATAACTTTTAGTTCCATGATTTATCCTTGAATTGAAAAACATTCAGTTTCTGGATTTGTTTTCATTGATAAAGTGAATCTAATAACCTGCTGGAAGCTGCCAGTCAAGGTGCCTCTGCCTTCATCCCATTGGCGGCAAACATAACTGTGAACTTGATCTCCTTCCTGTCTGACAAGACATTATAAAACAAAACTTTATTGAGGCAGTAAGAAAGATGAGCAACAATGAGCCTGTACAACAACTCACCCAATCACTGATAGCAAACACAGACTCATAAGCAATGCCATGGCTCTGGTGGACTGCCAGGGACACTTAGTGTCCATGTCATCTGGCAGCAACAGCCAGTCATGCAAATGCCTTTTTGTCCTGGTTTCATCTGGGATAGAGTTAATTGTCTTCCTAGTAGCTGGTATAGTGCTATGTTTTGAGTTCAGTATGAGAAGAATGTTGATAACACTGATGTTTTCAGTTGTTGCTCAGTAGTGTTTAGACTATAGTCAAGGATTTTTCAGCTTCTCATGCCCAGCCAGGGCACCTGACCCATACTGGCCAACAGGGTATTCCATACCATGTGACGTCCCATCTAGTTTAGGAACTGGGAAGGGGGGGGGCGGGGATTCGCCGCTCGGGGACTGGCTGGGTGTCGGTCGGCGGGTGGTGAGCAATTGCCCTGTGCATCATTTGTACATTCCAATCCTTTTATTACTACTGTTGTCATTTTATTAGTGTTATCATTATCATTATTAGTTTCTTCTTTTCTGTTCTATTAAACTGTTCTTATCTCAACCCACAAGTTTTACTTCTTTTCCCGATTTTCTCCCCCATCCCACTGGATGGGGGGGGAGTGAGTGAGCGGCTGCATGGTGCTTAGTTGCTGGCTGGGGTTAAACCACGACAATGTTCTTTAAAAAAAATAACATGACTTGTCGATATAGATGTAGAGGCCTATTATCACTGCTTAAAAACTAAGGCATTGCAAACAAATGTTTTTTGTACCTCATGAGTAATGATCCTTCTGTTAATTATTCTGATTAATATGATAAAGCCCAAAAGAATTTTATTAATAGTCAAATAACCTCCATTAACAAAGTTTATCTGATTGTGGTTTTCAGTAATGGGAAAAATATATTTAAGCCCTTTGGAAATGCCTTTGCAAATACTTTGTTGGTGAGCTAAATCAAAGGATGCTGGATATGTGTAGTCTTAATTAGAATTCTGCCAAATGTCTTGGCTCTTCACCACATTCAAAGGCCATACTGAATGTTACAGACAAAATGAACCCCTGAGTTTCTTTAATGACTTTATAGAATCTATTTCACAAACCATCCAGCCATCTGTTTTTCCACTATTTAGTGAAATAATGGTGTCCTCAACTAATGCTTTTTCTAAGATATCCCTTTGTGTATCTGGGTATGTGGGGCATTTGGGCAGTAATTTTCCAAGGATATGTCTTCATAGACCTGCCTATAGGCTTTATCTTTGTGTTTGCTTAAAGTTACTTCCCTTTACCTTGAAAATAAGTGGAACTTATTTTATTATTGTTGCTTCATTTTCTAAGTGTACATTTCAGATTTTTTTCCTTGCTTGCTCTCCATTTTCCAGTGTTGTTCCCTTAAATGGTAATGTACAACACAGTCTACATTAAGGCTGGGGATCATTTTTACCTGTAAGTGCTGTAAAATGGAAGATTCATCACTTCACCACGATTAACGTGCCCTGAGGTTTGATTTTTCACAAATCATAATTTGAGATGGATCAATAACAGTTAACAGTTCGATAACAACTTGCATCCCAGGAACTAAAAACACTTAAACATTACTGGAGCCTGACAATTCCCTGTAAAGTTTTAAGAATTCTATGGTGTGTCATTTCTCCAACTTATTGGATGCATAAACATGACAGTTTAGAACAGTACCACTGACAGCTCCCTGTACTTTAGCTGCAGTACTACAAGTGAAGCAGAAAATGCTATCATAATCATCAATAATCCATGCATAACATCAAAGAAGGGGACTATAGAAGATCATTGGTGGGACTTATGGGGAAAAGGGGATGCCAAGATCAGATGGAGTTGAGAGTTTTGGAACACTGTTATTATCCAACAGTAGCAGAACAAAGGAAAGCAGTTATAGAAAAAAGCCTGTGTGGAATAATTACTGGAGGTGACTTAGAAATTAAACCTATATTAAAGGTATGACATTGTTCACACATTAAGGAAAGGTATAACATCAAAGAAGCTTTCAGGGTGGAATACAACTGGTATGCAAGGAATCCATTCCACAGTGGTTCCCTAGACAACATTGCCTGCAAAACGGCACGGAGGGTGGAGCAGAGTGAAGATTCCATGGCCAGGCTCTGTGAATCACTGCGGAGATGGGAACTTCATGGTACTATGGTACTGATAAGCTGCCTATTTGCCACCCTGGGCCAATAGTCTGTCATATTTTGACAAAATGCTGTCCTTTGTGCAAACTTTGCTCATTATAATATCATTATAATACCAAAACACACCTCCATCCCAAAAGTTACCCACCTCCAAGGTGCAACACCCCCCCCCCCATGGAGCATGCGCTCTGAATTTTTTCTAGTATATACCTTTAAAAGCAAAGCGAGAAAACTTTATACCAATCAAAGTAAAGGTATGTATGACTAGAGTCACTCAAGCTCCACCTAAAAGAAAAAAAAATAGTATAAAAAGACCCAAAAAGAGGAAGACTATTAGGGAAGATACCATCATAGACAAGTCGGGAGGACATTGCTGACTTCTGGGATCAGTCAATGGGCTGAACCTCTCCCCCCCCCCATAGGGACACCTATTGGGTAAGATTCGAACCCTTGGTTATACCAAGTGCTTCCCTGGAAAACTTAGAATTCTTTAGAGCTCTTTTCTTTCATAATTTTATGCACTTGTAGTTGACTGTATTATCATTTGCACGTGCTTTGCAGACAGTGTATTTATCACCAGCAATCCGTAAGAACCTGTATTTATGTTGCTTTAATAAACTGCACTATTCGTTAAGCTAGCTGTAAAAGTTTCTCATTGGGTGCCACCAAACTCTCTAAGTCTGGCCATGTGAGTCCATGGAACGTGACTAAGCTGAAAGTGCAGTGCACTATTAGTGCATCCGTAATTGTGACAGTTCAATAAATTGAACACGACTGGACTAATAGTGCCAAATTGGATATCACTCAGAATCTAAACCTAGCCGCCCCCAGCCTCTCTGATATCTGAGGATAAGCTGGAATGCAAGGGGGTTTATGTTCTACCAAATTACTTTACCCTTTCACGTGACAGCCTGTCATTTGTTAAAGCAATATTATTACAGCAAATCCTTTCATTAAACCTTCCTCATTATGTCTATAGTATAGTGATGCAATATCTATGTTCTTTTTTGATGCTCAGTTCCTTTTGCTTATTTTTCTTTAATTGGAACTTTAAGTTATTTGGTACTAATTAGGTGCTTGAGCTTCAAAGCTTATTTTGACCTCCTGTGTCATAGCAAAAAAATTCATTGGGAGATTCCTAATGAGAGCTGAGCCACTTCTCTAGCAAAAAATGTTGTGGTTAAAAAAAGGTGGGGAAAGAAATGTATGTTTTTGGGGTTTTTTTTGTTTGTTTGTTTAACTACTTAATTTGAAAATAGCTATTGAAAGTATGAGTAACTGGATATACAGACCCCAAAAAGAAAAGTGCATTTTTGAGGGTTGAAGTAATTTCTTTTTTTCACAGTCAGATTTCTTTAGCCTGGATAATTTGGTTGAAAAGTATTGTCAGAGCTATCTATGGCAAATGAAAAGAAAGAAGAGGGCTTGAGAATGGGTGGGATTACATCATGAACTAGGTCTGCTGGTGACAGCATAATTAATTTGCATTGCTTTTGAACACTCATATTTGCTGAGCTGAACTTGCACTTGGTGATTAGGTTCAGGAAATTCACACATTTGCACCTAAATAGTTTTTCTTGATCCTAACACAAACTTTTGTAGCTGAGACTTCTTAGGCAATAATTTTTGAAGCCCTTATGCCAAACTCATTTTTTCCTGATGAAGCTACTTGCTTTTGGTACTCATGTGCTCCTGCATCAAGGCTGCAGGATGCCCCTTACACAGATCAAAGAGCAAATCTCTAATTGTTTCCTGAAGGCCCCAGTGTTTATAAACTCACCCATTTTCTGCTCCTTCATATACTACTCTAAACAGCCTCCAGTGCCAATACTGACATTGCTCATGCTGCATTATGAGAATTGTAAGACTGATAGTTTGCCCTTTACATATGTGTTCATGTTCATCTATCAAACAGCAGGAGCATTCTTGCTAAAATGTATCTAAACATTTTGAAGCAATCATGGTGCACAGGGCAGCTCTATTTAATAAACTAGCAAAGTGAGGTGGGATTGAGAAATTTAAGAATTATTAAGAAAACAGTGGGGAAGTTACCTCTTTAAAATATTCCACTGCCCAGGAAAATTCCAGCTTTTGATCACTCTTTGTCCAGTGAAATCCATTTCATAACAAGCTGGACAAGCCTCTGTTTGCATGTTGTAGCTGTCTATTCCAAATGGCTGTCAGCCAGCAGTTTTAATAAGAGTGGGAGCCATCTGATATTTCAGTGGAGAGAAAGAGAGCAAAAGCATCAGCAGAATGCAGGGAATCAGAGAACCAAACGGCATTCAGAGTACAGCCCATATTTTCTGTATGGTTTTATAGATAGCACAAGTTGTACAAAAACATTATTTGGTTGGTAACCAGCTTTTGTCCAATGAGCTCTTTTAAGCTTTAAACATGCAAAGCACGTGTTTATTATTTACAGCTTATTTAATAAGTGCTTGAACAGGTCCAATGGGATTCAAACTGTCCTGCAAGATAGGGGTAAAAGAGAAGGACCATGGAGTGATTTCTGATGAGGAATAACAACTTGCAGAAGACTTTGTGCTGTGCATTAGTCTCATGCTTGCATTTTCCCTGGTATCATACTTCATCAAAATGTGCTCGCAGTACTTCACATTAACTCAGATATACTTTCTGAGTTCAGTTCTCTTTGGCTGAACTGCAGCAGTACTTCCCACCTTATAATATCCCTGCATTTACTACACTGTTGTGCTAAATTCCCTTCCTCTTCCTGTTCACCAGCTAAAACCTTCTTACCCAACTGTGTCTGTCAATCTGGGTTAGCTTGCTATCTAGGTTAAATGCTAAACCTTGAGCCAGGTTTTGCTCAGCTTTCTAAGTTATCCACTTTGCAGTGAGGTTGCAGCCCGTGTCAGTCAGCTGTGGGTAGGTAGGTGAAATGGGTTGACCCTGGCTGGACACCAGGTGCCCCACTCATGCCAGAAAGAAATGTATTTTTGTATGAGTCAGTGGGGAGAAATCACAGAGCCTCTGAGCTTATTGAGGCAGCAGGATGTGTCTGTCTCCAGTGCCAGTGAGGGCTCACTGCTCACACCTGGGTTAGGCTGACCTGCATACTCAAGTAGAAACAATCTGATTTAACTCTGCAGTGAGGACACTCCACTGATGACTAGAGTTCCCAAATCTGCTCAGTCTTCACTTGGGACCTGTCATGGTTTCAGCCCAGCCGGTAACAAAGGACCACGCAGCCGCTCGCTCACTCCTCCCGCCCCCCTCCGGTGGGATGGGGAGGAGAATCAGAAAGGAGAAAAGAAAAAAACCTGGAACCTCGAGGGTTGAGATAAAGACAGTTTACTGGGACAACACAAAAAGAGAAGTTACAATAACAACAACGGTACTAATGAAAGAATATACAAAAAGAGTGATGCACAGTGCAACTGCTCACCACCCGGAACCAGACGATCCGCCACTTCCCCCACCGACAGTCGAGAGCTCCCCCCAGCCCGCTCCCCATTTATATACTGAGCATGATGGCACATGGTATGGAATAGCTCCTTGGCTAGTTCAGGTCAGCTGTCCCGGCTATGCCCCCCACCTCCCAGGTTCCTGTAAAAATAAACTCCATCCCAGCTGAACCCAGGACAGGACTCTCCACAGCTCTGTGTTCAACAGTAGTGAGTTCTCAATCCTTTCCATTACCAGAGAAACTCCTTACAGGAGTCAAGTGCCTTAACTCCCCTGCAGTCATTACTTGAAAATTATTTTAATCAACATCATTAAAACCTTTGAAAACAACATGCCACTCTTGTACACTCATGTTGAAAGTATTTATGAGCAAAATTTGATGGTTTCTATGTAATTAACAGAAAAAAAATGCAAGATTTAAATAGAATCATTCAAGGTGAGTAATGTCAGACAGTTTAAAGTTTTTATTTTTCATAGTTCATGCTGTTAGTAGTGCACTCAGCTCAGTAATAACTGAGAATTTTCAGCTTCTTAATATAATATATTAAAGTGGCTCACTGTGTTATTGTTACTGGTGTTTTTGTCTATAATTTCCAGTATGTATTTCCTTGACTGGGTTTCCATAGCTGGAGCCACAGTCCCTATTTGACAGACAAAGGCCATTTTCATGACTAAGGGG
The DNA here is from genome assembly GCF_947461875.1 of Haliaeetus albicilla. Lineage (NCBI taxonomy): Eukaryota > Metazoa > Chordata > Aves > Accipitriformes > Accipitridae > Haliaeetus > Haliaeetus albicilla. Next base: position 10,432,801 of record NC_091515.1, on the reverse strand, counting down.
ATTTGATTGTAGTATGAACCTGCTTATGTCCTGCTAGAAGTCATGGCACAAGTCCTACTTCAATAGCCACAAGACTGAGCCCTTACAGTGTAAAATCCATACCATGATCATGTGGGAGTATTAACAGTACCACAAAGGGTGAGGGGTAGGAGTGCACTGAATGAACCCAGAGCAAAGACCCTCACCTGGTCCTGGTCAGCTCAAAAAGTAAACTGAAATGTGCTTTGAAAAAAGTGTGTCTGCTGAAAATGGTTCTTCCAGACCAGAAAGACCCTTATTTCACTATGTCATTCCTTGGAGGAGAGTTTGAGTTAAGACAGTCTTTGCTGAATAGTCACTGAATAAGCTGTAGGCTATACATACATGTACTTTCTATTTAATCTAGTGTCTATTTTGAATTGACCCCAAGCTGCCAATGTCAGCACACTTAATCAATGTCACCTTGATGGCTATTTTCCAAAAAAGACAAAAACCAGAGATGCATACAGTTGCTAACTGGAGGTCCTGTACAACAGTGGGTGGAAGAGTATGCTGAAAAGTGATGATGCTTTCCCACTAGGACCAGTGGATAAGTAAGGTAGCAAGGAAGGGCCATGGTGAAATGAATTCCTGAGAGGCTGTGGAAGGGTATTCAAAGATGGAAATTTTTGTATGAAGGTACTGTGGAGGGTTAACCTTGGCCAGCAGCCAGACACCCATCCAGCCACTCTCTCACTCCCCCTCCACAGCAGGAGAGGGGGAGAAAATAAGATGAAAAAGATCGTGGGTTGAGATAAAAACAAAAAGATTGCTTACCAGTTACCATCATGAGCAAAAGAGACTCAACTTGGGAAAAATTAATTTAATTTATTGCCAATTAAATTAGACTTGGGTAGTGAGAAACAAAGATTAAAACAACACTTTCCCCCCATCCACCCCTTTTTCCCAGGCTCAACTTCACTCCTGACTCCTCTGCCTCCCTTCCCCCGAGCAGCACAGGGAAGATTAGGAATGGGGAGGGGGGGGTTACAGTAAGTACATAACAGTTCTTCTCTGTCACGCCTTCCTCCTCACACTTTTCCCTTGCTCCAGCATGGGTTCTCTATGGGCCTCAATTCCTTCAGGAAATATCCAACTGCTCTGGCATGGGGTCCACCACAGGCTGCAGTGTGATTATCTGTTCCACCATGGTCTCTTCCACAGGCCGCAGGGGAATATCAGCTCCAGTGCCTGGAGCAGTTTCAGTTCGCTTACTTACTTTTTTAAGAGTGGAGAGTGTAATGGTAGTAGTGAGTTTTCTTTTATTATATTTTTATAGGAGATTATGTTGGGGGGGTGGTATTGGTTTGTTGGGGTTTTAATCTGAAATTACAGATAATGAGGTGACAATAATAAGAAAACCTCTCTAGTCACTGAAGCAATGCAATACAGGAGAATGCAAACTCTAGAAAGAGGAGCTGGGATAACAAATAATAATAGCAACTATAATTATAGTTCAAGAACTTTGACAATATACAGATTAAGCAATAGTTTGATTTATGTATCTGCATGAGTTAACAGGAAATAAATTTGGAACAGTCTGGCATAATTCTCTATTTTAGTCATTATATTTGTGTGTGTATGTATGTTGTGTGGAAAGACACAGAGACCAATAGAGGGATGAAAATATGCCTTAGCTTAAATACTGCTTTCAGATGCGCTCAAATAACTCCTAGGCTTCAGTTATTTTATCTGACTGCCAAGCTGACATTTGTAAGCACTTTAAGATTTGCTTTGCTCTTCCTAATTAATGAAGGTTTCTGAATGAACATTAATAAATGTATCTGCTGATTTAAAAAACTAACAGTGGGTGACGGGAAAAAAAGAATATCATTTCTTAAGTACATCTAAACGAACACAAATCACTTAAGATCAGGTCATCAAATGCCATATAAAATGCTTGTATACTTTATACCCATGACACTTATGAATATGATTGATTGTTAGTATGATATGAGTCATGTTTTCTAAAACCAATCCTTAGGGTGATAAGAGTGTTCAATTTTGCAAAACAAATTGCTAACATTAACCATGCCAAATGTACACGTGTTTTCAGGTGTTGGAAATTACAATGGGATTTGAAGTTTCAAAATGGCAAAGGGACTTAACCACATAACTTCCATTAATTTCAAAGATAGCTGAATGTCTAGATGCCCTATTTAACTTTGTAAAACTTTTTTTCTTTTTAAATCAAAGCTTAATACTAACTAGTAGTTGATCTCAAAGTAGTTTTTCTTGCAGATGTTTGTCCTGGTTTCAGCTGGGATAGAGTTAATTGTCTTCCTAGTAGCTGGTACAGTGCTATGTTTTGAGTTCAGTATGAGAAGAATGTTGATAACACACTGATGTTTTCAGTTGTTGCTCAGTAGTGTTTAGACTATAGTCAAGGATTTTTCAGCTTCTCATGCCCAGCCAGCGAGAAAGCTGGAGGGGCACAAGAAGTTGGCACAGGACACAGCCAGGGCACCTGACCCAAACTGGCCAACAGGGTATTCCATACCATGTGACGTCCCATCTAGTTTAGGAACTGGGAAGTGGGGGCGGGGATTTGCCGCTCAGGGACTGGCTGGGTGTCGGTCAGCGGGTGGTGAGCAATTGCCCTGCGCATCATTTGTACATTTCAATCCTTTTATTACTACTGTTGTCATTTTATTAGTGTTATCATTATCATTATTAGTTTCTTCTTTTCTGTTCTATTAAACCGTTCTTATCTCAACCCAGGAGTTTTACTTCTTTTTTCCGATTTTCTCCCCCATCCCACTGGATGGGGGGGAGTGAGTGAGTGGCTGCGTGGTGCTTAGTTGCTGGCTGGGGTTAAACCACGACAATGTTTCAAATCAACAAGGAAAGACGTGTCTAACCTTCTGTTCAATTACTTTGCTTTTCTCCAGTCGCCTTTGCCTATTTATGCTAATAAGCAAAATATTAATGTCCTGGCTTCAGCTGGAATAAAATTAATTTTCTTCTTAGTAGCTGGTATAGTGCTGTGTTTTGGATTTAGGATGAGAATAATGTTGATAACACACTGATGTTTTAGTTGTTGCTAAGCAGTGTTTATACTAAATCAAGGACTTCTCAGCTTCTCATACTGCCCTGCCAGCGGAGGCTGGGTGTGTACAAGAAGCTGGGAGGGGACACAGCAAGGACAGCTGGCCCAAACAAGCCAAAGGGGTATTCCATACCATATTATGCCATGCCCAGTATATAAACTGGGGGGAGTTGGCCGGGGGGCACTGCATCTCGGGGATTGTCTGGGCATTGGTCAGCGGGTAGCAAGCAATTGCATTGTGCATCACTTGTTTTGTATATTCTATTATTATTGTTATTGTTGTTATTTTCCCTTCCTTTACTGTCCTATTAAACTGTCTTTATCTCAACCCATGAGTTTTACTTTTTTTTTTCTGATTCTCTCCCCCATCCCACTGGGTGGGTGGGGGAGTGAGCGAGCGGCTGTGTGGTGCTTAATTCCCATCTGGGATTAAACCACAACAATTAATAATAGCTTTTTAAGCATGATGATGTTCCTAAGAAACAAAGCAAGGGCTGTTTGAGTTTATTTAGAAAGGCTCTTTTAATTTGGGAAAACACATACATGCTGCTTAATTGTGAAACACAGCTACTGAAAGAAAGATCTGGCAACGAAACAAGTAAGGAGCTGAAAAGGTTTATAAACTATGTTTAGTCCAAATTAGCAACATGGGCAACAAATGTGCTGTGTTTTCATCATCAATTGCATATATTAACACATACACATGCAAAACAAATTCCCCTTTATGGAGAATGAATTAAGTAAATGTAATTTTTAGCATTAATTTGGACTTGTAAATTTAATCCACTCAAACATAAAAAGGGTTTCATGCACTGAATATTCCTGAAGTGGTTAAATATGCTTAAAATAAATATTGAGCAGCTGATAGAAAAACATGCCCTCCATATCACAAAAGCTGTTTTAAAACAATAATTTAAGTCCCTAATTAATATTTACTACCCAGGGATTAAACTCCTAAGTAAATTTTCTTTCTAAAATATTCATTGTATAATCTATACAGGTGGCAAGTATTGATGGGAATAGATCACAAATGGGTAAGTCAAAGGCACATTATAAATGCTGCTATATTAAAAAATATTTGCCATGAAATAAGAGTAGTTGATAAAAAAAGAGTTCAAGTTTCAAGTCTTCAGCATTTTCCATCAGATCCTAAGTTTCCTGAAAGTAAAGATAGTATAATTTCCCTGAAAAAACTTTTGTTTAAAAAATGCTGTTAGTAATACACCGTCAAATACTTGTTCACAAAAAAAAAAAAAAATAATGCAGTGAGCCTCAGTTCCAAACACAGCAGTGAGGGTGTCATATAACTGCTGAGACTACTCTGTGCTTGTATCTTACTTGAACCATTAGCCACTTTGTCTTTTGACTTAGTCTCTATCTCAGGACTTGTTAAAATCTACCAGAAGAAACAAGTTTGATATTCCTTTTGGTTCTAAAATTTTAAAAGGAGAATTTGAGTGGGGAAGTAAGGTAAATCTCCCAAATGAAAAGGAGCCCATTTGTTTCCTTTTCTTTTTAGACTGGACAGAAGAAGGAAAAATATCTGTATACGTGTGAGTTCTCTATGATTTTTCCTTCTGAAGTGTGTATTCAAGTAACTATATTGGGAACTTGTATGGATTGTCCAGCTCATAGTTCACAAACGAGTTTCACCATGTCTAGTGCACACAGGCAACTCATGGGGGGATTACAAAAGCGACCCAGCCTTGGGTTGCCTTGAGGCCCTGTCTCTCTGCAGAGACAACTCACAGGGAGCTGTGTAGACAGCTTAGCCCTGGGTTATCTGATAAACCCTAAACTAAACAGGGTGGTGGCTGCACCATTCAAAGAACCAAAACCTGAACTGAGCCTTGAAATCCCTTAACAAATAGCATGCCCTGAGTCTCAATACAACCACTATTCAGTTGCCTGAGGAAGCAAGGTAAAAAAAAAAAACCAAAACTGGAGGGTTTCAGCTTCAGTTTCAAATGACAGCCTTGTGTATTCAAACAATCACAGACCAACAAAAGAAAGAAAGATAAGGGGAAACTCCACTCAGATATACATAATCCACTCAGACATAGTCATACACGCCATTCCACAAGTCAGGATAAAAACCCTAAGATTCAGGTTGGAAACTGGGGAGTCACTTCTCTAACTATACAGTTGGCTTGTGAAGGAGACCCTTCCCCCCCTTCATCGGGATGCCGGTCAAGGTAGCTTCCCTGGGATTGAGGGCCCTTACCTGGAGGGGTAAATGAATATGGTTTATGCTTTAAGTTTGTAAACACGTGTGTGCTTGTGGTTGTAATAGTGTACTACTCTTGCTTTAAAAATTGCAGTAGTGCATTCCTCCATTGTATCTGCAAAACCTACAATACTGGTGTGTTAAGTGTAAGTGAAGTTCAAGGCGTTTGCTTGAACCTTGCAGTTAAAGCCTGGCTGAAAGTTAAAACCTGGCTGAAGGGCAGGGCTCAAAGGGTTGTAGTGAATGGGGCTACATCTGGCTGGCGACCAGTCACCAGCGGTGTTCCTCAGGGTTCAGTTCTAGGACCAGTTCTGTTCAATATTTTTATCAATGATCTGGATGCAGGAGTTGAATGCACCATTAGCAAGTTTGCTGATGATACTAAACTGGGAGGAGCTGTTGACTCTCCTGAGGGACAAGAGGCCTTGCAGAGGGATCGAGATAGTTTGGAGCATTGGGCAATCATCAGTGGGATGAAATTTAACAAGAACAAATGCCGGGTTCTGCACCTGGAATGGACTAATGTTGGGCACAAGTATAAATTGGGAGAGGAGTGGCTGGAGAGCAGCCCTGCAGAAAGGGATCTGGGGGTGCTGGTTGACAGCAGGCTCAGTAGGAGTCAGCAGTGTGCCCTGGCAGCCAAGAGGGCAAACTGCATCCTGGGGTGCCTCAAAAACAGTATAACCAGCTGGTCAAAAGAGGTGATTATCCCTCTGTATTTAGCATTGGTGCGGCCTCACCTTGAGTACTGTGTGCAGTTCTGGGCCCCACAATTTAAGAAGGATGTTAAGGTACTTGAATGTGTTCAGAGGAGGGCGACAAAGCTGGTGAAAGGGCTGGAAGGCATGTCCTATGAGGAGTGGCTGAGGACTCTGCGTTTGTCTAGTTTGGAGAAAAGGAGAGTAAGGGGTGACCTCATTGCTCTCTACAGCTTCCTGAGGAGGGCAGGTGGAGAGGGAGGTGCTGATCTCTTCTCCCTGGTATCCAGTGACAGGATGTGTGGGAATGGGTCAAAGCTGCCCCAGGGGAGGTTCAGACTTGTCATTAGGAAGCATGTCTTTACCGAGAGGGTGGTCAAACACCGGAACAGACTTCCTAGAGAGGTGGTCGATGCCCCATGCCTTTAATAATATGCTTTAACTTTTGGTCAGCCCTGATGGGGTCAGGCAGTTGGACTAGATGATTGTTGTACATCCTTTCTAACTGAACTATTCTATTCTATTGTGAATAACTGAAGAATATTAAAACTTGTTGGCTGTCCAGTCAAATAGACGAAGTCTAAGGAAATCAAAACTCTCACTAGACAAATTAGATCCAAGCTGATGGCAACTAAACAAAGCTCATGGTGGGGGAACTTTCATAATCTGATGAGGGTTTTTTAAGGTTGAATGATGATAGGTGTCTACTCATAATGGGGATTAATTTGTCTGAAATTAGAATTCTCCTGTGGCCACTGAAAAAAAGAAAAAAAAATAAAGAGACAAGGTGTTGTAAATATAGTAGATGTTAGGTGTTTGCGCATTGGGCATTAGCATATAGTGAGAACAGCATTTGAAGAGGGTGGTGAAATGCTTTGGAAACCCTCTGTGTCTTGAAGGAGTAGTGCCTAGGAACAGTAGTGTAGTGACATCATTTTATCCATAGTTACTTACCTGTTTGGCATTTCAAGTCAAGCTGTGGGAAAGGGATGAGCTCTATATTTCCAAAATAAAAAAAGGTTCCACACTCTCAGGGACTCAATTAGCAGCCTGCCAGAAAATCAAAAACATAATGTGGAGAAATCTGCTGAATAAACTTCATGATTTTTTATAAATATATAAATAGTTATATATATTCATCCAAATGTGAATTAATTTAAATTTCATACTGCACACAAATAAAGGCAGGTACACGTGATGAGTTCATCTGAAGGTGCAATCATTCATAGGCTCTTCATATCTCTTCTTTAAAAAGAAATAAAAAATTAAATGCAGACAATTACAGTGCATTGGAGGCACATTAATATTTTTTACTTTTACTGATGTCAGGAGAAACAAGGTTGCTGTTTCTCTATTACAAAGTTCAGACATGTTTCACTTATTTAGTGACATTGATGTTAAATAAGCAAACAGTAATTGCAAAAATGCCTTTATTGCTGTTTCCCTGTTTTTTAATCCATACAAATCATAGAAGTGGTGCAAAGTCCTGCACCTGGGGAGGAACAATCCCATGCACCAGTATATGATGGGGGTCACCCAGCCAGTAAGAAGCTTAGCAGAAAAGGACCTGGGGGTCCTGGTGGATAACAAGCTGACCATGAGCCAGCAACATGCCCTTGCAGCAAAGAAGGCTAACAGTATCTTGGGCTGCATTAGGAGAAGTGTTGCCAGCAGGTCGAGGGAGGTGATCCTTCCCCTCTGCTCAGCACTGGTGAGGCCACACCTGGAGTCCTGTGTCCAGTTCTGGGCTCCCCTGTACAAGACAGAGTCCAACGAAGAGCCATGAAGATGATAAAGTGACTGGAGCAGCTCTCCTATGAGGAAAGGCTGAGAGAGCTGGGACTGTTTAGCTTGGGGAAGAAAATGCTTGGCAGGGGGTGGGGGGAGCTCATCAATGCATAGAAATATCTGAAAGGAGGGTGTAAAGAAGACGGATCCAGTCTTTTTTCAGCGGTGCCCAGTGACAGGACAAGAGGCAATGGGCACACAGTGAAACACAGGAGGTCCCGCCTGAACATCAGGAAAGATTTTTCACTGTGAGGGTGACTGAGCACTGGAACAGGTTGCTCAGAGAGGTTGTGGATTCTCCCTCCTTGGAGATAGTCAAAAGCTGTCTGGACATGGCCCTGAGCAACTGGCTCTAGGTGGCCCTGCTTGAGCAGAGGGGGTTGGACCAAATGACCTCCAGAGGTCCCTTCCAACCTCAACCATTCTGTGATTCTGTGGTTTGTGTAAGAAAAAAAGCAGATTCTTCACAGAATGTGACTCCTAAGAACTAAAAGGTGCAATCAAGAAAATCTTTGATGCAGCAGCTCTGCTACAGACCTGATATTTCCTGCCAAATACTTGGCATGACCTACTAAGTTTGCTATGTCCAGCACCGAGTGGCATAATGCCACTTTAACACACCTACTACAAAGAGTCTTCTCCTGTGAAGTTGCTGAGAAACAAGGCCACACAGTACCTTGCTAGTCCAGTTCTGCATAACTTGTGTTTTTCCTCTTTCCTACTCTCCACAAAGATTTTTGAGCCTCTTTGAGTACAGAGAGCAGCCTTACCTTCTCCAGCCCTACTTTCACTCGAAGGACATGCTTACAATGTCCCTGCAAATCAGCCTATGCATAGAGACTATTTGGCTTGGCTGCATCATGCAGCAGGGATATAGCTCATCCTCTAAAGAAAGGAAAAAAACCAAAAAATATCAGAAACCCGAAGCTACATCACCATATTGCAGCAATGACAATTTTGACATCGATTATACCCAATTATTTTTTTATAACTGATTGCTTGTGAAGGTGAATAATACAACCAATTTTTTTCTTAAATCAGGATTTGTAATTGAATTAGAACACTCTCACTTTATTATCGCTAGTATGTCTGCCAGAATTAAAATGCATGCCATGTCTTTTACCTACTATGTAAATTGTACCTGTAACATAATAAGAATTTAATTTTATTCATACAAATTCAAGCACAAGATAACCAACTGTTTTGGTTTTCATTTTTTTTAGTTAACAAAAATATGTGTTACCTCTACGATATATGGAAATTCAAAAGTCAACACAGCGGTCTTCTAGGATGAGCAATAATTAGAAATGCATTAGAGTTTTCTCTGAAATAAAAAAGCCTCATGTTTATTGCTTAAAATGTTTAGCAGCTTCAATTTTGTTAATTGCAACAACAGAGCCATTTTTTACTGCTTCAGGAAGTGTCAGAAAGAGCATCTTAGAACGTTGTAGGATGGCTTTTAAAAAAAATTAAGAACAGTTCTGTCATATCAATAATAATTTAAACACCAAGAAAGGATCCATAATGCACATAAGTAATTTTATTATCATCCCTAGAACTTTGAAGTTATAATACTTAAATGTAGCAACCACTAACTCTGGTAATTATCTCAACCTATTTCCAGTAGCCATTTTTTCTACATCCATTACCGGATGTAGCCTTACTGTCAGCTGGCTGGTATAAGGGAAAGAGGAGAGATGAACCTGGATAGTCCATACAATGTGGCATGACTGTGGCTATGCAGTCAGGAATCCCCCCTCATCCTTCTTCCACATTGATTCTGTGCATTCATCTGGGTATAGGTAGGGCTTAAATCCCCTACCCTGAGCCCTGCACACTATACTTGATCTTGCAAAGAGGGACAGGCAAAAACTCCTGAATCAATGTGGAGCCCTCATCAAATCTAATTGGTCCCTAGGGAGACTCCCTACATAGATTTTTGTTATAGTCCTTGCCCTGGAAATCAATGGGAAAATTCATGACTCTTCCAGGCAGAACCTGGCCTTTATTCATTAGTAGAAGCAGGGATAAATTATCTACTAAAATAAGTGTGCATTACAGATTTAAAAAAAAAAAAAAAAAAAGTAGAATTGAGGGCAAATGACCTAAAAGCATTTCCCCCCCCCCCCCCAGTTTAAAACCAGCTATTTTTAAGTTTGTTTAAAGCTCTGAGTTCCTAGGGAGAACATTTGTCCAGGGAAACAAAAAATACACCACTTTGCTGTATCAGTAGCAGAACAGCTTTCACAGAATAAATTATTTTATTTATAGTAAATGTAGTATTCTTGAAATGTGCCAATTTTCAGGGCTGCACAGGAAACAGCAAAGGAGCAAGTAACCAGAATATTATGCATCCAGTGCATTTTGACAGGGGAGAGTGTACGCTTGTGCTAGTAGCTCTTTTGAGTCTTAGCTTAGATAGACAGCTATGGCTCTGGAGATGGTGGCTTGTAATTTATAAAATGGTTACTTGTTATTAGAAATTGTAATTAAACTGCCTCAGTCTTTCCCATTGGACAGCCATCCACAAATTCAACTCTGAGCAGCCTGGACCAAATTCAGCTCAGTGACATAGAAGTGAAAAGTTCTGCATCCCATCATCAAGTGCCTAATCTAGCCACTTGTTCCACACATAAACACTTGTGAATTTAAAAAATTAGCTTGATAACAAAGTTTCCAAAATTATAGTAACCTCACTTTATATGATACTAGCAAAAGGGGAAAAACTGGCCCAGAGAGGAATGTTTGTTTCTTCTCTAAGCAATTGTATTTGGTAGCAGTCTTTGACTGAATAAATCTGTACACCTTCAAATTTATGCAGTAATATCGTGGTTTAACCCCAGCCAGCAACTAAGCACCACACAGCTGCTCACTCACTCCCTCCTGGTAGGATGGGGAGAGAATCAGAAGGGTAAAAGTGAGAAAACTCGTGGGTTGAGATAAAGACAGTTTAATAGGTAAAGCAAAATCTATGCATGCAAGCAAAGCAAAACAAGGAATTCATTCACTACTTCCCATTGTCAGGCAGGTGTTCATCCATCTCAAGGAAAGCAGGACTTCATCACGTGTAATGGTTACTTGGGAAGACAAACACCATAACTCTGAACGTCCCCCCTTCCTTCTTCTTCCCCCAGTTTTATATGCTGAGCATGATGTCATATGGTCTGGAATATCCCTTTTGTCAGTTGGGGTCAGCTGTCCCAGCTATGACCCCTCCCAACTTCTTGTGCACCCCCAGCCTACTCACTGGTGGGGTGGTGTCAGAAGGAGAAAAGGCCTTGACTCTGTGTAAGCACTGTTCAGCAATAGCTAAAACATCCCTGTGTTATATCAACACTGTTTTCAGCACAAATCCAAAACATAGCCCCATATTAGCTACTATGAAGAAAATTAACCCTATCCTGGCCAAAACCAGCACAAGTAACAGATCTTCATTTTTTTGCAGCAAGTTTAAATACTGAATATTATTAGAATAGAATAGTTCAGTTGGAAGGGACCTACAACGATCATCTAGTCCAACCGCCTGACCATTTAAGAGCTAACCAGAAGTTAAAGCATGTTATTAAGAGCATTGCCCAAATGGCTCTTAAACACTGAAAGTGATCAACTTGTAGTTCCCTGGATTGACTTTTGGCCTTTTTTTGAATATGGGTGCACATTCTGCAACATTTGCCTTTCTCCAGTTGTCAGGGACCTTCCCCAGTTTCCACATTTCAAAGGTGTATTTTCAATTACATCAGTCAGCTCCCTCAGTACCCTTGGGTGCAGCCCATTGGGTCTCAGGGACTTGTGTGGGTCGGGTTCTCACAAAACCGTCACTCAACCCTCATCCCCAGTTAGTAGCTCCTCTTGCTCCTCCTTGAGCCCTGTCACTAAGCACAGAGGCCTGGCAGACCTTGCCAGTGAGACAAAGGCAGCAGTGAGTACCTCAGCCTCATCTGTGTCTGCTGTGACTAAATCACCCCCTACCCTTTCAGCAGCCATCCCATATTTTCCTTGTTCAGTCTTTTACTGCTAATGCTAATGCTCCAGCTGAGCTTTGGCTTTCCTGACACCATCCCTACATGCCCAGGCAATGTTTCTAAATTTCTGCTTTGTATCGTAGCCCTGCTTCCCCTTCCTGTACACTGTCATTTTGCATTGGAGCTGTGCCATGAATTCCCTGCTTAGCCAAGCTGGTCTCCCAAAACATTTACTTCATATCCTGAGTACTGGGATGGACTGCTCCTGTGTTTGGAGGATGCTATCTTTAAAGACTCACTAGCTTTCTTGAGCTCCTTTACCCTTCAGAGCTGCCTCCCATGGGATTCCACTTACCAGTTTCTGAAGTCAAAATTTGCTCTCCTAAAGTCCAGGGTCTGTGCTCTGCTGCTCTCCTTCCTCACTCTCTTCATGATCTTGACTCTGCTATTTCATGGTCACTACAGCCAAAGCTGCCATTGATTACCACATCCCCAAACAGTGCTTCCTTGTTAGTGAACAGCAGATCCAGCTGTGCATCACCCCTGGTTGGCCCATCCAGTACCTATATCAGGAAGTTTCCTCTGACACTCTCCAGAAATCTTGATTTCTTATGTCCTGCTGCATTGGTCTTCCAGGAGATGTCAGGGAGGTTAAAGTTCCCTAGAAGAACCAGGGTCTGTGATACCGAGAGGTCGTGGTTTAACCCCAGCCAGCAACTAAGCACCACGCAGCCGCTCACTCGCTCCCCCCCATCCAGTGGGATGGGGGAGAAAATCGGGAGAAAAGAAGTAAAACTCGTGGGTTGAGATAAGAACGGTTTAATAGAACAGAAAAGAAGAAACTAATAATGATAATGATAACACTAATAAAATGACAACAGCAATAATAAAAGGATTGGAATGTACAAATGATGGGCAGGGCAATTGCTCACCACCCGCTGACCGACACCCAGTTAGTCCCTGAGCGGCGATTCCCCGCCCCCACTTCCCAGTTCCTATACTAGATGGGACGTCACATGGTATGGAATATCCTGTTGGCCAGTTTGGGTCAGCTGCCCTGGCTGTGTCCTGTGCCAACTTCTTGTGCCCCTCCAGCTTTCTCGCTGGCTGGGCACGAGAAGCTGAAAAATCCTTGACTTTAGTCTAAACACTACTTAGCAGCAACTGAAAACATCAGTGTTATCAACATTCTTCTCATACTGAACTCAAAACATAGCACTGTACCAGCTACTAGGAAGACAGTTAGTTAACTCTATCCCAGCTGAAACTAGGACAAGTTCCTCAACTTGTTTAAAGAAGACTTTGTGCACTTCCTCACCCTGAGTGGCTGGTCTGTAACTCACTCCCACACATTGTCAGCTTTACTGGTCTCTCTTCTGACCCTGACCCACAAGCTCTCACCCACCTGTCCTCTGTCCCATATATCCTACTGTTCCTTCACACAGAGGGCAGTCCCCCTCCTCATGTTCCCTGCCTGTCACTCCTGAAGGGCTTGTGTCCATCCACCACAGCACTCCAGTCATGTGAGCTTTCCCACCACCTCTGAGTGATCCCAGCAATGTCATGTTTTTGTGACTGCACATAGAGCTCTAGTCCCTTCTGGTTGTCTCCCAGACTGCATGCATATGTGCAAATATACTTGAGCTGTGTGTCCCTTCACCCTGTTTTATCATTTCTGAGGTTTTGCTTTTTCCCATCACCCTGCATCCATTACTTTCCAACACTTCCTCACTTAACTGTGGTTTGCCATCTCCCTCTCCATCATTCCTAGTTTAAAGCTCTCCTCACCAGGTTGGCCAGCCTGTTGACAAAGATGCTTTTGTGCCACTTTGCTAGGTGGATCCCATCTCTTCCTAGCAGTTCTCAATCCACAAAGTGGGTCCTGTGGTGATAAAAGCCAAATCCCTGTCCATGACACCAGCTGCACAACCAGGTGTTGACCTGCAGGATCCATCAGCTCCTCTCCAAGCCTTTCCCCTTCACCAACAGGATAGATGAGATGCAACCTGGGCCCTCATGCCCTTGACCCTCATCCCCCAGAGCCATGCAATCGCTCTTGATATGCTCAAGGTCTCCCTTGGTTGTATCATTGGTATCCACAGGGATGAGCAGCAGGGAGGAATAGTCCAAGGGCTGGAAAAGCCTCATCTGTTTCTCCACGACATTCCAGATCCAAGCCCCCAGCAAGCAGCAAACCTCCCTACACAGCAAGTCAGGTCAGCAGATGGGGGTCTCTGTCCCCTGCAGCAGGGAGTCACTCACTATCACTCACTGCTTCCTCCTGGTGCTCCTGCAGGATTCTGGCTCAGATGCCACTGTCGCTTCTCCAGACAGGGCTTTCTGCCCCTCGCCTGCTACCAGGGCACTGAGCTTAATCTGCAGTTGCAGATTTGCAGGCAGAACAGAAGCCATCCTCCTGTTACCAGAAGTCAACTGCTTCCAGCCCTCTCCACATCTCTATTTGTCCCACAGTCAAACACAGTCTCTGGCTACCTCTGTTTTTGTGCAATTAGGGGTTCAGGCTTTGGTCTCTGCAGGGTTTCTGTGAAAATCTTGTCTTTTTTTTTTATTATCTTCCCTGATGCTGTGCAGTCTGTTCACTCATCTCCTTAAGTTGGCAATGCAGCTCCTTGGCCAGGACACCCTTCCTGCAGATGAGGACATCGCTTCCACCTGCACCAGGCACTGCCTGCAGACCCAGGCCTAGGGAGCTGATTCCTCCCTCTGGAGCTTTGTCTGAATTGAGGCATCTGAGGTATTTTACCCTCTATAGATCAAGTAAACTGTCAAAATATCAAAGTAGGGGACAGTCAGTTCCAAAACACAAAATATTTTACAAAAAGTCAGCTGCTTCTTCGTGAATCAAATGTGTTGAAGATAAAGGTCATTCTGCATCTGGTCTTCCTAGTCACGGTATTACAGACTTTCTCCATTAATGCAGTATCCAATACTTCCAATATTATCTGCCACCAGGTGGCTTAGGCAGAGTAGCCTTTTTCTGTAAGGCATCACACTGCCAACTATTAAGGTGTCTTCTCACAGCAGCCATTCACTCAGGTGTTACCTGTGGTATATGTTCTGCTATTAGTTTAAGTACCTAAACCCACATTGAGAATGCCACTATACCAGAAGACTGGTCGGTCACATTCTAACCACTGCAGTTTTGCACTCATTAGCTAAACTCTACTGTCATTGAACACCCAGTCCGAAGCCCAGTGCCTGATTCCATACTCCCTTGGGTTGAGAGTTGGCTGATTTTCTGGCACAGTGAATTCTGAAAACTCTGAAAAATCTTACTGTGAGAAACACTGAACCTAAAATCTAAAAACCTGAAAAATTCAAAACCTAAAAATAAATTATCTAGGTATCTACAGTATCCCCATTTAGATATTTCATAGCACTGTATTTAATGGTAGTTACTTAAGATTCATACTTCTCTCTTAAGACAATGAAGTATTTTCACATCTGTGGAAACTGAGTGATGTCTTATGCCAAAATTTAAAATTCCTAATAAAACAACAATAACTTTAAATGTATATTCCCAATTCTTCATTTTTTTCTGTCAACAGTTGTCATAACTTCACCATACATGCTAGTTGAGACTTTGCTGAATTTTTAAATGCAAATCTTGTACTGTTCCTCCTTTCTATTTTAAAATTATTAAATTAATAATCTCAGTAAAAGAACAATTTTTAATTTATTAAGGATTTTTATGAACAACAGGGAGTAAAAATGAATTTTAAAACTATTTAAAATATTCCAGGCAGCATCCTTCCCACAAAGCATCAGCAGCTGTGATTAGTCAGTGAACTTATACCAGGCCCATACTGGTAAAGAAAAACATAGTAAGATCTTGAAGGACTAATAAATTTAATCAGTATCTGAATTCTTTGTCAAAGACCTATCAGAAACTTCTGCTGCCTGGCCAGAAGAATTATTCAACAGAAGAATTATTTACCTTCACTTGAGTATAAGAATAGCTCACAAAAAATTCCAGACACAGACCTTTTAACAGAAGAGTCTGTTGACTTAATTATTTGGAGAATTAAGTTCCTAAGGGTAGGTTCAATGATTTGCTTCTCTGCATAAGAGAGATTGGGAGATGTGATCCTTTTTGATCCCTACTTTGTCAGGGACTCCTAGGAAAACATAGATCTGACAAATTCACCTATGATTCTCCTGCCTGAGAGACCAGTGTGGAGGACTGAAAGAGTGTGGCTGCTGTTCAGTTGCCAGCTCGTGTAAGTTTGAATCTCTGACCAATGCTTAATTAGTTTTTGGAGTTGGGAACCATAATAAGAATCACAGATATAGAACTATACCAACAGTCACTTCTGAGTGGAAGTTATGCGGGATGCTTAAAGACAGGCTATGATTGTAGCAAGTGCTTGATTTTCCTGAACTCTAAGGGAACAGCATGTTGTAGAACACTGCCATAGAAAAGATTTTATGTTGGTTTCAAGCACACTATATTGAAGAACATGAAAAAAACTATTGATTTTCTTTGCTAGGTGATATCAAGCTAGAATTGTGGTTGAGGTCTCTAAGAAACAAAACATGTCACTCTTCCCAGAGGTTGATAATCACATATCAACAAACAGGTAAATAATTTAATTCCATAGCTCTCTTCTTTTTCTGGAACAAATGGGAAAATATGCACATCTGTATCTATATACAGATATACATACTTATATAGCTTCATGTTTGTACATAAATAAATCCGCATTTATGTGCTGATAAATGTGGTGGCAACTAAGCTAAGTCTACATCTGTATCTAATGTGAGTTCCAAGAGATCTAGTAATATTTTTCAAAGCTCCCATAATACTGGCACTAAATACTATTTTCACCTACTGTGGCAGGTACACCCACCCTGATAGAGAGCAAAACTTCTCTGGCCATGGAAAAGAGGAAAAAAAACCCTAGAAGCCATGGTTTGGGGGTTGAGCCGCCGTTACAACCACCAGGTACGCACGTCAGGAATAAAGAAGTGTTGACCCTTGGCCAATGAAGACTAATATGACCACAGCTCAGATTCGACTAGGGTATAAACGGGGCCCCGCCAGAGGGCAAATTGAGCCAGTCCTCCTCTGAGCAGCAGGTCTGCAGTCGGGGACTCTCCCCTTGGGTCAGGATGCCACCCAAGGTAACTCCTGCAGGTTGAGAGACCTCATCTTTTAGGTGAGTGATATGCCCATTTTGGGTTACCATTTCTAAAGCTTAAGAATTCTTAAGTCAGTTGTGTAGTACTAATTTCCCCTTACATCATTGAACCTGTGGTTTACTAATGTTGTCAGAGTTCTAAACGATTTTTATTGAAGAATAAATTTGTTGATTTTTAACACCTGTTTAATTTGATTGTGTGAGCCTCTGTGACACTTACTTATCTACTTCCTTTCCTTGAGATAGCTTATAATAAACAGGTCCAATATAACGTAGACCTGCAGTCTTCCACCCTGGTGTCAGTAACCCTAATACTGCCCTATTCCTTATATTCCAAATTCTGTTTCAGCTCCAGCCAACCCCTGTCCTGGTTTCAGCTGGGATAGAGTTAACTGTCTTCCTAGTAGCTGGTACAGTGCTATGTTTTGAGTTCAGTATGAGAAGAATGTTGATAACACTGATGTTTTCAGTTGTTGCTCAGTAGTGTTTAGACTATAGTCAAGGATTTTTCAGCTTCTCATGCCCAGCCAGCGAGAAAGCTGGAGGGGCACAAGAAGTTGGCACAGGACACAGCCAGGGCACCTGACCCAAACTGGCCAACAGGGTATTCCATACCATGTGACGTCCCATCTAGTATAAGAACTGGGAAGTGGGGGCGGGGAATCGCCGCTTGGGGACTAACTGGGTGTCGGTCAGCGGGTGGTGAGCAATTGCCCTGCCCATCATTTGTACATTTCAATCCTTTTATTACTACTGTTGTCATTTTATTAGTGTTATCATTATCATTATTAGTTTCTTCTTTTCTGTTCTATTAAACCGTTCTTATCTCAACCCATGAGTTTTACTTCTTTTCCCGATTTTCTCCCCCATCGCACTGGGTGTGGGGGGAGTGAGTGAGCGGCTGCGTGGTGCTTAGTTGCTGGCTGGGGTTAAACCATGACACCCCTTATCTGCAGTGATCATCACTATCCTTTTCCAAATATTTCTGAAAAATCCCTTGTCAGAGTCATAGGCAATATAATATTCTATTTGGAGCTGCAGGTGCACTCATTAAAGGACAAAAATATTTCTCACCTGATGCCTGTGAGCCAGATTTGGAGGCTGTGATATAATCAACAAGTATCCTGAGATATTTTTTGTTTAACCATGATTGAATGGCCAGGCCACAAACTCTTCTCTTGGAGTTCTGGAGAACCATACAGCCAATAGTTGGGAACCTTGTATAGAACTATTGGCAACTTGTACCAGTATTAGATTTGAGGGCGCCACAGATTAGAATCTGCTTTTTTCCAAAGCCAGCTTTTATTGGCTGTGAAGATAAGTTTGGAATTATATAGAAATACCTCTTATTGTTCCAGGACACCTTCACCTAAAAGGACTAACCCACCATAAAGTTCTATTCTAATCAGAAATATGCCCTATAAAAATTTCAGCACAAATTTTCTTTTTGATTGGATCTCACAGACTTCCAGAGTATCTTTTAGCCCTATAAATTCAACCTGGAAGTTTTTTCCCTTACTTGCATGCTGTTGGCAAAATAAACCCTGCAACTGAAATGTGAATTTTGGTTGCCCCTATTGATTTATGAGTCAGAATGGAACTCTTTCACTTGCTTACTGCTCAGTTCTTCAGTGCCAACTGAAGACTGGAGTCACTAAAGTCCATACATATAATTTTCACATGTGCTGTATAGAATGACTGCATTAAAGTACTTCTTTTAAAATTACAGAGGGAATCTACTTAATAGACTTTTAACTTTTAAATATTATTATTGCATACAAATAGGAATATTATCACATTTTGAAAATTATTTATAGGTGGCATAACTGCTTTCAGCAAAAATAAAGAAATGGATATGGAAGCCATAGTTGAATCACCTTAGATAACAGCCTTTTTCACAAGAATGTGTACAGGTACATCAGAAGTAGAATATTCTTTCCTTTAATCGTTGATCAGTAAATCTGGTTGCAACACTTTCAAAAGACATTTTTGTGAAAATATCCTGTTTTTCTAAGCTGAAACATGAAAAAGACTTACTGAGTTCTACAGAGCTTTCATTAGGAAGGTTTTATAGCATCCCAGGCTGTACAGTTACTTCAGATCAGAGAGAATAAAATTGATAATATTTTATAATATTTTATCTAGAAATTGATATTTCAATGCAATTTTAATTGTGAAAATACTTTAAAAGTTTTGGTTTTACTCCAATGCAGAACAGAAACAAACTTCAAAAGCTTGAATGTTATAATGAAATTGAATTGTCATCTCTCATGAACTTTAATAATCAAGAATAATACTTTGCATTATAGTTTTGCTTTTCAGAGGATTACAAGATTGGACTCAAAATATCCATCTAGATAATAGTACTTTTTAGAGCCTCTTTCATCCTAAGATCTCAAGTGTAATTAAGCCTCACAATACTCTAATCATGAACATCCTGCCTACATATTACAGAAAATACAGCACCGAGGTTAAATAATTTCCCACTGTCATACTGGTAGCCTGCTGTAGAAATCACATTTCCTGACTCCCAGTCCTATCATCTGATCACAATGATTCTGTCAAGTTGTGGGAACTATTGACTATCATGAAGCTGCAATCCAAAATATTATTGTCCACAAAAGCACAAGTCACACTAGGTCTCAAAGGAGACAAATGTTAAAGACAAGGAGGCAAGCTGTATTTAATAAGTGACTTACTACCTGTTGATAAGGAAAGTTCAAAATAATTTATTTTCTTTTTCAAAAAATGAGCTATTTTACTATTATGGTCAAGTGACGCATCATTCATTTATTAAATAAGAGAGCATTATTACATCTGAAATGTGGACTAATTATTCTAAAAGCATTAATCAATTTAAGAATTCTGCAGTAATAATGTTGCTAACGCAGTAAGATTTACCTCACATAACCATAATCTGCTTATTGATACAAATATAATCTCCTTTTAGTTAATTTCAAGAAAACATTTTAGAAGTGCTCTAGTCTGATAATTTTTAGACTGAAAGTTGAAGTGGATTGATTAGGAGCAATTTTTTATGTTTTACACAATAAAAAGATGAACTACATGGTTCACAGAGCCAATTTGCAGAGCAACCTCTTCTCTCTAATTGCTGCTAGACTAATGTAGAAGCACACTCCTAGGAAGTAGAGAAATCCATTTACCCAACTATGTCATTTAAGTAACAAACCCAAGTAGTGGATTTTTCCATTACCTTTCATATTAGCTTTGCTACATTCCACCTGTGACCCTCATTTTATGAGGGCAATGCTCTTTTATACAATTTTGTAATTATAATAAAGGTCCACTTCAAAATCTTTCAAAGTAGACTAAGGACATTTTAAAAAAACATAATTAGGGACATAGCCAATCTCACTAATTCCTGGTAATGTATTGTAAAATTATTTGCTAAAAGGTCTAATAAATCCCCATCTTCAGGTGTAGAAAAGAACATATCCTCTATTTCCTCTGGCATGAGAATCTAGTGACTGTTCTCTTCTGACTACTCACTCTTCAGTTGCCCCAGCTACTGTGAAATTTATTTTAAGAAGCCTTTTTCTTGTAACAGGAAATGGACAGACCCAAATGGACAGATCTTATTTAAATCAAGATAGGATTTTTTTAGTACTCTTCACATGAAAATAGATAACATTGTCATTGGAGAGAAAAAGGAAAAGCATACACTTAGCTCCACCCATTATAGCAAGTCAGAGTATACAGATCGAAGCAATTAGCTTTATGTTTCAGATGTCTTCTCTAAGGAATGGTTTTATTAATTGGAGGAACTGCATTAAAAAGAATGACATAAGTAAAAACTATTCTGGGAGCAATGCTTCAAAGTTTCTTTAATGGAATAAGAATATTTTTTTAAATTCCATAAATATCTAGGAAGAAAATGTTAATGTTTTAAGAAAGTTATTTCAAAACAAAGTTGTTTAAAATCAGATTGTGATAATCACAGTTTTTCAGTACTGGAGGTGGTCAACAGCAATTAGCTTCTTAGTGGATTCAGTACTGGATATCAGAAAAGTTTTCTGTTCAGGTAAAGCGACCATATGTTCTTTACCATTTCTTGCCAACATACGGTACAAGTTGCAATCCTAAAGTTACAATTACCCAAATAAGCCGGGTTTATATCAGAGATGCCTGCTATGTGTGAAGAGGTATAATTGATGAGTGACAAGAGTTGTACCAGCAGAAGTCCCTAGCATAAATAGAACTCCACTGACAAAACCACTTTAACCATTGGAACTAGTAGATGCAGAAATGAGTACACAGCAGTGGATAGGCAGAGAAGATGACACATTTGTAGATGACAGTCAGCTTTAATTAGGATTAAAACAAGCCTTTTAGGTAAGTGTCCTGGTTTCAGCTGGGATAGAGTTAATTGTCTTCCTAGTAGCTGGTACAGTGCTATGTTTTGAGTTCAGTATGAGAAGAATGTTGATAACACTGATGTTTTCAGTTGCTGCTAAGTAGTGTTTAGACTAAAGTCAAGGATTTTTTTCAGCTTCTCATGCCCAGCCAGCGAGAAAGCTGGAGGGGCACAAGAAGTTGGCACAGGACACAGCCAGGGCAGCTGACCCAAACTGGCCAACAGGGTATTCCATACCATGTGACGTCCCATCTAATATAGGAACTGGGGGGAGTGGGGGCAGGGGAATCGCCGCTCAGGGACTAACTGGGTGTCGATCGGTGGGTGGTGAGCAATTGCACTGCGCATCATTTGTACATTCCAATCCTTTTATTATTGCTGTTGTCATTTTATTAGTGTTATCATTATCATTATTAGTTTCTTCTTTTCTGTTCTATTAAACCGTTCTTATCTCAACCCACGAGTTTTACTTCTTTTCCTGATTTTCTCCCCCATCCCACTGGATGGGGGGGAGTGAGTGAGCGGCTGCGTGGTGCTTAGTTGCTGGCTGGGGTTAAACCACGATGTGAGAGACTGAAAGAGTTAATGTCTCAAACATTGTGGTGGGGCAAGTTCTGCTTAAAGACAAACCCTGCACAGCAAGGAACCAAGGTGAAAAGCCCATCAGCTCAGACATCAGCAACAGGAGGGGAAGGGCGTGCTGGAGGGTGCGCAGCTCCCTGTTCTGATATGCTGTTCTGATACAAAGATCAAACAATGGCAGTGTCTGCAGGGAAGGAGAAGTTACTCCACAAAGGACCCTCAAGCCCAAAGGCTCACAAACTGCTCATTAACCTGATGAGTCCGGGTGCCCGCCGGAAGGAAGGGCAAGGATGATAAAAGGACACCAACTGAAGCCCCGGGTGCGCAAGCCCACCGGGACTGGACCCCTCAGCTGACTGAACCAACACTGGACCCAGGACTGGTGAAATCTTTCTCTCTTCCTTTTTCTCTCTCTGTCTTCTTCTCTCTTCCTTTTCCCCAATCCTTACACCTCATCCGTTTCAAGATATAAACCGTTGACCAAGTCTGAGACTAAGAGTAGATCCAGCCGCCCCTAGACCCTTCTCTGAGGAGGAGTCTGGAAAGCAAGGGGGTCTGCTCTGAACCTTGTGACTCAACGGGAGGGATCTCCTTATTCCCTGAATTGATGTATATGGTTACACAGTTTACAGAAGTAGTCTTATGCCAATTCCTGTTGTGAGAAACCCTGCCACCTACTACCACGCCTCCCCAGTTCAGTTTGGTTCTGTCATGAATAAAATCTTTAACTGATCGTTTGGTGTTGTTTCACCTTAATTTAGCCCGAGGGAATTTCGAATTAAACACGACTCCCTGGTCTGTCCAGTCTGGGTTGTGACACAGGACAGTAAGCTTACTTTTTCTAGGTATAACTACATCCATCATACTCAGGTCATTCATGACTGATTTTGTCTACCTGTTCCTGAAGGTCTCCCAATCATAGAGCCCCACAACCTCCCCAGGCAACCTATTTGATATCTCTGTGAATAGTACCTTTAATAATTTTTCGTCATGTTTAACCCAAATCTTTTTTGCAGCAATTTAAGCCTGTTACTTCTTGTCCTATTTTAGATACAGAGAATAGATTAATCTCTTTGTCTGTAATAGCTTTATGCATATTTGAAGACTATCATGTTTCCTCATTCCTCCCTTCAGTCTTCTTTCAGGTAAACAGCCTGATTTCTTTCAACCTTTCCTCACCAAACATGTTTTCTCTCCTGATGATCATTCTTGCTGCTTGTCTGGACTTTCAATGTGTGGTTGACATCTTCCCTGAAGTATGATTCCTAAATCTGGACAGAGTAAACCTGCACAGATTTACCAGTGCTGACCAGAGGAGAATTACTTCATGTGCCTTTCAGGTTACAATCCTTTTTATATTTCCCTGTCTAACATCTGTCTTTTCACAGTCACATGTGGTTGAGGCTTACTCATCCTGTGATCCACTATAATGCATAAATCCTTTCCTGAAGAGCTGCTACCTAACCAGTTCTTGCCCATACTTAATTTGTGCAGTTGATTGCTCTTCCTCAAGTGTAATATCTTGTAGTTGTTCCTACTGAATGTAATTTTGTTTTTTTTTAACCCATATATCTGATTTGCCAAGATCATTTTGAATCATACTTTAATCATTCAAGCATCATGCTAAATTCCTGCCTCAGGCTAAACTGAGAGAAATTTTAGCAGAAATGGTTGAGTCATTTTTGAGAATAAGGTGATGGAAAAAACATGCTATTTTGCCCAGTGACTGTAAGGATATTTTAGAAATACTACTGCATACAATCTGAACTCTCATGTCTCTGCTCATTGGCACTATACCCCCAGCTTGGCTGCCTGTACCTTTCTGCCATACCATCAAGCTTCTTTTTCTCCAGCTCCGCAAGTTTCCAGTGTCACAGCTTTCAGTTTCTGCCTATCTACTGTCATCTTATAGTTCATGCTCAGACTCTTTCTCACATCTGTTCACATTTCTCACTTTAGCTCTCCTGCCCTTTCCCTTCTTTACACTTCCACATACCCAAATTTCCTCTTCTCTGTCTACCTGACCCCTAGCCCTTGCCTCCCTCTTATGTGTCTCTCCAACTTTTGCTTCCTATTCTTCTGTCCATGTACCCAAAAACTCAGGACTGTCTTCTGCCCTTGCACAACCCCTTTACAAAAATGTTTTGCTGCATCTTTGATGCTTTCATTTCCTCTAGCCTCTGCCTTTTTCTTTCTGTTTTCTGAAAACTCAGTTCTCCCCCACTGCAATTACCCATTTCTCTCTGCTGGGGTCAGTGACTTTACTGTCTGCAGGGTAGGAAAAACTTCTCTCATCTTAGCTGGTGTGCTGAGTGCCAGAATGCTACTCACAGCCAATGACAGTAATTACAGGGAAGTCCTAGTCAGTCATTTCAGTTTCAAGAGACAGCACACAACTGTGCAGCACAGTTAAGGCAGAAAGCCTGTAAATGGAGGGGGCATGTGTAAACTGGTTATCTTTGGAGACCCTATTTTTATTAAATTTGGGTAAATTTTCACAAGATATCAAAAAGTATCTACAAATATTAGGAATATATTAGAGTAAGAAGACAGCACTGTCTCCACTCCAGCTGCTACATGATTACCTGAAATAATTTAAAAAGCAGAACAAGACAACCTCTCCCAACCATATACACTGATTGTGGAGGAAAGTTTGAGAATATATATCCTTAGGCTCAAATATCAGGAAATAAACAAAAAAGTCTTAATATTTTTGAGATGTGCTAAAAAAAAAAAAAAAAGATATGCCACTCACATGCTTTCTTAGGGCAGAAATCACTCCTCTGCTCCCACTATTGTCTTCTTAGTCATCACTCAAAAGCCTGGAGCAAGGAGTGAGCATGATGGAAAAGTGCTGCATTCTGGTAATCTCTACCTTGTGAAATTAGCAGCCTCAGCTGTCTTCAGGATTGTAAACTAATAATCTTACAGTTCAAGTAAACAAAACATGTAAAGGATAGAAGAAAAAAGTATTAGCATTATACAAGAAAGTGAGAAACTGGAAGACAAGATTAAATTCTTCATAAGGCTGTCTGTGGGACTGAGGTACTTGTTCTTGGTAATATAACTAGTTCTGTGTATTTATTTTTTTAACCTAAAAAAGATTTTCCATAAAATGGTACTCTCTACCATCACTGAAGTTAACAGTTCTCAAAAAGATCTTTCAAAAGAATGCCATGATTATTATTTTATTTAGTATTGCTATGAATTCTGTATCCAAACAAGTATTAATTAATATTATTATGATTACTCTAATATTACTTATAAATGTTCAGCTAGTAGGTTAAATTAGTAGATTTCAGTGGTTGGATAGAATAACTTATTTTTGTGGGTTTGTTTCTGATTTTTTTTTAAAAGACTTAAGAAAAATAATTGATATCGGAACATGAATGGATTATGGCATTAACTGTACTTCTATTAGTGATTGTGAGCATATTAGCTCTTTTAAACCAGAGAGCATCCTGAATAAGGTCTATTTTGTATTAGAAAGGGATAGCAATACCAGTGAACTCCTTTACTAAGAATACAGCTTATACTTACAAAATATTTGTTCTGCAATTATAATTTAGTAATCCCTGAATGAAAGATGGCATACACCAATCACATTTTTAGCCAATATTTTATGTTGACAATACCTTCTTTTGTAATTCTAGTCCAATTGTTGCACTTTCTTAATTTCCATCAGAGACTATTAAGTGCAAAGGTACAACCTCTGGCTTAGGGGGTTCATGAGTGAGAGACTGCTGAAAAAATATCTCAGGGAAATAGCACTATATGCTTGCCATGCTATCCTAGGCACCCACTACTGGCCATTTTCAGGGACAGAATACTGAATTATATGGACTATTGGTCTCACCCTATACAGGTTTCTTAGATTTTGTTTATAAAACAAAGAGTTAAAAAATGTCAAGCGCTTGCCCTAGTATTCCAACATCAGTTAATATTTTATTTTTTTATATGAGTTTATTTTGTTTACAAATGGTTTTCCACACACTAGAGGCGTGGAAAATCACATTTTGCATTTACCACATCATTTATACATTTTTAGTAATGTATTCTGAGAACTCATTAGGAAACACGGTTGGAAAATTCTCATTTTAAGTAGAATAGTTGTTAAGCAACTTCAAAATTTAATTAGAACTCTTTGCTGCATTTCATTATGAGGTTATTTCATAATTACTCAGCAGGTCCTAGGTATTTACTAATGCAGAAGTGTACATGATATTGCTGAATTATAACTGCACAGCTGGAGAAGATATTTTGAAAAATGAAGAACAGATAAATGCATTGTTTAAAAAGCATCAGGGGAAAACTCAGCATTGAGCAGAATCCTTTTTCTCCCCTATAGCTACTATTCACAGTTGCAAATAACGCTACAAAATCCAGCACGGTCATCTATCTTGTAATGACTACCTAATAGAATCAGTTGGTTCTTTAAATATGCAAGTTACAAGAATTATGATACATATAAGTAAAAGGAAGGTATGCACCTAACTAACAGAGAAATGGGGGAACTATTACAATTAGGCCTGTACTCACCAAGGTGAATTTAGTGCTGTGGGCAAAACTGGGTTCTAATTATGCTGAGACACACCATGTGGGTATTTCTTGCGGAAAAAAAACCCCAAAACCTAAAATTCATAAAAAATTAAGTTACCACCACCATTCAAGTCTATTTAAAAAATATGGCAATACATTGCTACCACTCAGATATAAACATTATTATTATACAGATATTTGTGCACGCATCCACAGAAGTACAGTCAATATTTTAAGCCCACACATGAGCAGGTTTTCTGGCAGGACCTGTGACCCCATGGAGGACCCATGCTTGGAGCAGTCTGTTCCTGAAGGACTGCACCCTGTGGAAAGGGCCCATGCTGTAGCAGTTTGTGAAGAACTGCAATCTGTGGGAAGGACCCACATTGGAGAAGTTTGTGAAGGACTGTATGCTGTGGGAGGGACTCCACGCTGGAGCAGGGGAAGAGTGTGAGGAAGAAGGAGCAGCAGAGACAACACATAATGAACTGACTGCAACCTCCATTCCCCATCCCTCTGCGCTTCTCGGGGGGGGGGGTTAGAAGAGTGGGGAGTGAAGTTGAGCCTGGGAAGAAGGTGGGGGTGGGGGGAAGGTGTTTTAAGATTTGTTTTTATTTCTCATTGTCCTACTCTGTTATTAATTGGCAATAAATTAAATTAATTAGCCCAAGTCAAGCCTGTTTTACCTGTGATGGTAATTGCTGAGTGATCTCCCTGTCCTTATTTTGACCCACAAGCTTTTCTATTGTATTTTCTCCCCATTTTGTTGATGGAGGAGGAGTGATAGAGCGGGTTGGTGGGCACCTGTTGGCCAGCCAAGGTCAACCCACCACATCAGTATAAATATATATGATTTTCTTCTTTAGCATCTCTTGCAGCTGGATCAGGCTTTCTATAATCACTTATTGTTTTTCAGTGTCCCAAACAGTTTAGAATTTCCCTTTTTTCCCTCCTCCCTTCTTTATTATTCCTTACTCTTTCTGACAAAGCCATTGCTTCCTTCATGGAAGAAAAGAGAGGATACAGTAAGCTTTTTTTCTTTGTTATATTCAAATGCTGAACAACTTAGCTTCCTTCTCTTGTGTTCTTTACTTGGCCTCTTCCTATATTTTCATCCTACCTTCCTCCAGCTGGTTCCAAAAGACACCTGTTGCTGTCCATCAGCAGAATTGTGTCTATGGCTGGAGTTTCACATGCTTTAAACAAGCATATGCACCTCTCCATGACACCCTACTGCCCCCATCCCCACTTCTTTCCACCCCTGCACTATTTCCTCTTTTGTACCTCAGGGAACTGATGCAGGCTAAAGGCCAAACCAGCAGCAGCAACTAAAGAGAGTTTTTAACCTAGCAGCATTATGGTGATGTTTTATAGTTTTTAACCCAGCACAAAGAAGATGGTGTGCAAGCATGAAAACAGGGCAAGAGAAGTCTAATGGCTTCATTCAATGGCAATGCTGACTTATATGGATGTGGGACTATTGCATGAAATGATCAGACCCTTCTTTTTTTCAGTCAGCCAAATTCCACCTAAATCTTAAGGCATTTAGGGGTATGATTTGCCTTTATTTTTCTATACTCAGAATAGCTATACTGATTTATTGCTTTAATATGGACACTACTTTATTAACTGGGCTTATTACACAAATGGAAACTGGCATAAATTATACCAATTTAAACATCTTTATACTGATGATGATACTAATGATGATAATGATACTGATATTGATACTAATACATTATTAACACAATGTCTATAGATTTTGTTAGTCTGTGTCAATTATATCACAAGTAATGTAGTTACACTGAACCTGTCCCCCATAAACAACAAAGAAATCCAGCTAGTGTGACTCAAAGGCCTCAGGTTAGCCCAGACATCTGAACATTTTACAGGCTTTTTCCTTAAAATGATCATGAAAGTTCTTGCTTCCAACGATATGCTAGATGAGATACTACTGTCAAAAGAACAGCAGCCTGAAGTTTTGACACACAAAGTTTGTAAGTACTATGGAAGTATTAAGCAGTACTTGCTGTAGATGAAGGTCTACTATGAACAGGCCCAATAAAAATTTTGCTACTGATTGATCTATGGACACCACTAATGCAACACAGATATGCTGTATTTGTAAAGAACAATATTTCCTTGCCTAGAACAGCAACCTTAGTTTAAATATATTCTTCTTTTAAAAAATATTAAAATTAAAAAGTTAAAATCAGAAAAGAATGCTGTACTGGGTCTGGCTGGGATGGAGTTAACTTTCTTCATAGCAGCTAGTATGGTGCTGTGCTTTGCATTTGTGGCTAAAATTGTTGATAACACACCAATGTTTTGACTACTGCTGAACAATGCTTGCACAGCATCAAGGCTGTTTCTCACTCTGCCCCTCCAGTGAGTAGCTAGGGGTGGGCAAGAGATCAGGAGGGGATGCAACAGGGACAGCTGACCCGAATTGGCCAAAGGGATATTCCATACCACATAACCTCATGCTCAGCAATAAAAACTGGAGGTAGAAGAAGAAGAAGGGGGATTGGCTTTTAAGGTGGCCATTGCTTGAAGACTGGCTGGGCATTGGTCTGCTTGTGGGAGGTGGTAAGTGATTGCCTTTGCATCACTTGTTTTTTTTCTCTTTCCTTCACTTATGAAACTGTCTTTAACTTGACCCACAAGTTTTTCTTGCTTTTGCTCTTCCTTTTTTCTCCCCCATCGTGTTGGGCAGGGAGAAATGAGCAGCTATGTGAGTGCTTGGCTGCTGGCAGGGGTCTACCCACTACAAATGCTTAAGACAATGTTCTTTTAATGTTGCTTTACATCTCTTATGCTCCAAAAGTGAAGTCAGGAATAGAAATGTACAATTTCCCAACATCAGACTAACACAAAATGTTAGCTGGCAACTTATTAGAATGTCTCCATCATGATAAAAATTTGGTTTGCTTACTTCCATCATAAAACATCTCTCTTGAATTTTGAAATACCTGGTAGAATACAATATCAACAAACTGACCATATTTCTCAGGAAGATCTAAAGTGGTAAAATACACTGAAGACATAACATCTGATTTTTAGATTCAAACCTACTAATTTCACAAAATAACAAGTTTTCAGAAATAATGTGCCTTTAAATCCATTTAAGATTA
The DNA here is from genome assembly GCF_947461875.1 of Haliaeetus albicilla. Taxonomy (NCBI): domain Eukaryota; kingdom Metazoa; phylum Chordata; class Aves; order Accipitriformes; family Accipitridae; genus Haliaeetus; species Haliaeetus albicilla. The sequence continues at coordinate 10,403,267 of NC_091515.1, read as the reverse complement.
TCATTGTTGTGAAAGTACTTAATTTTTTTATCAGATGTTTTCATATATCTGAAGCTGAAAAAAAATTTTTAAGAAAGCTTTCTTCTGCAAAGAGGAGGCAACAGAGGCAGTAATAATAGTTTATTCCTGTCTACAAGACAGTGATTTTGTAAGAGCTACAGCAATACATAGTATACTGTTGAAGTATATCACAGTCTATGTCACAAGAATAACTTACTATTACAAGAATAGAAAATATATAAGAAGAGATAAATACATAGCCATGTTTCATTTTGTACATTTGCAACAGTCTATGCAAACTCATTAACTATACTTATATATAAATAGTTAATACTTAGCTGTGAGTGTACAAAATTATTTCACTTTTAAATTTTTCTATGTGTACCCAGGGCCTAATTTACTGATTATTAACTTCATAAAAGCCACTACTAAGATATTATTAGATCAAACTAATTCCCAGTTCTGTTTTTCAAATAGCAGAAATGGAAGAAGTATCACTGATTCAGGAGTTTTAAATACAATTGGGAAATAAATAGTAGCCTAACTGGTATCACCTGATGTAAGTGTGATGGTCTGACAAATTATAGTCAATGTCTCAAACATTCATTAAAGAACTTTGGTGGAGAAAACGGCCTCTGTAAAAACGCTGGAGTTGTGTGAACAGGACAATGTGGCTGGAGGAGAGGGCCCCACAGAGGGTGGGACCGCGCTTCTCCAAAGCCGCAATTCCTTATCTTAAGTGACCAGGAGAAGGAGCACAGCATACACGCCCGGAGGAGGGGGCCCCACAGAGGATGGGACTGTGCTTCTATCTTAAGCAGTCATGCCAGCAGGGAAAGGCAACTCCCCAATGAACCCCCCCCAGAGCTCACCAACCGATTCCAGAGAACCCCGGGAATGGGAACTGCACATGTCGAGACCATCGACTAACACACTATAAAAGAAGGGAGAAAGTTCTCAGTGCGTGCCCTCCAGAACTGGATCTCTACGCTGGCTGGACCAATGCTGGACCCAGGACTGGTGAAACCCTTTTCTTCTCTCTCTTTCTTTCTTTCTTTCTCTCTCTCCCCCCCCCCCCCTTTTTCTTCTCTCTTTTCCACAGTCCCTACACCTCATCTTTTTAAACATAAACCATTGACCAAGTCTGAGACTAGGAGTGGATCTAGCTGCCCCTGGGCTCCTCTTTGAGGAGTCCAGAAAGCAAGGGGGTCTGCTCTGAACCTCGTGACTCAACGGGAGGGCTCTCCTTCTGATACATTTTCATGTTCCTTTTTCCGCTTCTTTTTCTACACCTCCCTTCTCTTTTCAAAGAGCGGCTTAATGACATGTTGCAAGGTTTATATTGATAAGTTCACTTGTACTTGGGCAAGGTTAGCTAGGTTGAATAAATGTTGATTGTTGTTTGAACTCCCCTGGTATCGTTTCACCTTAATTCTGACAAAGGAAATCCACGAACCTGAGTCTCTCCAATTTTGGGACGCGACAATAAGAAAATCCAGAATTTTTTCTACTTCCTGCTTAGTCATTTACCAGTACTAGAGACAGTAGATTTAGTATTTTGCTAGAGATACTGAGGATTATTTTACATTGTTCTTTATTATTTTACATTTAAAAAGATGATAGCCTATGTTCTACAAGATTAGTATCAATCTCATTTCCTTTTATGATAAGCAACAGACTCTGTAGGTAAGACATTTGCTTTTCTCCTGTTTTGGCTTTGCCTGTGCTACCAAATGTGACCACATTATAGAATTTAAAAACTTGATACCTATCTGTTGAACTTCATATCTGACCACATGTGTGTTCTTAGTAACTTGTGAAATAAAAGGTAAAATATCTTTCAGTGGTTTTGTGTATTTTAACATACATTTTAAAGAGATATAACATTTATTTTATTTAGGCACTTGCTGCACATATACTTTATGCAGTATGCCATTTTAGGTATGTCAGCTCAAAGGTATTTCTCATCAATTTTTGTACTCAAGAGGAAATCCTCAATCTGTAAGTAAAAGGATCCAGACAATAACATGTGTTTTCATGAAATGTATCTATTGAATGATTATTTTTAAATGTTTTAAATTACAAGTGGATCTTTAATTACACTTTCTATTTAATAGCACTGTATTTTCTAATTTGTAGAAACTGTATGAGGGCAACTACACTAATAGGTGATACCAGGGGGTAAATTATCTAAGCATGTGTTTAGGAAGCCAGCAGTCCTGGGGCTGCTAAGTATGTTTTTCTTTACAATAAATGCCAGATTTGTGGTTTAATACTAACCTTTCTGGCCCCCCGTTTCCCCAAGCCTACTAATAGAGTCTGTAGAAATATAGTACTACCTACTGTGGGGAAAGATACAGTTAGGGAGTATTTAACCCAACAGACATATACAGCTCCATGGAACCAGACAGGATCAGCTGCAGGTGCTGAAGGGAGCTGGCTTGATGTCATTGCAGGGTCACTCTATCATATTGGAAAAGTCATGGCAATCGGGGAGGTGTTCCTGATGACTGGAAAAAGGCAAATGTCACACCCATCTTCAAGGAGGACAAGGAGGAGGATCCAGGGAACTACAGACTGGGCAGCCTGATCTCAGTCCCTGTGAAGGTTAGAGCAAATCCTCTTTGAAGCCCTATCCAGGCACATGAAGGAGAAGGTGGTGATTGGGAAGAACAGCCAGTATGGGTTTACCAAGGGCAAGTCATGCCTGACCAATCTGATTACCTTCTGTGAAGAGATTACTGTCTGTGTGGATAAGAGGAAAGCAGGGGAGAAGCTACCAAACTAGGGTGAGGGGAAGAAAATAGCCAATATACTAGAGAGCCGGGACCTCAGCAGGCTGGAGAAATAGTCTGATAGAAACCTCATTAAGTTCAGCAAAGGCAAATGCAAAGTTCTTCATCTGGGCACAAATAACCCCATGCAACAATGTAGGCTGGGGACCGACTAGTTAGAAGGCAACTTTACAGAATAAAACCTGTGTGCCCTGGTGGACAACAAGTTAAACATGAGTCAGCAGTGTGCTCTTGCAATGAAGATGACCAACCACATACCAGGCTCTATTAGAGAGTATCAGGCAGGTCCAGGAAAGTGATCCTTCTTCTGCATTCAGTACTTGTGAGACTGCATGTGCAGTACTGTGTCCGATTTTGGGCTCCCTACTACAAGAAAGCCACTGACATAGTGGAGCAGGTCCAGCAGATGGCTGCCAAGGTGATCATGGGACTGGAGCATATGCCACTCCATGGAGATGATGAAAGAACTAGGTTTGTTCAGCCATAAGAGAAGGCTAAGTAGAAACAGGTCAGATTCTGACAGGAACACATTGCAATTTGCCCCGTTAGAAAACATGATGTGAACAGGGAAAAATTCCTCAAGGACAAAAGATTAAAAAGTGACACACTGGTACAAAAGTCTGCTACACATACATTTATATGAGAAGCAGAGTTGTAGGAAACTTCTACCTCTTATGTTGGATTAAAAGAGTTGCAATGTCAGGCTGCCCTTAATCTTCAGTTTGCTGTCATTATTCCTAGCACTCTGTTCCTTCTAGGACGATAATGAATAGAACTGGATTAGAAATGAGAAGTAGTATTTACTTTTTAAAGTCTTTTTTGCCCTCTCCTCCCAGGTAAATACATTTAAGTTTGCTTGACACTAGATAACTCAAAAACACTGTACTGTAAATCACTCTACCTACAAAGAAAAGCTTAAAATTATTTTTATTCTAAACAGAAATGCTTGAGATTATTATAGCAAGTGAAGGGGAAATTCAAATGTAACTGCTCAGCAGTGGCAATTTGTGACCAAGGTATGATCTGGCATGGAGGGCAAGAAGGCCCAACTGCAGAAGGGGTTGAACTGGCTGGAAGCAGGAATGCCAGAGACAGAATGACTCCCTGTAAAGGAGTGAAGTTTCCCCTGGTGATGAGATAAGAAACAGCCACAGCATTGTCTTGTAGCCATCCTGGAATGCAAGCACTCAGGGGGCCACCTTTGGGCAGCAGAGCTGGGCCGGGGGATGGACCCAAGGCTGAGCTGAGACACCTCATGCAACCACTCATGGGATTGGTGCTGGTGCAAGTGTATATAAGGAATCAGCTCTTGATGCATCTTTGCTGACTCCTTGTAGAACCACTTATGGCAGTAGGACTCTGTCCAATGCAGTGTTCATTAATTTTGTTCTTTATATTTAAGCACAAATGTGTTTTTAATTCACCTCAAGGGGTACAATAAAAATTCCACCACAAAAGATATTAAAAAATAGGGTTTAATATTTCATTCCAAATGTTATATTTAATGTTCTATCTAATAGTGCTCCATACTCAACTTCTGTGAAGTCTCCTTCTGATATGACCTGAAATATTTTATTTTTTTTTAGTGTGAAATTACAGTAATGGTCCTAGACTGGACCAATACAGCACAACCTTTAGGAAATCCTTTATCCTTTAATATTCCTAACTGGTACTTTAAGATGATATTATTACAACTAGCTGTTGCTTCCTTAGGACGCTACCTTCATTCAACAAGAAAGAAGTTGCTGGGTTATAAACACATGTATCACTGGCCAAATTGGTATCTGGACAGATTAGGCTAATCCTCAAGCTGGTTTGGCCAGCCTAGTTTATTTGGAATCCTACCACATATTTGGTCTAGCCACTGCCTTATTCTACAATTTGAGAGTGAATACATTTAATAATAAGTCTTTAATAATACTCATAGACCTTGGGCTGCCCAGTCCTTTGAGTTGGAGGACCACAACTGTGGTAACAGTGACTTTCCATTTGAAATTGTAAGGGACCAGCTATATCAGCTGAATGTTCATAAGTCCGTGGGGCCTGATGGGATTCATCCCAGAGTACTGAAGGAGCTAGCGGATGTTACAGCAGGACCCCTCTCGATCAGCAGGACCCCCACCAAAGGTCTTGGGAGTCTGGGGAGGTCCCTGCTAACTGGAAGCTAGCCAATATTACTCCAATTTACAAGAAGGGTGTGAAGGAAGACTCAGGAAACTACAGACCTGTTAGTCTAACCTCAGTGCCTGGGAAAATTATGGAGAAGATCATACTGGGTGCTATTGAAAGACATTTAAAGGACAATGCAATCATCAGGCACAGTCAACATGGGTTCACAAAGGGAAAGTCCTGTTTAACTAATTTAATACCCTTCTGTGATAAGGTCACCTGCCTAGTGAAAGAAGGGAAGGCAGTGGATGTAGTTTTTCCTGGATTTTAGGAAGGCTCTTGATACTGTTCCTCAGAGCATCTTTCTTAAGTTGTCCAACTGTGAGATGAGCAGGTACATGGTGCACTGGGCGAAAACCTGGCTGAAGGGCGGGGCTCAAAAGGTTATAGTGAATGGGGCTACATCTGGCTGGCGACCAGTCACCAGCGGTGTTCCTCAGGGTTCAGTTCTAGGACCAGTTCTGTTCAATATTTTTATCAATGATCTGGATGCAGGAGTTGAATGCACCATTAGCAAGTTTGCTGATGATACTAAACTGGGAGGAGCTGTTGACTCTCCTGAGGGACAAGAGGCCTTGCAGAGGGATCGAGATAGATTGGAGCATTGGGCAATCATCAGTGGGATGAAATTTAACAAGAACAAATGCTGGGTTCTGCACCTGGAATGGACTAATGTTGGGCACAAGTATAAATTGGGAGAGGAGTGGCTGGAGAGCAGCCCTGCAGAAAGGGATCTGGGGGTGCTGGTTGACAGCAGGCTCAGTAGGAGTCAGCAGTGTGCCCTGGCAGCCAAGAGGGCAAACTGCATCCTGGGGTGCATTAAACACAGTATAACCAGCTGGTCAAAAGAGGTGATTATGCCCTCTGTATTTAGCATTGGTGCGGTGTGGGAGATTTCATGGAAAATGGGGAACATTTCTTTGAGCCTGATTATTTAGAGTTAGCATAAGTAGGTCACAGTTAGCATGAGTGGGCCGGAGTACGTGACAGCTGCAGTATGAACAGACTTTGAACCACCAGAAAAACAATGGACATGAGGAACTTGGACAGTGGAGCAATTAATAAACAAGATAACAGAGCTGCAGAGGCAAGAAGGAGCTGCAAGAGCTTTAACGCAATTAAGAAAGCTGTCATTTCGGCTTAGAGCATTTAGCTGCGGGATGAGGACTTAGGAGTTGGTTTGTATCTTTGTTAAAAATCGGGGTTTCTTTTATTCTTATGTATTTTATTAGGTATAATGTTGCTTTTACCGTGTTTAATTAATTGTGTTCATAGATCTTTGCAAAGGGCAATACAGCAGGTGTTAATTGACGAAAAACAAAAAAAGGGGGAATTGTGGACACATATTTAGCTAATGGTCGCAAGAGCATTCCAGACGCCTTTAGAAGACCTTGAACAGAACAAACAAGAAGACAAAAAAAGAAAGATGCCAATTAGAAGAACACAGGTGCGCATTCCACGATAAAGGGAACTTGGCACAAACAACCTCAATTCGGCAGTTTATCTTGACCAATTAGACTGAGACAAGTTTTGCATGTTTTAGTTGGTATAACCAATTATGTCTTATGTTTATGTGCATGTACAGAGTTGATATAACCAATCATATTTTATGCTTGTGCGCGTGTACAGTGACTTTGCAGAATATGTGATTATAAATATGTGTGTGTTTTAGCAGTAAACATCGTCTGCTTTCAAGTTTACAGGCGTCCGTTTATTTCTACCTCCTGCAGTGCGGCCTCACCTTGAGTACTGTGTGCAGTTCTGGGCCCGACAATTTAAGAAGGATGTTAAGGTACTTGAATGTGTTCAGAGGAGGACAACAAGGCTGGTGAAAGGGCTGGAAGGCATGTCATAGAATCATAGAATCATTTAGGTTGGAAAAGACCTTTAAGATCATCGAGTCCAACCATCAACCATGCCCACTAAACCATGTCCTGAAGTGCTTGTCTACACGCTTTTTGAACACCTCCAGGGATGGTGACTCAACCACTTCCCTGGGCAGCCTGTTTCAATGCCTGACAACCCTTTCAGTAAAGAAATTTTTCCTATTATTCAATCTAAACCTCCCCTGGTGCAACTTGAGGCCATTTCCTCTCGTCCTATCTCCAACCACCTGACAGAAGAGACCAGCACCCACCTCACTACAACCCCCCTTCAGGTAGCTTTAGAGAGCTATAAGGTCTCCCCTCAGCCTCCTCTTCTCTAGACTAAACAACCCCAGTTCCCTCAGCCACTCCTCATAAAACTTGTGCTCCAGGCCCCTCACCAACTTGGTTGCCCTTCTCTGGACATGCTCCAGCACCTCAATGTCTGTCTTGTAGTGAGGGGCTCAAAACTGAACACAGTACTCGAGGTGCGGCCTCACCAGTGCCGAGTAGAGGAACAATCACCTCCCTGCTCCTGCTGGCCACACTATTTCTGATACAAGCCAGGATGCTGTTGGCCTTCTTGGCCACCTGGGCACACTGCTGGCTCATATTCAGCTGGCTGCCAACCAGCACCCCCAGGTCCTTTTCTGCCAGGCAACATTCCAGCCATTCTTCCCCAAGCCTGTAGCGCTGCATGGGGGTTGTTGTGACCCAAGTGCAGGACCCGGCACTTGGCCTTGTTGAACCTCATACAATTGGCCTCGGCCCATCGATCCAGCCTGTCCAGATCCCTCTGTAGAGCCTTCCTACCCTCTGTCGGGGGATGCAACGAGTCTACGGAATGCCTGACAGTTCGAGAACAGCGCGACCTTGAGCAGCTTGTAGTGTATCCTTGAAAGTCTGGAAAGATCCGAGAAGAGCAGTACAAAAAACAAGATAGTGATAAGAAGAACAGTCCTAAAGAACTCACCAATCATGAATTGTTAGTTACTAACTAAACCAATCATATACTAACACATACTCTAAAGAAGGGGATAAAAAGGTGTGTTAGAACAATAAAGTAGCCATTTTGCATGATCTATTACTTGTCGTGTCCGTCTCTACCGCGACAAATGGTGACCCCGATGCTTCTGAGCGAACAGATCATTTAACGGCGATAAATCCAGCACTACCAAGAAGTATACCAGCGGCGACAAGAGCTGCGAAAGGGTATACTAGCGGCGAGAAGAGCTGCGGAGACGGAGCCCGGTGAAGCTGAGAGCAGTGGGAATCTGCCTGGTCCGGACCTGAGCCTAGACACCTAAAAAGGTGAGCCACCGGGGACAAAACTGTTAGAATGGGGCAGCAATTAACTAAGGAAGAGGAGACGATTTTGTCTACCTGGAAAGCCCTATTAAAAATAAAAGGGGTTAAAACCCCAGAACAAAGCCTGAGAAGGATTTTATTATGGTGTAAGACCCAAGGCTTTCAAGCCACAACACTTACTGTGTTTAGTGTGGGTGCATGGCAATCAGTGGCCTTGAAAATTTTTGATGAGATCTCTAAAGGACAGAAAGAGCTGTGCGAGTTGGCTATCATATGGTGTTTATTAACTGAGACTCTGAAAGAATGGAAAGCAGAATGTGATGCGAAGGATCAGCAAAAGAAAGATGAGAAACCAGTAAATGTTAGCAACGAAAAAGATTCTGATCAAGTAACAACTAAAGCCGATGCTGCAGTATCAGCAGTTGTGGGCAGAAAACCCCTCACGGGCAAAATCAGATCATACCCTTATTCACCTCCTCCTCCTACGCCATTAAATACTTTACCGGGCGATGAGGGGCCCTCCTCACCTACTGGTGCAGCAGCGGAAGGGGTGACTCCATCAGCCCCCCCCGAGGAGAAAAACGCGGCAACTAACACTGAGCCAGAAAGTGCGGGCCGTAATGAAAGTGAGGGCCAAAAGGATAGTGAGAGTCAAACTGAAAGTGAGGGCCAAAAGGAAAGTGAGAGCCAAAATGAAACTGAGGCAGAAGAAGCTCTAATTGACGCTATGCGATCTCTGCAGCTTGCAGATAAAACCATACCGAAAGAACCCCTGCCATGGACTCTCCCTCCATCCACAATAACTGTAGTCCCAAGATCCCCTGATCAATTTTGGGAGGGAGTTAAGAGAGATGCTGCCGACACTGGCAACTGGGATCTAGTAGAACGCCTCAGCCCGTGCTCTCTAACACCAGCATTTCTAAAGCCTCTAGATAACGCAGCAGAGGCTCCTGCTACATTTCCTGTTTTCAAAGCTGCTGCAGGCACAAACCGGCACAATGAGCACAATCCAATCGGCTGGAGAGTAGTGCAGGATTTGCAGAATAAAGTATAAAAATTTGGAATCAATTCTCCTGAGGTGATGCAACTTATTCAAATAATCAGCACAGATCTGCTGTGTCCATATGACATTATGCATCTGGCACAAGTGCTGTTTCAGCCCATACAATTGCAAGTATTTCAATCCACTTGGAGGCAGATGGCACACACAGCGGCGCTGCATAATTCACGACTGCCACAGGATGACCCGAGATTAGGCCTTGGAGAGGATGCTTTGCTTGGTGAAGGGCAGTATAGTAACCCTCAGCTGCAGGCTACATGGCCTCCGATGGCTCTCGAACAGGCACAAAATATAGGCCTTATGGCATTAAAGCGAACCATGGAAATGGCAGCTCCGAAGCAAAAATACATCGCTATCCACCAAGGCCCCAGAGAACCCTTTTTACAGTTTGTAGAAAAAATATCTGCCGCACTGGAAAAACAGGTAGAAGATGAGGTCTTAAGACAAATACTGTGCAAACAGTTGGCAAAAGATAATGCTAATGAGGACTGTCAAAAGATCATACAGGCTTTACCAGGAGATCCTTCTGTTCCCGTCATGGTGGCTGCATGTTCTAAAGTTGGGACACTGGAACACACGGTGGCTGTCCTCTCAGCAGCGCATGTGGCCGCCCTAGCCAATGCTATGAGAAATTCAGGAAAATGCTTTGGGTGTGGCAGTGAAGGGCACATCAAGGTAACTTGTCCACACAAAACATCACCAGGTAAACAAACGGTGAACAACCCACCGGAGATTAATTGCAACAAATGCGGAAAATTAGGACATTTTGCAAAACAGTGTCGTTCCAAATTTCATGCTAATGGGCAGCCGCTACAGGGAAACCACAAAAAGAGCGCGAGAGTGCACGCGAGGACAACAAATCCCCTCCCGACAGCTGGCCAACTCCCCTCTGCGAACAATTATTGGCCGCAACAGCTGGCTCAGCAGGGTTGGATGTATCCACTGCCGACACAGTCACTGTAGTCACAAAAGACATCGTTAAGGTCCCTCTTGATGCAAGGGGTCCTATCGGACGAGGACTGAGTGCATTGCTATTGGGAAGATCAAGTAGCACATTAAATGGAATAATTGTGCATGTGGGAGTTATTGATGCTGATTTTACAGGTCAAATTTGCGCGATGGTTTCGACCCCCTACCCACCAGTAACAATCCCAAAAGGTACTCGCATTGCTCAACTTATTCTTTTTTCGAGTTGTATTTCGAAAGCAGAACAGCGACTGAGATGCGATGGAGGCTTCGGCTCTACGGGACCCCCTCAGCTCTGCTGGTCTCGGACTGTTTCATCATCCCGACCACATATGACATGCACGCTGTCAAATCACGGAAGATCTCCGACTACAGTAAGGCTTGCAGGGCTCCTGGACACCGGAGCCGATGTGACTATTATTGCCGATTATCTGTGGCCGTCCACCTGGCCCACAGAGGAGGCTGGTATGGGAGTAGTGGGGCTGGGAGGATCCGCGCGAGCAAAGACGGCAGCCACTCCAGTTCTGATTACCAATCCTGAGGGCCAACAAGCAGTCATTAAACCATATGTGACGGCAGCTCCCCTCAATTTATGGGGGAGGGATTGCTTGTCGCAGTGGGGGGTGAGAATTACCATGGATTTTTAACGGGGGCCACTGCTGCAGGGTGTTAGACAACCCACGCTTGTTTTAACCTGGTTAACAAATAACCCTGTGTGGGTGGATCAGTGGCCCCTGCCAATTGAGAAATTAAAGGCCCTGCAAGAATTGGTAGCAGAACAACTAGCTGCCGGACACATTGAACCATCTCACAGTCCATGGAATACTCCAGTGTTTGTGATAGAAAAGAAATCAGGAAAATGGCGATTTTTGCATGACCTGCAGCAAGTCAATGCTGCCATGGCCACGATGGGGGCTCTGCAACCAGGCATGCCTTCACCTGCCATGATCCCTCAAGATTGGGAAATCATTGTCATGGACCTTAAGGATTGTTTTTTTACGATACCATTAGCTCCCCAAGATAAAGAAAAATTTGCATTTTCTGTGCCTTCTATCAATCATGCAGAACCAGCAAAAAGATATCAATGGAGAGTTCTGCCGCAGGGCATGAAAAATTCACCAACCATTTGTCAATGGTTTGTTGCACAAGCTCTGTCACCTGTAAGGGAAAATTTCCCTAATAGTTATTGTTATCACTATATGGATGACATTCTGTTAGCATCAGGCAACAAGGAGCAGTTGAATGACATGAAAAATTTGGCCACGAATTCGTTGCAACAATATGGGTTAGTTATTGCCCCTGAAAAAGTGCAAAAAATAGAACCCTGGAAATATTTGGGAATGACAATTACAAGCAAGCAGGTTCTGCCCCAACCTGTGAAACTCAACCTTGTGGTTAAGACACTCAGTGATGTACAGAAATTAATGGGATCCTTGAACTGGATCAGGCCCTATCTTGGACTGACCAATTCGCAGTTACAACCTCTATTGGACTTATTAAAAAATTGCAATGATCCAACAGAACCCAGAATATTAAATAAGGAAGCGTTAAATGTAATTCACATAGTGGAACAATGTATATACAAGAAATTTGTTTCTCGAATAGATCTGTCTCAATTGGTACAATTCTTTGTACTAATTGACAAAACTGTGCCATTTGGTGCTTTGGTGCAGTGGAATTCTGAGTGGGATGACCCATTACATATTTTAGAATGGATGTTTTTGTCATTCCGGCCACAAAAAACTGCTTCTGGCTTGTTTGAACTTATTGCTGATGTAATCATAAAAGCCAGAAAACGATGTGTAGAACTAATAGGACATGATCCAGCTACAATTGTTTTACCTGTTCAAAATTGGTATTTTGAATGGTGTCTGGCAAACAATTATGAGCTGCAAACGGCTATGGCGGGTTTTCAAGGGCAGATCTCGTATCATCTACCGTCATACCTGCTACTGAAATTTGCTCAAGAAATACCATTTGGTCAGAAAAATTTAAGCCAGCCAGAACCTGTGAAAGGCCCCACTGTCTTTACAGATGGTTCGGGAAAAACAGGTAAAGCAGCAGTAGTATGGTATGAAAACAACAACTGGAACAGCAAAGTAGTATATCAAAATGGTTCTCCACAAGTAGTAGAGCTGCGTGCACATGGCACGTTGAAGCAGCAGCTTCAAAAACAAAAAGGGGGAATGATTGGGGAGCCACCACAGGCATGTTTAGATAAAGCAGTTTATGTTCTTAACTCTCTCCGTTATGGGGATAATTCTTCTCTACCTCCTCTTTTTCAACATTTCTCTTCTCTTTTTTCAACACAGAATTTACAAAAGGGTATCAAAGTACATGTTAAAGATTTAATTACTGGTCAGTGGAGTGGACCATGTGAGCTATTAACCTGGGGGCGAGGTTATGCTTGTGTTTCTACAGATACAGGCCCACAATGGACTCCCACTTGATTTGTACGACCATCATCATCTGGAACGTCCCAGAGGGTGCGGCAATATGAGTACCACCTCAGCCAAAAACTAAGTGTAGGTCACCTTGGCCAATATAACAGGTCAAGATGCTCTGTGCATTGCAACCGCATCACAAAGCCCATGAACCAATAGACAGGATGGCTATGACTCGTGCAGCGTGCCTGGCCAGCGAGCGCATGCGTCATAGGTTGCAACTGAGGCGGATTTTGGCACCCGCTGGCCATGTGTGCTGAAATCCGTTCCTCTGCAAATGTATAAATACCGGGATTTTCCAAAGAGCATCGGGCTGGTGTACGGCAAGGCCATTGTTGCCTCCATGGGGACGCCCACACAAAGCTGACACCTACTGATTGCTGGGCTGAGTTTGCGGAGCAAGACGGCACAAGAATGTATGGATGGTCCATCTTCCTCACAGTCCTCGGATGGACGTAGTCATGGATACCGCCGCAAACCAAAGAAAACATCTGGATGACCCTGGCTGACGTGACTGGACAAGATTGCTTATACCTCAGTACAGCAACACCAAGCAATCCCTTTTTCACAGGTTTAATAGGGGGTTACACTGACATCAACAAAGTTTTAGAAGTTATTGATGGAGACCCCTGTGCAGCAGGTCATGGACTCAATGGATGGGAATGCCTGGTTTCCACAGATCGGGCATTCACCCTCATTGCCACCCCAGGAATCACAAACTCTGGGGTCCCTGAATACAGACTGGTGTAGTATTATCTGATTTACTGCTAGACTTTGATAGTGTCAGACATGCTACGCTACAAAATAGAGCTGCAATTGATTTCTTGCTTTTAGCACAAGGACACGGTTGTGATGAGTTTGAAGGGATGTGTTGTATGAATCTATCCGATCACTCAGAATCCATTTTCAGTAGTATTCAACAATTAAAGAAGGGAGTCAGGAAGCTGACAGAAAGTGATGAATTAGATTGGCTGACGAAGATGTTCGAGGGTTGGGGATTGTCTGGATGGTTGATATCTCTGCTCAAGACTGTGGGGGTAGTTATCCTGGTTGTGATAACTGTGCTCCTAATGTTGCCCTGTCTTTTCAGCCTTCTGCAAAGGGCCCTGCAGAGGGCAGCCGGGACAATATTTTTAGCACAAATACAAAAAGGGGGAATTGTCGGGGGATGCAACGAGTCTACGGAATGCCTGACAGTTCGAGAACAGCGCGACCTTGAGCAGCTTGTAGTGTATCCTTGAAAGTCTGGAAAGATCCGAGAAGAGCGGTACAAAAACAAGATAGTGATAAGAAGAACCGTCCTAACGAACTCACCAATCATGAATTGTTAGTTACTAACTAAACCAATCATATACTAACACATACTCTAAAGAAGGGGATAAAAAGGTGTGTTAGAACAATAAAGTAGCCATTTTGCATGATTTATTACTTGTTGTGTCCGTCTCTACCGCGACAACCCTCAAGCAGATCAACCCTCCCTCCCAACTTGGTGTCGTCTGCAAACTTGCTGAGGGTACACTCAATCACCTCGTCCAGATCATTGATAAAGATATTAAACAGAACTGGCCCCAATACTGAGCCCTGGGGAACACCACTTGTGACCCGCTGCCAACTGGATTTAACTCCATTCACCATAACCCTCTGGGCTTGTCCATCCAGCCAGTTTTTTACCCAGTGAAGAGTACACTTGTCTAAGCCATGAGCTGCCAGCTTCTCAAGGAGTATGCCGTGAGAGACAGTGTCAAAGGCCTTACTGAAGTCCAGGTAGACAACATCCACAGCCTTTCCCTCATCCACTAGGCGGGTCACCTGGTCATAGAAGGAGATCAGGTTGGTCAAGCAGGACCTGCCTTTCATGAACCCATGCTGACTGGGTCTGATCCCCTGGTTGTCCTGCACATGCCATGTGAGCACACTCAAGATGAACCGTTCCATAATCTTCCCCGGTACTGAGGTCAAGCTGACCTCATGTCCTATGAGGAGCAGCTAAGGACTCTGGTTTTGTCTAGTTTGGAGAAAAGGAGAGTAAGGGGTGACCTCATTGCTCTTTACAGCTTCCTGAGGAGGGGAAGTGGAGAGGGAGGTGATGATCTCTTCTCCCTGGTATCCAGTGACAGGACACGTGGAAATGGGTCAAAGCTACCCCAGGGGAGGTTCAGACGTGACATTAGTGTGAAATGTATATTGGCTTTTGCAAAACGAGAACACTGAAATTTGCCTAACTACTGCATAAGCTACGTCCCAAAAGGATGTTTGCCTCATTGCCACTAAATTAGGCCTTAACGCGGGAAATATGTAGTTGATATATTCCAGACATCAATTGTATTTTATAGTTTGTAGGCAATAAATGAGCACAAGCAGAATATATAGTTTCTTCTGATGAGATAAGACATCCTGTAACTCAAGTAATTAAAGGATGTGTAGATAGATTTGTGAAAACACAGAAAAACAGACATATGGACTCAAGGACGAGTGAAACTGAGAACACAAGTAAGAAGATAAGGAGTGATTTGTTAGCATGAGAACAGCATTTTGGGGGTCAAAGATTATTTGACATGAAAGATACGAGAAGAACAAAGGAAAAACAGAAGTTTAATGTGAAAATATTGAAAAGTGTGACTGGAGGAAAACGACAGGGTGAAAAGTGCAGCCAGAGGAAGACTATTGACTTCATCCCTTGCAGATCCCCAAAGGCCCCTCCGAACCACAAGAGACACGCACAAGTGGGGGTGGTCTGGGGTGGAGTTATGTTAATAGATACCTGAAATATTAAAATAACCCCTTGGAAACGCCACGAACACAGTGTATAAAAAGGCAAGTTCGGTTATAACCGGTGCGCCTCTGGTTTTGACCATGCGCCCAGTGCTGTTTGCCTTTGTTCTATAATAAACTTGTAAAATTCATGAAATTCAGCGTGAGTGCATTTCTCACATTAGGAAGTATGTCTTTACTGAGAGGGTGGTCAAACACTGGAACAGGCTTCCTAGAGAGGTGGTGGATGCCTCATGCCTGTCAGTGTTTAAGAGGTATTTGGACAAAGCCCTTAATAACATGCTTTAACTTCTGGTTAGCTCTTAAATGGTCAGGCGGTTGGACTAGATGATTGTTGTAGGTCCCTTCCAACTGAAATATTCTATTCTACTCTATAGCTAATAACTGGAGAATATTAAACCTTGCTGGCTGTCCAGTCAAATTGAAGCAAGTCTAAGGAAATCAAACCTCTCACCAGACAAAAGCTTTTTCTGTTAGAGTGCTGTTATGGGTTTGTGTGGCACGGGTTTTTTTGGTAGCGGGGGAGGGGGCCGCAGGGGTGGCTCCTGTGAGAAGCTGCTAGAAGCTCCCCCAGCTCCAAGTCGGACCCGCCTCTGGCCCAGGCCGACCCAATCAGTGACGGTGGTAGCGCCTCTGGGAGAACAGATTTAAGAAGGGGAAGCAGCCGTGAGTAGGGGGATTGGAATGTGAGAGGAACACCTATGCAGATACCGAGGTCGGTGGGGGAGGAGGTGGATGCCCCTGCAGCCCGTGGTGAGGCGGCAGGCTGTCCCCCTGCAGCCCATGGAGGTGAACGGTGGAGCGGAGGCCCCCAGAGATGGCCGTGACTCCATGGGAAGGCCCGCGCTGGAGCAGTTTGTGACTGAAGATCAGCCCGCAGAAAGGACCCACGCCAGGGAAGATCGGGAGGAACTGAAGCCCGCGGAAAGGACTCACGTTGGAGAAGTCTGTGAAGGACTGTCTCCTGTGGGAGGGACCCCACGGTGGAGCAGGGGACGAGTGAGGAGTCCTCCCCCTGAGGAGGAAGGAGCGGCAGAGACAACGTGTGGTGAGCTGACCCCAACCCCCATCCCCTGTTCCCCTGCGCCGCCGGGGGGAGGAGGTAGAGAGAACCGGGAGTGGAGTTGAGCCGGGAAGGGTGGGGGGAAGGTGTTCTAAGGTTTGGTTTTACTTCCTAATATCCTTGTTTTGTTTTGATTTGTAGTAAATTAAACTGATTTTGTTTCTTCGCCAAGTTGAGTCTGGTTTTTGCCCGTGACCGTAAGTGGCGAGTGATCCCTCCCAGTCCTTATCTCGACCCACGAGCCTGCCTTTATATTTTCTCCTCATCCCACCGTGGCTGGGGGAGGGGGGAGCGAGCAGTGAGCGAGCGGCTGCGTGGTGCTTTGTTACCGGCTGGGCTGAAACCACGACACAATATCAAGTAGGAAATTACATAAATCTGTTTTTTAAGTTACATTACAGTAATTCAAATTCTGTTTTCAGAGATCACTTATCATCTCTGCTGACTTGCTTATCGTATTCTGAGACAGATGTCTAAAAGGCATCTTCCAGAAATGAAAGCATAATAATTTAATATTTTTCCCTGATTATTTTATCGCTTTTCCATATATGGAACTATACTGATCTCATCACCATCACCCAAATATTCCTAATAGTGATGAAATTAACATTTTTGTGTTTGCCCTTCTTGGCTGTGTCTAAAATATCTCTACACAAACTAGAAGCAATACTTGCTTGTTCCTGCAAACAGAAAACTTCCATGTTCTTTTGCTTTCGTGGGTCTTACTAAAACCTGACCAATTATAATATTGGGCTTCTACCTGTCTCTTCTCCCTTTAAAAAATATCATTCTGTGAGCAATAGAGCTGAATTTATAAGTCAGATAAAGTTA
Source organism: Haliaeetus albicilla (assembly GCF_947461875.1). Lineage (NCBI taxonomy): Eukaryota > Metazoa > Chordata > Aves > Accipitriformes > Accipitridae > Haliaeetus > Haliaeetus albicilla. The sequence continues at coordinate 10,385,994 of NC_091515.1, read as the reverse complement.
TAGGGTTGCTTCTACTAAAACTGACACCAAAAAAGCCAGTCGAGGAAACTCTCTAAGACTCGATTTTGGAGTTTTAGAAAGCAGGCATTCTTTATTGCAGTGCTGGGGGCAGGGGGGATCGCTCCACCTATCGTGCACCCCGTCAGGCCTAATTGTGCAGGTTAAGTACATGTTCTACATACATATTCACTAGATTTCTGGGATGTTATACATATTCATTAGTTTTCCAGGAAACTATTAGCATATGCAAATGTCCTTTACGCAGGCACATTGAAGGTCTCTGGTGGTCTTCCATAGTCTTCCTCACTTGTCTGCTACTTGACCCTCCTCAGGTGATTCTGTGCACTATGGTCCTTTACATGTTTTGATACATCTTATCCTAAAGAATGCACGTTAGTCCCTAAAAAATGCTTGTTAGTGCTCTTATTATCTAAGTTTTCATTAGTGGTGTAAAACCATATGGTTAGTTTAAGCTAAATTATCTACGAGGACAAGAACAAAGGCAGGAGTTCTTATCTTTTCTGGCCCTATCTATTCAAGCAAGGCCTCTGCTTGTGCCTTTTCAACAAGATTGTAAATTCATCAAACATTTAATTAAGCTTTGTGATTGCTCATGGCTCCCTCTTGCTCATTCTCATTTTCTTGATCTTTCAACCTTTACTATATCAAAATGACTTCTCAAATGACATCCAATATAGTTTTTTTATTCTCACTAATTTACACTCACTCATTCAATTTCCTGATCACTTCAGCAAATCACCAAGATACAACATGCATATCTAAGGTCATCAGGATCCAAAGTGAAAGATTTGATACTTGTAGCTATTGCTTTGGCAGGTGTGTTCATGGTAACATTTTGTGCAAACTGGAACTAGATAAAAGGTTCTCACCCTTCCTTTTGTCCCCACTCCCCTTCTTTGAGAGTAAATAAACCCTACAACAACATTCTGATTGTAAATAACAGTGATGAGACGGAGGTAACACCATCCCCATCTTCCCTCACATTCTCAAAGAAGAAAAATGTGAGACTGTCATTATTTTATTTTTCCTTTATGCTTTTACCCATTATTTGTGAACAGAAGGCTTAGCTAACTTGCCTTTAAGTTTACTGGGTGAAACACAGGAATGAGACATCCTCTGCCTCAGGGTGGCTCTGAAGCTATTTATTTTGTGACATTACTGCTACCTTGTTATTGCTCCATCTCTCCCTTCATCTCATGCTACTTGAGGTTACTAGCCTAGCGAATTTTGTCTTTGTTTCTCATCATCCAACTCTATTTTAATTGGTAATAAATTAATTTTCCCCAAGTTGAGTCTGTTTTGCCTGTGATGGCAATTGGTAAGTGATCTCCCTGTCTTTATCTTGAGCTTTTCCATCTTATTTTCTCCTCCTGTCCTGCTGAGGAGGGAGAGTGAGTGAGCAGCTGGGTGTGCATCCAGCTGCAGTCCAAGGTCAACCCACCACATCTACCTATCCAGAAACATAAATAAACAATTTTCCTAACAAATGAAAGACAAGAAGATGAGACTATCTCCTTCCACAGTCAGAAGTAGGGCCTCAGTACATGTAACAGTTGCTTCAGAAGACAAATGTCTTAATAATGAATGCCCCCCCCCCCCCCCCCCCCCCTTAGCTTTTATTGCTGATCACAACATCATATGGTATAGAATATCCCTTTGGTCAGTTTGGGTCAGCTGTCCTGGCTCTGTCCCCTTCCAGTCTCTTGCCCACCTGCAGCTTACAGGCCTTTGGTGGCAGGGGTGTTGGCGAGACAGCCTTGATGCTGTGGGAGTGACGTGCGGAAAACAGACTCCACAATCAGTGAGATTGTAAAGTAGGTATGTTCATTCAGCGCTGGGCAGCATGGGGGGTAGTCCCACCAAAGTCGTGCGCGCCTGATTTGGCAGTTCGCTTTAAATTTATACAGTCAAGTGTTACATATACATGGAGTTTCGCAATACGCCTATACATAGGCATTACCTATCCCCACTTCATATTAAAATTAGCCCTAGGAAGTCATTTCCATAGTCTCCTCTCAACTGCGCTTGCGCAGTGCCTCCTTATGGTGGTCGTGAAGATGAAGGCTGTATGTCTTCTTCACGGTGAACTCTTAACCTTCTGTCCCTGCGCAGACTCAGTTGTCCCTTGGCATTTGTCCAAATCACAAGGTCGGTCTTGGCTGGTTCTTGGAGCCACTGCTGCTTCTTATCAGGGACTAGCTCCTGTCCCAGCCAGCCTCAACAATGCAAGCGTTAAACATCACTTCTCATCCCCTTGGGCCATGTCTACCTCTATTGAAACTTCTTTAACTTCATTATAAGCTAGATAATTATTAAACAATTCCTATCCACATTCTTATATCTACTATATCTGCTAAGGTTTCTTTGGTTCCCCATCTCAGTCCCCCCTTTTCTAGAAAATAGTAAATTCTTTTACTATATCTAACTCTAGTATTTTAATGTATTGTTTCCTTATTCTCTCAAAATATTTGTTGGACTCAAGTTTTCGTCGCAACTCATTCTTTTTCCATTTGCTGTAAGAGTCCCCTGTACTCTTACAGCACCAAATGCCACATTGAACCACTATGCAAAGGACTACAGACAAGAGAATGATCATTATTACAGTGACAAACAGTTGTTTCAACCATGTCAAATTTGGCAACCAGGAGGTTAATTTTTCCCATATCTCAGTGAATCCCCATGAAGTGTCATCTTGTGACATTAAATGTAAAAGTTGGGGTTTTTTTCCAAATTTGAGAGAGATCTGTTTCTATTTGTCTCTTTTGGTTAACATAGGTGCAGCAGTGTTCATTAGTTATAGTGCACAGGTCTCCTTGCTGCTCAGGGGGTATTTTAGTGTACTTTGTGAGGGACATGTTATTAAAAGCTGAAAACGTGAACATATCCAGAACAAACATGTTCCCATCCCATGTTATGCTCCTTGTCCCCAAGGTTGCCCATATTACCGCGTAAAAACTAAGTGTCCATCGGGTTTTGTGGTGACTTTCCATGGAGTTTTGGGTGTCTTTTTCACTCTGGTGTGATGAATCCAAGCGTTCTGTTCCTTGATTCTGATTGCAGTAAAGGAGGTGAGTAGTACTTGGAATGGTCCTTCTCACTGTGGTTCCAGGGTTTTTCTGTAAGAGACTTTACATATACATAATCCCCAGGTTGTATATTATGTACAGGTCCATCTAAACCTCTCCCTCGAGTCCCAGCCACATGTTTCCTAATTTTATTGAGCTGCTTACTCAATGCTACCATGTAAGAGGTCACAATTTTGTCCCCAGCTTGCACAGACACCCCTTTCTGTATTTCATAGGGTTTCCATATAACATTTCAAAGGGGCTCAGTCCTTCCCTTGCCCTTGGCCTTGTTCGTATACGCAGAAGGGCTAAAGGGAGAGACTGAGGCCATGTTAGATTTGCTTCTTGTCCTAATTTTACAATTTGCTGTTTGATTAAGTGGTTCATTTTTTCCACTTGACCACTCAACTGGGGGTGATATGGAGTATGAAGTTGCCAATCTTTACCCAAGTGGCGGCTAATTTGTTGTACTATTCTTGAGACAAAATGTGGTCCTCTGTCAGAGGACATGGTTGCTGGAACCCCAAAACGTGGTATTATTTCTTGCACTAATATTTTAGTTACCTCCTGGGCTTTAGCCGTTCTTGTTGGGAATGCTTCTGGCCAACCTGAAAAGGTATCAGTTAATACTAGTAAATATTGATACCCCCCTTTTCTTGGAAGTTGTGTAAAATCAATTTGCCATTGTTGTCCAGTCCCATTGCCTTTCCCAATCTGACCCATTTCTAGTTTGGGGGTATTCTTAGGATTAGTCTGAAGGCAAAGATCGCATTGCTGAGTCACCTGTCTCACTGTGGTATATAAATTTCTAGCCACAATTTCTCTTATTAAATGTTTATACAGGGCCTCTGTCCCCCAATGTCTTTTCCTATGCTCCTCCCACATCAAATGCCACAGTAAGCAAGAGGGAACGATTAGCTTTCCCTGTGGGGTATGAGCCCACCCTTCTTCATTATATGACCCTTCTAAATCTGTAATAAGTTTCTGATCTTCCTTGGTATATTCTGGCTTACCTTTTAGGGAGATTTGTCTATCAGGAATTAAAGCCCCTTCTATTTTTACCTTTGTTCTGGCCACTTGTTTTGCCTCTCTGTCTGCCAGTTCATATCCTTTTTCCAAATCTGAGCTCACTTTCTGGTGTGCCTTAATATGCATAATCGCTACTTTCTTAGGGAGCTGGACAGCTTCCAGTAACTTTAGAATTTCTTCTGCGTGTTTGATATTTTTCCCCTGGGAATTCAATAGTCCTTTCTCCTTCCAAATTGCTCCATGTGCATGTACAACTCCAAAGGCATATTTTGAGTCTGTATAAATGTTCACAACTTTGCCCTGGGCCAATTCCAGGGCGTGGGTTAGAGCAATTATTTCTGCCTTCTGTGTGGAGGTGTTCATGGGCAAAGCCTCTGATTCTATTACCTCTTGACTGGTGGTGATGGCATATCCTGCATGTCGATTACCATTTAGGATGTAACTGCTTCCGTCTGTGAACCAGGTGCCTCTGTTTTCCATGGGGCTGTCTTTCAGGTCTGGGCGACTTGCGTATGTTGCTTCGATGGTTTCCAAACAGTCGTGATGTACTAGTTCTCCTGTGTTCCCGCTGAGAAAAGAAGCTGGGTTGACAATGTTAGTGACTACAATCTCCACGTCATCCTGCTCTACCAATATAGCTTGATATCTCAGGAATCTTTGTGGAGAGAGCCAGTGTCCACCCTTTGTTTCCAGTACTGTTGATACTGTATGAGACACTAAAACAGTCATTTTCTGGCCCAGAGTAAACTTTCGGGCTTCCTGTATGTTTAGTATCACAGCTGCAACCGCCTGCAGGCATCCAGGCCAACCTTTCGCAGTCATGTCTAACTGCTTAGAGAGGTAGGCAACAGCCCGTCGATATGGACCCAGGTTTTTCCGCTAATATTCCCTGTAGATTGACCCAAAAATAGGGAGACCAATTGTTGTATTCCTACCTCTGACCCAGGATCCAGCGGTGTGTTGCGGCGCATTGCATCCCTCAATCGATCCAGGAATTCAGATGGAGACTCGGAAGGACTCTGACTGCATATAAAGCTGACCAATTTATAGTTTTGGGGATTACCCTCTCCATTCCTTTTGTAATCCAATCCTGATACCCCTGCAATCTTTCCATATGTGCGGATCTATTAACATCCCACTTTGGGTCTTGGAGAGGGAAATATTCTTTAATGTCCCCTCCTGTGATCTTATAATGATCTTCAGCTAGGTTCCCTGCTGTTTTTAAAATCAGCTGTTTCTCTGTTTCTGTCATATATTTTAATAATAGCTGTATATCCTTCCAATCAGGGTTATGCTGTTTTACAATAAATTGGAAATGTTTAGTTACACTTACCGGATCTCTCCTATAATCTTTAGCAACCTTTTTCCATTCCCCTAGGTCAGCAGTAGAAAAGGGTACTTTGATTAACATCGTCCCACCATCCGGCCTCACTGCCTCTCGGAGAGGTGCTTGTAAAGCTGTTGAGGTAGTTTTCTTCCTAGTACGGGAAGGTACAGGGCTGTCCGGGGGGGTTGGAGTTCTATCTGAGTCTGCATCCTGTTCCTGTGGTCGAGGGGGAGGCTTAAACAAATCAGTTAGATCTTGTTCTGGTACCTGATGAATTTTATTTATCTTTGTCCAATACTACATGCCGAACAACACTGTCTCAGTTTACCTCTAAGCTCCTTGTTTTCTCGCTCAACTGCGAGCACCATGGGGTCCTGTGGGGGTACTATTCCACAGTCCCTTTGCCACTCCGGATGGTTTCGGAGGGTGAAAAACATGTCTGCATACGAAACCTCATCCCATTTTCCTTCTCTCCTTAAAAACAGCATTAGTTGTATTAGAGTATTATAATCTGTTGACCCATTAAGCGGCCACTTAGCATCACCTTCTAACTTATATAATGGCCACCATTGATTGCAATACTTAATAAGGTTCTTTTTATTTTCTGTACCTCCGGTCCCAACAATATCTTTCCAGTGGGTAATAACACAACCCAGAGGACTCTTCCTCAATATTCCCCCTTGATTGTTTCCCATTTTATTACTTCTCCTTTTAATACAATTCCATGCAAATTGTTTCTTACACCTCTTTATAGAATTCTCCTGGTTTTTCTCTCACATGTCCCAAATTCCGGGATTAAATTTTCCTTTCCACACACCAATTTCACTATTTTGGCTATCTCTCCAACCACAAACAATCCCAACTGTGTACGTAGCTCGTTCCCTCTTATCCCAAGGAGTCCAAACCCCACACTCAGGGCATTCAATATCCCTGCCACAATCTATTTGCAACCTCTGTTTACACCACACACATTCCAGGACATATGAGGGCGTACACTCATTTCCTGGATGTAAAAGACACCATTCTAATACCCACATTTATGCGATGCACCATACAGGGACTTTCTTATACCAACACCACACAGTTATTAAGATAATCAAACTCAAACTTACAATTACAACTTTAACATATAAATTCAAGTTCCAAATCACCAGTGAGTCACACTTCGTTCGTCTCCGGCCGTACCCCTTGTGGAATTATGAAACTGTGGAGCAGAATTCCACACACGCTCCGCAGCTGAACTGTGTCTCTTTTACTCAAACATTCAATCCACAGTTTTAGACATTTACACATTAACAAACATATATACACATATAAATCTCAACATAGCATTTTCACATTCTCACACAAAATCTTTAACATAAATTTCCAAACATTCACATCATACAAGCATCGCTCCAGTTGACAACCTTCAGCAGCTGCAAAAATAAACCAAGCGCAATTGCGAGGGGGTCCACTTACCCCATAAACCAAGCGCAATTGCGAGGGGGTGCGCTTACCCTTCTCCTGCCTCTTATATACCAGTCATCGACAGGTCCGTCCTGGCTCCTGATACTGGGATGCAGCGATCACCCCGGATTTGCTCGATCTACCCTCAAGATCGCTAGCGGCCGCTCTATCGGTCAGCAAATCCCCCCTTGTTACCATACAGGGTACCCTCCTCCCATACGGGGACTACGCTGCATGCCAGACGTCTCTGCGCGATTTACCAGCTGCCCTGGCCCGTACTTTTACAGGCCCCCCTTGTAGAACATACCGTTTGGTCTGTGGCTTCAGGAGGTTGTTGTCTGCTCCCACGGTGAGCGGCTGGCAGCTGAGGCTCCTCCGAGGAAAGTGCTCGGGGTGCGCCTAGGGGCGTCCGCTCCACAGCCGAGCAGAGAGTCTCCTGGCTGGCTCGCCAAACTGACGTGCGGAAAACAGACTCCACAATCAGTGAGACTGTAAAGTAGGTATGTTCATTCAGCGCTGGGCAGCATGGGGGGTAGTCCCACCAAAGTCGTGCGCGCCTGATTTGGCAGTTCGCTTTAAATTTATACAGTCAAGTGTTACATATACATGGAGTTTCGCAATACGCCTATACATAGGCATTACCTATCCCCACTTCATATTAAAATTAGCCCTAGGAAGTCATTTCCATAGTCTCCTCTCAACTGCGCTTGCGCAGTGCCTCCTTATGGTGGTCGTGAAGATGAAGGCTGTATGTCTTCTTCACGGTGAACTCTTAACCTTCTGTCCCTGCGCAGACTCAGTTGTCCCTTGGCATTTGTCCAAATCACAAGGTCGGTCTTGGCTGGTTCTTGGAGCCACTGCTGCTTCTTATCAGGGACTAGCTCCTGTCCCAGCCAGCCTCAACAATGCAAGCGTTAAACATCACTTCTCATCCCCTTGGGCCATGTCTACCTCTATTGAAACTTCTTTAACTTCATTATAAGCTAGATAATTATTAAACAATTCTTATCCACATTCATATATCTACTATATCTGCTAAGGTTTCTTTCGTTCCCCATCTCAGGAGTACTGCTGAGCAGTAGCCAAAACATTGGTGTGTTAGCAATACCGTTGTAGCTACAAATACAAAGCACAGCACTATGAGGAAAGTTAACTCCATCCCAGCCAGACCCAATACAGCCTCTCAGAAAATAAGAACCCAAAGATGACTTGCAGGGTCATGGTTTTCTCAGGTTTTCTTTTGAAAGAGAAAAGGGAGGAGAGGAAGGGAAGGGACCCAGGAGTTCATACATTTATTACCCATATGAAATAAAGCCTAAAAAGGCTCATGCTTTACAAAGCTTTCCCCTCTTCTACCTCCCTCCATTTTTACCTTACTTAACAAATTATCTCTAGTTTTCTATAGGTCTCCTGGAGTCTCAAATTATTGGGGGGGAGGCAATAATGAAAGTCTCTTAGAGCAGTTTCCCATTGTTGTGGTTTCAGCCCAGCCGCTAACGAAGGACCACGCAGCCGCTCGCTCACTCCTCCTGCCCCCCTCCGGTGGGATAGGGGGGAGACGGGGGAGAGAAAAGAAAAAAACCCTGGAACCTCGAGGGTTGAGATAAAGGCAGTTTACTGGAACAACACAAAGAAATTACAACAACAACGACGGTACTAATGAAAGAGTATACAAAAGGAGTGATGCACAGTGCAACTGCTCACCACCCGGGACCCGACGCTCCGCCACTTCCCCCACTGAAAGTCGAGACCACCCCCCTGGCCCGCTCCCCATTTATATACTGAGCATGATGTCACATGGTATGGAATAGCTCCTTGGCCAGTTCAGGTCAACTGCCCCGGCTATGCCCCCCAGGTTCCTGTAAAAATTAACTCTATCCCAGCTGAACCCAGGACATTATCCACCCCTTATTCTATACCATCTACATCATGCCCAGATCTTACATTTTCCAATCAACCACTACCACTTTCCTTGTCTTATATATATAAGTATATGGACTCACCCCCCCCCCGCATGCACGCACACACACACACACACGCAAATGGTATTCCTTTAGCCTATGGGCTATCCCTCTAATGTGTCCATCGATTTTATTTAGTCCATGACTTTGGGGCTCCATCTGTTGTAACAGTTCTTCAGGATAAGAGAGATGGTGTGAGATGTTGGGTTCTTGTATGCTGCCTCTGGAACTTGTGGCTAGTACATTTGGTGCAACCCACGCCCTTGGTCTGCAGGTCAAAGATGTTGATCTTGAGGAAATTGCTGGGTGCCAGTTCAAGTTCTATCGCTGTTGTACTTGGCTCAGTTTCAAAGTCCATCCTTCAGTCATTTGGGTAATTCTTACAGTAATACCCTTGATATGGCATATAGACACTATAGATACAATGACATGCATTGGCAGGTTATTTAGCAGTTAAATATCATACAGCCCAATTCACTGGCTATTCTCTCCCAAAATCAAATCTCCCTGAGGTACACATCGAACTTCCCCATCCTTCTGCATCACCCACCAGGTGTACCCAGGTCCTTGAGCAAAAACAACCCCTTGAATGGGTTTGTCTCTGCTTGAGGGAGGACTAACCCAGACTGTCTTTCCTAACATACTCCTCATGTGCACTACAGGGACTTTATCCCCTTCTACAGTATGTGGAAGTCTTGGTTGGGCGGGGCCAGCCCGATTGGCGGATCCTCTAGTATTAACTAACCAGGTGGCTTTTGTTAAATGTGTATCCCAATGTTTGAAAGTTCCACCCCCCATCGCTCTCAATGTAGTTTTCAGCAGTCCATTGTATCGTTCAATTTTTCCAGAGTCCGGTGCGTGATAAGGGATGTGATATACCCACTCAATGCCATGTTCTTTGGCCCAGGTGTCTATGAGGTTGTTTTGGAAGTGAGTCCCGTTGTCCGACTCGATTCTTTCTGGGGTGCCGTGTTGCCACAAAACTTTCTCTTCAAGGCCCAGGATAGTGTTCTGGGCAGTGGCATGGGACACAGGGTATGTTTCCAGCCATCCAGTGGTTGCTTCCACCATTGTAAGCACATGGCACTTGCCTTGGCGGGTTCGTGGGAGTGTGATATAGTCAATCTGCCAGGCCTCCCACTGTTCATATTTCAGCCATCGCCCTCCATGCGACAGGGGTTTTTGGCGCTTGGCTTGCTTAATTGCAGCACATGTTTCACATTCGTGGATGACCTGTGCGATAGTGTCCATGGTCAAGTCCACCCCTCGATCTCGAGCCCATCTATATGTTGCATCTCTCCCCTGATGGCCTGAGGTATCGTGGGCCCACTGAGCCATAAATAGCTCACCCTTATGTTGCCAGTCCAGGTCCACCTGAGACACTTCAGTCTTGTCGGCCTGATCTGCCTGCTGGTTGTTTTGATGTCCTTCAGTGGCCCGACTCTTGGGTACATGAGCATCTACGTGACGTACTTTTACCACTAGCTTCTCTATCCAAACAGCGATATCTTGCCACAGTGCGGCAGCCCAAATGGGTTTACCTCTGCGCTGCCAGTTGCCCTTCTTCCATTGCTGTGGCCACCCCCACAGGGCATTTGCCACCATCCATGAGTCAGTATAGAGATAGAGCACTGGCCACTTTTCTCTTTCAGCAATATCTAACGCTAGCTGGATGGCTTTCACCTCTGCAAACTGGCTCGATTCACCTTCTCCTTCAGCAGTTTCTGCGACTAGTCATGTAGGACTCCATACAGCAGCCTTCCACCTCCGATGTTTTCCCATGATGCGACAGGACCCATCAGTGAACAGGGCATATTGCCTCTCATTTTCTGGCAGTTTATGATACAGCGGGGCTTCTTCAGCCCGTGCCACCTCCTCCTCTGGCGACATTCCAAAATCTTTGCCTTCTGGCCAGTCCGTGATCACTTCTAAAATTCCTGGGCGACTGGGGTTTCCTATGCGAGCCCGTTGTGTGGTCAGTGCAATCCACTTACTCCACGTGGCATCAGTCGCGTGATGTGTAGAGGAAACTTTCCCTTTGAACATCCAGCCCAGCACTGGCAGTCGGGGTGCTAAGAGGAGCTGTGTTTCAGTCCCAACCACTTCTGAGGCAGCTTGAACTCCTTCATATGCTGCCAATATCTCTTTTTCAGTTGGAGTATAGCGAGCCTCGGATCCTCGATATCCCCGACTCCAAAACCCCAGGGGTCGGCCTCGGGTCTCTCCAGGTGCTTTCTGCCAAAGGCTCCAGGTAGGGCCATTCTCCCCAGCTGCAGTGTAGAGCACATTTTTAACATCTTGTCCTGTCCGGACTGGCCCAAGAGCTACTGCATGAACAATCTCCCGCTTAATTTGTTCAAAGGCTTGTCGTTGCTCAGGCCCCCATTTAAAATCGTTCTTCTTCTGGGTAACTTGGTAGAGAGGACTTACAATTTGACTGTAATTTGGAATATGCATTCTCCAAAACCCCACAACACCTAAGAAAGCCTGTGTTTCCTTTTTATTAGTCGGTGAGGACATAGCTGCTATTTTGTTGATCACGTCCGCAGGGATCTGACGACGCCCGTCTTGCCATTTTACTCCTAAGAACTGGATCTCCTGCGCAGGTCCCTTGACCTTACTTTCTTTTACGGCAAAACCAGCCTTCAAAAGGATTTGGATTATTTTCTTCCCTTTCTCAAAAACTTCTTCTGCTGTGTTGCCCCATACGATAATGTCATCAATGTATTGCAGGTGCTTTGGAGCTTCACCTTTTTCTAGTGCAGTCTGGATCAGTCCATGGCAAATAGTGGGGCTGTGTTTCCACCCCTGGGGCAGTCGATTCCAGGTGTACTGGACGCCCCTCCAAGTGAAAGCAAACTGTGGCCTGCACTCCGCTGCCAAAGGAATGGAGAAAAATGCATTAGCAACGTCAATTGTGGCATACCACTTAGCTGCCTTTGATTCCAGTTCATATTGAAGCTCTAACATATCTGGCACAGCAGCACTCAGCGGTGGCGTGACTTCATTCAGCCCACGATAATCTACTGTTAGTCTCCATTCCCCATTAGATTTCCGCACGGGCCATATGGGACTATTAAAGGGTGAGTGAGTCTTGCTGATCACTCCTTGGCTCTCCAATTGGCAAATCAGCTAATGGATGGGGATCGGGGAGTCTCGGTTGGTGCGATATTGCCGCCGGTGCACCATCGTGGTAGCAATTGGCACCTGTTGTTCTTCAACCTTCAGCAACCCCACAATCGAAGGGTCTTGAGAGAGACCAGGCAGGGTAGACAGCTGCTCAATCTCCTCCGTCTCCAATGCAGCTATACCAAAGGCCCAACGGTACCCTTTTGGGTCCTTAAAATACCCCCTCCTGAGATAATCTATACCAAGGATGCACGGGGCCTCTGGGCCAGTCACAATGGGGTGTTTATGCCACTCATTCCCGGTTAGACTCATTTCAGCTTCCAATATGGTTAGCTCTTGGGATCCCCCTGTCACACCAGAGATACAGATGGGTTCTGCCCCTTTAGAACTTGATGGCATTAGGGTGCATTGTGCACCTGTGTCCACTAGAGCCTTATATTCCTGTGGGTCTGATGTGCCAGGCCATCGAATCCACACTGTCCAGTAGACTCGGTTATCCCTTTCCTCCACCTGGCTGGAGGCAGGGCCCCTCTAATCCTGGTCAGAGTATCCGTTACTCACTTTTTGCACACGTGAATCAGAAGTCCCTTCAAGAGGATCAGAAATGAGATCAGCCCATCTACTGCGTCCGAGGGACTGCTCACGGGAAACTGGAGCAGCAGTTTTCCAAGAAGAATCCTCTTTTCTGATTGCTTTTTCTCGCAACTCCCGTACCCGTGCATCCAGGACTGAGGTAGGTTTTCCATCCCACTTCCTCATGTCCTCTCCATGGTCACGCAGGTAAAACCACAGGTTAGCCCATCATGTGTACTTTCTATCTCCTCTCTCTTGGGCAGAGGAACGCTTACTCCCAATAACTGCAATGTGGGCCTGTACAGGTGGGGAGGAGGACATATCCACTTTGAATTGCTGGAACTCTCGGGACAATTCCTCTACAGCTGAGACACAGGCCCGTAGGGAGGAAGAGAGACTTCCTTCGTATTGCCGGAGTTGGACAGCCAATTCATCCACCGTTTGTCCATAGCCTTCTTTCCAGGACATCACTGCCAATGAGTTGGCATAGGTCGGTGGTACACTTTGTAGAAACGTCTGCCACATGGGTTGTTTGCATTAGACTTTGTCTAGATCTGTGGGTACCTGCTCGTTATCCAGATCATTATAAATCACCTCCAGCACGGCTAATTCCCTCAGGTACTGGATACCTCTCTCCATGGTGGTCCACTTGCCTTGCTGACATGTAATTTCATCCTTGAAGGGGTATCTTTCCTTTACACCTAACAGAAGTCGCCTCCAGAGGCTGAGGACTTGTGTTTTTCTCCCAATCGCCTTGTCGATGCCCCCTTCCCTAGACAGAGATCCCAACTGCTTGGCTTCCTTACCCTCTAATTCCACACTACTAGCCCCATTATCCCAGCATCGGAGCAGCCAGGTAACAATGTGCTCACCTGGGTGGCGGCTAAAATCTTTTCGCATATTGCGCAACTCACTCAGGGATAGAGATCGGGTAATTATTTCAGGTTCTGCCTCTTCCTCCTGTTCTTGTGATGACCCTGGTTCATCTTCATCTCTCACTAAGCGAACTGATTTCTTTGTGTGTTTCTTTTTCTGTACAGGGGCGACTGATACTGGCACAGGTTGGTTCTCTGGTTTAGCGGCAGTATCTGTCACCGGGGTAGGGTTAGCCACGGTACCTGTTGTCAGGGTAGGGGCAGCCACGGTGCCTGTTGTCGGGGTAGGGGCAGCCACGGTGCCTGTTGTCGGGGTAGGGGCAGCCACGGTGCCTGTTGTCGGGGTAGGGGCAGCCACGGTGCCTGTTGTCGGGGTAGGGGCAGCCACGGTGCCTGTTGTCGGGGTAGGGGCAGCCACGGTGCCTGTTGTCGGGGTTGGGGTAGCCACGGTGCCTGTTGTCGGGGTTGGGGTAGCCACGGTGCCTGTTGTCCTGTTTTCCATCTTTTCCCCCTGAGGGTGCTGCATAATATCGAGCAGTGTTTGGTAGATACTGGCCAGGGCCCAGCACAGTGTAGTGAGTTGTGTGTCTCTGGGATAGCCACAGCATTTTTCTTTCAAATATTCTATCACTTCATGAGGGTTCTGTAGTTGTTTGGGAGTGAACTTCCAAGTCACTGGAGGTGAGAAGTTCTCTAGATACCTGCCCATATCCTCCCACATGCCGTGCCACCCATGAATATCCAGCTTTGGGGCAGATCTCTGGGTGGTACTCTTAAAGAGCCTTTTTGTAGCCCTAAACAAGACCTGAAACATAGTCAGGAGGCATAGCACTAACAGCACACTGGCTTGCGCATCCCAAGGATTTTCAAAATTCTCGAAAGCTGTTGTAATTAGTCGGAAGGAGAAAAGGGAGGGGAACGGACGGGGGGAAGTATCGCCCCCTGACTTCCCCATGGATTGGGTGTAATTACCAATAAAATCTGACAGAAGGTGCCCAAAGTATGGAAATGATATCACTGCCTCATAGAGATACCAGCTTAACCTCATGACCAGTGATGTAATCATTTCACAAGTCGACATTGCCCAGTACAGCAAAATGGTAATCCCAATCACTCTCCCAGAGATGAAATACGCAACTACAGGCAATACATAGAGCATATAAGAGCTTACAAAACGCCACCATGTAAACAAATGAACCAACATTGTGACTAACATCTATTTATCTAATATAAGAAATGCGTATGACAAATTTGTTTCAACACGCTCTGGCCCGATCTGTCGTTATCTCAACCCTTCGTGCCCCACGTTGGGCGCCAAAAAGGACTGTCGTGGTTTCAGCCCAGCCGGTAACAAAGGACCACGCAGCCGCTCGCTCACTCCTCCTGCCCCCCTCCGGTGGGATAGGGGGGAGATGGAGGAGAGAAAAGAAAAAAAACCTGGAACCTCGAGGGTTGAGATAAAGGCAGTTTACTGGAACAACACAAAGAAATTACAACAACAACGACGGTACTAATGAAAGAGTATACAAAAGGAGTGATGCACAGTGCAACTGCTCACCACCCGGGACAAAAGACAAAAAGAGTGATGCACAGTGCAACTGCTCACCACCCGGGACCCGACGCTCTGCCACTTCTCCCACCGAAAGTCGAGACCACCCCCCTGGCCCGCTCCCCATTTATATACTGAGCATGATGTCACATGGTATGGAATAGCTCCTTGGCTAGTTCAGGTCAACTGCCCCGGCTATGCCCCCCACCTCCCAGGTTCCTGTAAAAATTAACTCTATCCCAGCTAAACCCAGGACACCCATGGTCTAACAGCTATTATTTGGAGGAAGAAAAGGCTACCAAAGAAGATACTGACAGTCCAATCAAAGAAAACCTCCTCTTCTAACTACCAATTTTACATTCTTTGAAAAAAAAAGAAATCAAGGAAAGAAAGAACAAAAAGCAAGCAAACCATTTATGATAGTCTATACACACAGTAAGTTGTAGATTATCCTTTGAAAGTGACTAAAGAACTTCCACCAAGAAGTTTTCATTTATACTTTGTTAGGCTTGTTTCTTTTAAAATACATTCTAAAAGCAGAAATTAAAAAAAAATTCAAAATTAAGGCCAACGTAAGTATACATGTACAACATTTGGAACACAAGTATTTGACTACATTGTGAAAAGGTTAGACTAGTAAACATTAAGAGCTAATGAATAAGGTTGGCTGTGGGTTCAAAACAATTTGTAATGATTAACATGCCAAAAAATAGATTCCCTGTATGTTACAATCATTCTTTTCTGTTAGTAAGTGATGTTAGAAACATTTGGACGGGTTAATTCTGTTTTTTTTAAGTACATAGCTTTTAATCCCATTTATGTATACACTTTTTTCCTCACCTGAATATTTAGAAGATAATCTTTCATTTCTCTACGCTTTAGGTTCTTGCACACTGAATACATATTTGAGTTTTCAAGTTGGCATTATTGGAAGTGACTGCATCTAAACAATGATTCTTTGTTTAAATATACTCAACTGCTTTACTCCAAGACAAGGCTGGTAGTGTCCTATAGCTACCTTTTAAAAATCAGGTAAATAATCATCCTTGAAAAAAGTGTAAGAATGAGCTGATTTGTTCTTTATTATCCATTTCCTGACAGTCTGCTACCCCAGATCACCAGTCAAGAAGATGGAGGATTTTGCAGAAGGAAAGTGATACATGAATATTTTAAATCAAGCCAAAAAAAGTTCAAAAGTTTATTTCAATATTATCACCATAAGAAACAACCTGGTGAATTCCTATCTGCTAAGACATCTCCTCCTCTCACTTTTCCACTATTGTTCCTGAGAGAGAAAAGGCATACCACTTAACTTTAAAATTTAATTTTCAACAGTTCTTCAGGGGAAATCTTGACTTAAACATTTCCTAATATATAATCTACAAGTTTGTGCAGATTATTTATTCAAACAATTCTTCAATTGTTCTAGATGCCTTGCATCCGCATCCTGTAGAATTAATACAGTGGCTTTAGACTGAAAAAAGGATTAAACTCTATAGTCATCAAACGGAGATCTATCAGTCATCTTTGACATTTCTCTAAATGGATGTGAAATGGGATCTTTTTCAACATATTCATTTCAGGCACTGAAAATCCAATCAAACCTGTTAGAATATGATCAGCAAAATCTACTTCAAGATAAGCTGAACCATCAGAAATTTTTGTCTTTATACCCCTGGACCCATTGCTGCTTGTGAGATTTCCATTAAGAGTTACAATAAAACATCTAACTTTCAGAATTGGCTTTTTTGCAAGGAGAACAGAAATATAGGTGAAAGGTGGAAAAACTAAATCAAGATCACGTGCCTCTACTGCTCTACAAGGAAAGGACTGCATATCATTCTCTGGCTGATCTGCTTTTGGATCAGTTTTTGAAAAACACATTGGTTCATTGTTAGCAGCTTGCTGTCAGAAGTGCGCTGGAATTTATGTCCACTCTCAACTAGGTCTATATCATTCCACCTTTCTTTGGTAGTATTTTCCAAAGAGAAATCTGCAGAACTGCAAGTCTGATGTATAGCATTATGCTGTGAAAAGTTACTTGTACTATTTTTATCTCCAGCAGATACTGTTCTTTCAGAAGGCTTTTGCTTGCTGGTAGCTTTTACAGGCTTCTCTCATTTATATAATCTTTTTCATAAGTGCCATTTAAAGATGAATCACATGAACTTCTAGACATATGTAGAAGCCTCTCAGTAATTAAATCTATGTTTCTCTTCATGACCACTGACAGCACTTGTTCCAGCTCTCTTTGGATCTCTTCTTCCAGAAGAAAGTAATCTTCCAAAGGAAAGTAATTTAAAAAGCCATCAACACTCCACAGGAGATGAAATTTGTTCATCTGAATGAGGCAAAGGATTTCCAAATTCTTGTTACAAAACATTTTCATCATGTGCAGTGAGCAAACCTGAGGCTGTGCTAAAATTGTCACTTCTACTGCAGTACCTGCTTTCTGAAGGTGTTACATTATTTAAAGCAAATTCATTATTTTCATCAAGACTAGCTAAAAGATCTTCATTTGAAGGGCCTAGAGTTTGTCCTAATTCATCTACAGGCCTTAGAACAATTTGTTCATGATCAGTTTGTCCAACAGGATTAAGGTTCTCAGCTTCCCCAATTAATCTAGCAAGGACTTTTTCCTGAGTATACTGCACTATAAGAACCTCCACTTCATGCAATTCACCAAGAATTTCACATTTTCTGGTTTAAGAAGAAGGACTCCTCCAAGACAACATGCAATATTCCCTTGTACAGTGTTTTTTGTTCCAGGAGGAAGATTACTATGGAGAACAGGGACTGGTTGATATTCCATGCCCTGAATTTGATCTATACCATCAGTTAGTTGCAGCATCAGCATTTGAGTACACTTTGCTTCCCAGGATTCTTGGGATGCTCAAGTGTTGGCTGTTACTTCATTTACAGTATTTTCTCCTCTGAGCTTCTGCAACTGTGAACATGCTGGTTGGCTAACAACCAGTGAATCAATCTGTATGGAGTAGAAGCCAGACAACTCTCTTTTGGGAGCATCTAAAATACAATCAGGCAAAATTAGATATTCCAAATCTCTTAGATCTGGCAAGAAGCCATTGCTCAAGTATCTGTCTGTTAATCTTAGCTTGACTTAAATTACTGCTGCTATTTTTTTCACAGATACAATTAATACAGGCTTCTAGCCATATCAAAGGAACTTCAACATGCCACATAGATGAAAGACAAGTTTCCACTCTTGCTGCAATGTTAGATGCAGACATTTTCTTTTAAGATAAAAGAAAAAAAATGAATTCTCTAGAACAAAATCCAGAAAGATGTTTTTATTCTTCTGACAACAGCTAAAGTTATGATGTTACTCACTTGCATTGTATAGAAATTTGCTCTCAATTCAAAGTTCAGCTATTCTAAGTATGACAATGTAGAAGCAATTACAATTAAAAACACTTCCACTGATGCTAAAAATAAACATGCAGTTCCAATAATTAAACAAGTAAGCTTCAACCAGCATAAACAGCCTATACAGTTTACTCATCACAAAGTATCAGGAAAGTACTGAGACTTCTACAAGCAACCCTTCTTTGGTGGCTTCATCTTTCCCTGTTGATTTAATTGGAAGTATACACCTGAAATCCTTTTGCTGTGGATGGAAAGAGAACATATAACTAGAAGAAAGGTTCTCTTCCAACTGTTTTTTGTTTGTTTTATTCCTATCAGTGCTGCTGTTCATACCCAGTCTACTTTAAAAATTGACCCAAGAAGTTATTCTCCCATCTCATTAGCACTGTTAAGAACACAAGTAAGAAGCCCCATTTACAATACAAACAAGTTGGGATCTCTAAGTATTTGTACTACAGGGGTGATTTTTACACTTTAACACAATGAAAGCTTTGGAACTGACAACAGAAGGCTAGCCTGAAATATCAATGTTATCTAGAGACCCAGTCCAGGGTTTGGCTGCAATAGTACCAAGTTTTGGTGGTCATTGACTCAAGAACATCACTGGTTAATAAGCTCTAGCTTATCATAGATAATGAGATTGAGTGCACCCTCAGCAAGTTTGCCAATGACACCAAGCTGTGTGGTGTGGTCGACACGCTGGAGGGAAGAGATGCGATCCAGAGGGACCTTAACAGGCTTGAGAGGTGGGCCTGTGCGAACCTCATGAAGTTCAGCAAGGCCAAGTGCAAGATCCTGCACCTGGGTCGGGGCAATGCCAAGCACAAATACAGGCTGGGCAATGAGTGGACTGAGAGCAGCCCTGTGGAGAAGGACTTGGAGGTGTTGGCTGATGAGAAGCTCAACATGACCCAGCAATGTGCACTTGCAGCCCAGAAAGCCAACCGTATCCTGGGCTGCATCAAAAGAAGCGTGACCAGCAGGTCGAGGGAGGTAATTCTCCCCCTCTACTCCGCTCTCGTGAGACCCCACCTGGAATACTGTGTTCAGCTCTGGGGTGCCCAACATAAGAAAGACCTGGACCTGTTGGAGCAAGTCCAGAGGAGGGCCATGAAGATGATCAGAGGGCTTGAGCACATCTCCTATGAAGACAGGCTGAGAGTTGGGGTTGTTCAGCCTGGAGAAGAGAAAGCTTTGGGGAGACCTTATAGCAGCCTTCCAGTAGCTAAAGGGGGCCTACAAGAAAGCTGGAGAGGGACTTTTTACAAGGGTATGTAGTGATAGGACAAGGGTGTCCTGGTTTCAGCTGGGATAGAGTTAATAGTCTTCCTAGTAGCTGGTACAGTGCTATGTTTTGAGTGCAGTATGAGAAGAATGTTGATAACACTGATGTTTTCAGTTGTTGCTAAGTAGTGTTTAGTCTAAAGTCAAGGATTTTTCAGCTTCTCATGCCCAGCCAACAAGAAGGCTGGAGGGGCACAAGAAGTTGGCACAGGACACAGCCAGGGCAGCTGACCCAAACTGGCCAACAGGGTATTCCATACCATGTGACATCATGCCTAGTATATAAACTGGGGGAGTCTCCCCCCCGCTTGGGGGACTAACTGGGCATCGATCAGTGGGTGGTAAGCAATTGCATTGTGCATCACTTGTATATTCCAATCCTTTTATTATTACTATTGTCATTTTATTAGTATTATCATTATTAGTTTCCTCTGTTCTATTAAACTGTTCTTATCTCAACCCATGAGTTTTACTTCTTTTCCCGATTTTCTCCTCCATCCCACTGGGTTAAACCACGACAAAGGGGTAATGGCTTTAAACTGAAAGAGGGTAGATTTAGATTAGATGCAAGGAAAAAATTCTTCACTGGGAGGGTGGTGAGGCACTGGAACAGGTTGCCCAGAGAGGCTGTGGATGCCCCATCCCTGGAAGTGTTCAAGGCCAGGTTGGATGGGGCTTTGAGAAACCTGGTCTAGTAGAAGGTGTCCCTGCCCATGGCAGGGGGGGTGGAACTAGATGATCTTTAAGGTCCCTTCCAACCCAAACCATTCTATGATTCTTGTTAGTTTTGGAAGTAGATATGCATGCTTAAGTTGTATAACTGCATTTGGAACCTGTTTATTCCCTTAAGGGGGATGACCAAGGAGCTCAACCTCCCTACAGAATTACACCAAAGAAAAATTACTGTGAGAATAGTTAAGAAACACAAGGCTTGTCTTCTGACATTATAACCTGCAGCTAGGAAAAAAATACCCTGCCTTAAAGTTCTCCCCAAAACTCCACCACTTAAAAGAAACTCTACAGTTACTTAAGGGAAGTAACCCATCCATTTACTCATCAACAGGTCTAATCCCATGTGCCTCTTGTAAGGTAAGGACCAGCATGTCATGTCATTTTCGATAAGTTTCTCATCTCAGCCACGCAGTCCTTAGGCAGCCTATCACCCGCTTGGCTCTGCTACCCTGTGCCAAGACCCCCAGGGGTGGCGAGGCCAGCTGCCACCCTGCATCCCTGCAGGCACCGATGAGCTGCAGTGGACAGTGATGGATGCTGAGTTGAAATGACCTGCCCCACCACAGTCATATTAGGGACAGGACACATACCTCCCTACTCCTCAAACAGGTTGACTAGAGCCCAAGACCCTTTCCCCACACCCTACCCTTAGCCGAGTCACCCCACACTTATCTGAGGCAAGGGTGGTGCCGAACGAACGAGCAGGACAGCCCACCTCCCATCATCCAAGTTGCAGGTGGGAAGGAAGAGAATACACCTGCTCTCTGTACACAGCTCCTAAAAACCCCGCGCAACCCAACAGCCAATAGAAGGCGTGGAACCACGCATGCCTTTCAGCATCGCAAGAACCTTGCCCCGCCTCCTCCGGTGCTAGGGGCAAGCACAAGGCGGAGTTTTTGCAGACGCCATTTTTTCCCCAAAACAATCTGAGGTCGCTCTCGCTCTCCTTTACCGCTTTCCATTGTCTCCACTGTTGCTGCCGCTCTTCTTGTGGCTCCTGTCAGGCAGGTCAAACAAACAGCCTAGGCACACTGCGGCGGTGCAGGGTGGATCGCGCTCCTCTCCGTGATACCCAGGCCTGTCTCGCTGTGGTCCACACGGAGGGCGGGGCGAACTAGAGGCCATCCCTGCCCTGACGGGCAGCTGCCTTACCCAACGGGGCCACAGTGGGTCCCCACAGGAGGGAGGAGAGGAGGCGGCTGGGCCAGTTGCCTGGCGGTGCTGGTGGATGTGTATGGTGGTGGTGGTGGGAGCTGCTTACCTTTCTCTCTCGTACGTGGTGGGTGCAGGTAAGCGGGGCTCGCAGCGCGTAGCTTATGAAGGGGGTGGGCTAAGCCGGGTTTAGGGAAGTGGAGCTGTTGATCGCGCCCCTCTCGACGCTGCTGTGTGACACAGTAACGCGGGAGCCCTGAGTCGCCGCTCGGCCCCGGGATTTTCGTGGGCTTCCGCAGGGACAGCGCTCTTCCCCGCTGGCGGGGCGGCGGAATTGGGTAGGTCTGGGGACTGCTGCGTGGAGGAGGGGGGCGGGAGCGACTCCTCCTTAGCTAGCGTGGAGTGGCTTGGCGCAACCTGCGGGCCCAAGGGGCCCTATCTGTCCTGAGGGAAGGGCGAAAAGAGCGATCTGTCTCTGCCGGCAACCGTCGCGCCTCGGCGACCTTAGTGCGGGCACGGTGGCCCAACCGGTGTGGCTCCCGGAGTGGCGATGTGATGGAGGCCGGCTGCACTAGCGGATGCGCGCTAAGGCCGGGGGAGCGGCCGCCGCCGCCTTCCTGCGCCTACCCTGGATAACTGTATGGGGCGACTTTTTGGGAATTATGGCGCGCAGAGAGGAAGAGGAGGGAGGGTGTTCTCAGCTGCGGCCTGTACGGAAGCGGCTGTGCCAAGCCGATTGGGGAGCGCTCTGCAGCAGGGTCTGCTTTTAGGGGCGATTGTGGCGGTGGCGGACGTCTTGTGGCGGGGCCGTTGCGCTCTGTCGGCCCCGCTTGAGCTCGGGTGAGGGCCGCCGAGTGCCTCCTTTGTGTCTCCCTGGGCAGAGTGGGGGAAATCTTGTGACCGCGTGGTGGTGGTTTTTCGGCTTCTGGCTCCGCCTAGCAATGGGTAGGCGCCATTACAGCGGCCGCCATTTCTGCTGGTCCACGCCACCGCGGAGGTGGGTCTTGGGGGTTATGTAACGCCGCCGCCTTCCCCCACCCCCCCCCCCAGCCCAGGGAGTGAAGCTGGGCTTCTGAGCGCTCTGCTGCTGGCGGGCTGCCTGCGGAAGCCGTGCGAGGGGTAAAGGTGAACGTCAGCCCGAGCAGACCGTGGCGCGGCTTGCACATGGGCTGCGGAAGGGGAAGGCGTCTGGGCGGGAAGGGCCGTTCATCCCGGAGGGAGCGGGGTAGAGATGCGCCGGCATCTCCTAGCCCTCTACTTGTGTCCGTGGCCGCTTTATCCTTTCGATGTTTTTAAAAACATTGCGTTAGTCAATTTAATCCCGCGAACTCGATTTACACAACAGAGCACAGTAACTAATTGAGAGCATCTTGTCCCGAACGCTATGTTACATTTCGTCCCCTTGCAGCTCTAAAATTTTTGGGAGGGTCGTAATAGAGTCTGGAACAGAATAGAAGAGGGTCTAGAAGGGCTAGCCATTTGAACCTGGTGACATTTCTCTTCCCCACCCCCGCGCTCTGGCAACGTCTGTTTGATACTTGGCTATTCTTTAAGTGGCGCTTTTCCATTAGCTCAAATTAGGGGCCTGGAAATACTAGCATGTGCTGGGAAGGCGGTCTCTTAGCTGCGGCTGTAAAAGAATGCATGTCTGCTTGCTGTTACCCTGCATAAACAGATGATTAAAAGGATGTTTTAAAAGGTTAAACGTACCTCACTTTTTCTTCATGGATACGTGTCAACCGTTTGTTCAGACTATAGAAGTTGTTATCTGTACAAATGCATTTTTTAAGAGAATAAGGTGCAAAATTGTTCTGCCTGGACTTCTAATGTGTTTTACAAGTATTCTCACGTGGACTTAGCAAAAATAGATCTTGAAAGAGGTACCTGTTTCACAAAGTCAAAAAAGTTCAGCTGCTTTTGAGATTCTTCATGCATGTATGCAGAGGTTATACATAACTACAGCGTGGTATTTTTAACAGAATTTTTCTAGTGTGGCTTGTGTATAATTTATTTTGTTCATCTGTTATATTGAATGAAAGGCATGATAGAATGCCTGCTAGTAACTTGATAGAGAACTTATAATCACCAGCATTAATTTTATAACTTTTTAGTCTAAATCGTTTAGAACTAAACAATAAGCAGATTGATACATAGTGTCTCTTAAAAAGGAAATTCAAGATATGTAATATGCTAAAAATAGGAACCG
The DNA here is from genome assembly GCF_947461875.1 of Haliaeetus albicilla. Taxonomy (NCBI): domain Eukaryota; kingdom Metazoa; phylum Chordata; class Aves; order Accipitriformes; family Accipitridae; genus Haliaeetus; species Haliaeetus albicilla. The sequence continues at coordinate 10,362,255 of NC_091515.1, read as the reverse complement.
GATAATTGTTCACTTTAAATATCAGTAAATGTGATTGCTTAAAACTAGCAAATGCTTGAAAACTTGTTTATCTGTGAGTTTACAGACTTTATTATTATTTCTTCTCTTAGTGATGGGTTTGGCCTTGTTATGTTTTCTCATTTATAAAGAAAAGCTTTGCAGCAAAACCTCGGGTCAAACCCCCCAGTTTTAGTTGTAGTGAGAATCAGACCTGTAAGCTAATAGAGCCTGATCTATGCTGTTTTCATAGGCTTCTGAAGCAGTAGGCTGTTGGGTTTTGATCCTGCCCAGAACACTTGAGTTTTGCTCTGCAAGCGTATATAAAACTGGTAAGTTCTAAAAGCGGGCGTCTCTGTTTTTCCCTTTTTCCCTTTAGTACAATGTACAGTTTGCTTTTTTTTTCTCCCTGCAAAATAGATGTACTAGCTTTTTTTATTCTGCAATAGGTTTTATCTGCACACCTAAGAATAAAAGGTAATGGAGACTGAACAACAGGAGGAGACCTTTACCAACACAGAGACAAATGGTAAATTTTTTAAAGGGCTATTTTATTTTATTGGGGGGGAGAACCTTTTTAAATCTCAGTGTTTCTAACTATTTTGGAATGGTTTAACTGTATCAAATGTTTGTATTGGCAGTATTTTTGCATTTAATCTTTTAATTTTTAGGTGTCCTGTATGGTTTTACATGGTTTTTGTATCGTGAATATGTAATTTTTCTTTGGGAGTATTTTAGACATGGCATAAGTAACTAAAAGTTATAACTAAGGATTTGAAAATATTTGATAGCTAAATACTCAGTACTTGTCTGGACGGTGTGATCATGTAAAAATACTGTCAGGCATATATATTACTGTGTTTTATTTATTGCAATTGTTCCTTTGAAGGAATGTATATACATGTGAAATATCTCTAAATATTAGCTAAACAAAAAATTTTTTCAACATAATTAGTGAAGAAGAGTTAGGGCATTAGCATTGAGTTGATTCATGCCAGTTTTTCAAAGCTATTTGGAATACTGCTTTCCTATTGTTCCACCAGTATTTCAGTATTGGGCAAACTACTTTTGATCTTTTGGGCTTTAAGGTTTTCCCAATTGTAAAAGCAATACTAGGTAGGTGATGCAGCACTGCTTTAAACAACATGTTGTAAATTTTTCACTAAGTTTGCAAAATTCTCATTTCAACTGTAGTTCATAGAGTTGGAATGAGTCTTCAATAATTAATTGATGTGTAGGCTGATGAAGTAAAAACCTGTTTCTGTGCTATAGATACTCAGGGTAGATGTCAGAAGTTAGCGTTGGGCTAATAGGAGGGAATGCTTCATTAGGAATACAGTGTATAAGCGTGATATACAATTTTATCGTGACTTAGTTAAATATGTGTTTGTGTTTTCCCCCTATGGACCTAATTACAGGCAAACGTCCTGCAGAAGATATGGAAGAAGAACAGGCCTTCAAAAGATCTCGGAATACAGATGAGATGGTTGAATTACGCATCTTGCTTCAAAGCAAAGTATGCTTTTTCAGTATTGCTATGTTCCTGCTTATACCATTGCTTAATACAGTGGTGTATGTTTAGAAAGAACGTGTGCTTTATTTAAAATAAAGTAACTTATTAGGAATATTTGTAAGTGTGCATGAATGATAGAAGTGTATTGCAATGGTATTATCTTCAATAAGTTTTTTCAAGGATGAGTCTTTAATGATCTATGGGACTTCTCTGATTTTAAAAAAAAGTACTCATTGAAAAAATAAAGCAATAGAAATTATAAGCTACTTTTCTTATGTTTGAGTGGAATGTAATTGTTTTCGGGGAATGACTGTATTAGTCTTTAGAAAGCAAGCAGTTTAGAGAATGATCAGCTTATGATTGTAAATTAAATATGAGAGGCAAGATGAGGACTTCCTCAGGATTTTAGTAATTTTCCCAGATTTAGTAAATCTATATAGATCAACAGGAGGAAATATGGGAGTAATGTTTCAGGGACTGCAATTGCTTCATTGACTAGTATAAATTGTCACAGTAAAATTGCTATTTATGAATCTCCTTTAGTGTTTCTAGTCATTACAGATGTTTGCACTGTCTGAAGTAACTCAGTCTTTTGTGTCGGGGTAGGGGAATGTTACCTTAACTCTGCATGGCATTTCTGATGAATAGTCAAGTTAATAGGAGTGCTGCAAAATGTTTGTGGTGCTGTTAGCATCATGTATGAACTGCATAATAAAAGCAATAATTTTGCATGTAGTTCTTGAAATAGCCTGGTAAAAATGTAGTTTTACAATTGCTCCTCTTGAATATCTGAGTTTATTCCTGTTGATTTTAGCAACTAGAGATTAGCAATTGTTTATATTGGCTTTACATTCTTCAGACTGTACCTACCTCAGTGGTCAGTTGAGTTACATAGGTTTAAACCAAAAGTAGCATTTGAAATTATCAAATGTTTGGAGTGCGAAAGTGAAATTTGCAAACATATTTTAAAAAAAAAAAAGTTATCAAATAAATTAGGAAAATCCTTGACCTATATAACATGCATGGAATTCCATAAGGTATTTTTTCAGTCATACTCTAACTATGAGATGGTTTTAACGCAGGCAGAATTGCCTAGAAACTCAAATTCAAAACTGAAATAATATTATTGAGTATTTTTATCTCTTTCTAAAGTTCAGTGGTAAGAGCTGTTTTGACCTTTTTTTTTTTTCCCCATGGTAAAACCATGTCAGTTTATGTTTCGATTTAATTTGAACCTTTCAAAAGCAAAGCAAGCCCCACCCCACCCCTAAATGCATCCCACAAGGTAATGCAGAAATAGATACATTGTTCTTAGTCTTCAGTTCAAAAATGTAGTCTGTGCTGTATTAGCATAACATAACTTCTGAAAACTATTTTCCAGAATGCTGGAGCAGTGATTGGAAAAGGTGGCAAAAATATTAAGGCACTTCGTACAGATGTGAGTATATATGAGTTTGAATTAATTTAGCACCGATTCTTTCAGAGCACTACATTGAAAATTTGATTGCATACGTTTCTAGAAATTGAGAAATTAAAATCTAGACAACAGTAATCTAATTATAACCCATTTATAATGATTGTTAGAAGAGATAACTTTAGTTTTTCAGTTTGTGTTGTAATTAAAACCCATCTTAAGTTATGTGGGAGGAGAGGTTTATATTAAACCTCTTTGCTTTCAAACAGGGTTCCTCTAAATTACACGCTTCAAATGAGTTAACGTCTTTAATGAGAAATATTGGCAAAGCTTAAAACCCTTAACTGTACCATTTCCCATATGTGCGAATCAATTATAGTACTATTGAAAACTATTGCAGGTGGCTGGCTTAACCCAGTGATAGAGGAATTCTTTAACTTCCTTAAAAAAAACCCCATAATGGTCCATCTGTTCTTACTTTAACAGCTTGGACATAAAGCACAAAACCATTCATGTTAAGGTTGCATGATTTAAATACAGGTATAGAACAGTAAAGAAACATTTTATTCTATTACTTGGAAGCATTTTTAAATGGTCATGACTTGTTTGCCTATTCATATTTTATAGTGGGTTGACTCTTGTGATAAGACACATGATCAGCATAAATGTTATGTATTTAAAAAACTTGGCAATGCTTCTTAAATTCCATTTGTTTACACTCCTGTACTTAGCATCAGCTACAATTTCAGCATTTTTTTCAAGCAAGACTGTTCAACACAATATTTGCTAATATGTTATTACAGAATCAGTTCCATCTAAGTTCACAAACTATAGCAACTAGAATTGAGGATTAAGCTGAAATGGTCAGGAATCATACATACACTCACTAACTTTGGCAGCTAGTGGTTTTGTTTGTTTGTTTGTTTTAAGTAAATAAATACATCACCTAAGTCCAGATAATTTAATTGGTCTGGAATACTAACTTTCCCAACTTGCCCAAGGTTTCAGTAATATGGATCTCAACAGTTTTTGTGTCTACATTCATGAGCCAGCCTGCTACTGAAACATCATTATGTTAAAAGTAAAAAGTAGTTTAGTCAGATAAACTCCTTAAGATCCATACTGTTAAGCCACAGTCAATGTAGCAATCCATTATTGTGTTAGTCTTCGGAACAACTTAAGCTTGCTTCGTTAACTAAGAGTAATGAGTATAGTTTGTATTAAATTAAAATTTATTGCTTTTCCCCCTTTTCCCTCTCCTTGTTTTTTTGGCCATATATCTCCGTTACCCATGTACTGGATCGACTTGCCCCTGCGTTGCCCACCATGACGTTGGCCTATCCGCCCCTGAACGCCCATGTGAAAACCCTGGTTGGCTATGCCCAAAAATGTGCTCGTTGCCAAACGGGTACCATACTTGACAACTTCCGATTGAATACCCATGCCCAATGCCAACATCCACGAACGCCAATGACCAATGCAGTACAATGCAAGTGTTTCAGTCCCAGACAGCAGTGGCCCCGAGCGGTATGTCCCAACAGTTTATGCCTCACTGCCTGATTAGAAAGAGAAATGTATTTTATTACCTGCCTTTATATAATTAAATAGTATCCCCTTATAGACCGTGTATTGTTTTTTTTTAAAGTTTTCTGTCTTATTTTCCCCATTAAGTCTTTCTGTCACTGAACTTTTACGTGAGTTGGCCACCCAAACAATCCACTAATTTTATTTCAATGGAAGGAGCACCGCTTCAAGTGTTGCATATTCACTGCATTATAAATCAAATTGTTTCAAGTCTCTTGCTTTGTCTTTGTGGCCCACCTTGCTCCCCCCAACATTTTCTGTTCATAATTATTTCTGATGAAATACTAACTCTAGTTCACTTTCCTTCACTTCTCATTTGTGTTACGCTTTTGTTTGTGGGGGTTTTGGGGGTGGGTTTTTTGTTTGTTTTGTTTTGTTTTTTCCTTGTATTTATATTCCTTTTTTGCAGAGCCCATTAGTAATCCAATTTCTAACTGGTCTCTCAACCTTACTCCAGATATAATGTTAACCACTTGCATATCTCCACTTTTTCTAGAAGAAGGTGTGCCAGTTTTACCAATGTAATGGCGAGGGTATACCAAATTAGTGGTGGTGGGGAATGTGAATATTCACTTATACTTGCAGTTCTGCGTTGAGTTCTTGCCCACTTAATCTGAGCCCTTTGAAAAGCTCTTGCTTGCTCTTGCTCTCTCTGCAAGACCTACCTAGTCTTAAATTCATCATGCATATATATTGGGCATAAACAAAGATGCATGTGTTGTAAATCCAGTGAACAGGTTTACTTTACATGGGGAATATTAATTTTAAGTTCTTCTGTGTAGTCAGTCTTGTTAGAATTTTGTGTATGGTTATGAATACTAAACTTCTACTTTTCCACCTTCTCAATATTTTCTGACACTGGCCTCTAACAGCATCTTGAGTATAAGTGCAGATACAGAGACAATTGGAGAAATCTTGAAGAAGATTATCCCTACCTTAGAAGAGGTATGTCTCTTAGGTTTGTTACGTCTTCAGAGGTATAAATTTAGATTTTAAGAAAATTCTAAATGATTGTGTGCTATTTTTAATATGTTAATTTAGAAAATAAAACCCAGCCTTTTTTGAAAGGAGGCCTATAGCTCTCAAACTACATGTTGGCATTTTTTTTTTGGTAGAGGACAGAGACAATCTCTTCTTAGAAAATTAATATTTGGAACAACCTCCTCCCCTTCAAAACACCTGTCTCCTGACTTGTTTAGTCCCCAGTTTGAAGTAGCTGTATTGTAATTTCCATCCTGCCTTGGCTTTGTAAGCAAGTGTGTTGCACTGTTTGATATCTTAAAATTTTATACAATAATAATAAAAGAAATAAGGAAAAGTAATTTGACATCACCTCATGTTGAGGCAAAGTACTTAAATAGGTGTGATTCTATTGTAGCAAATACAGCATTACAGTTCAGCAAATTAATTCATACCATGGTGTTTGGAGAAAAACCTTAACAAAAAAAAATTAGTATTTTGCTTTTTCAATTATTTTTTCCCCTGACTAATATTTTATTCTTTCCTTGTATGCATCTTACTTACAGTATCAACACTACAAAGGTAGCGACTTTGACTGTGAATTAAGACTTCTAATTCACCAAAGTCTAGCAGGAGGAATTATTGGTGTCAAGGGTGCTAAAATCAAAGAACTCAGAGAGGTACTGTTTCCTATTTTCAGATTCTGCTTTTATTCTATAACCAAATTAGGGTTTTTGTGTTTATAAACAGTGTAAGCATCATCTGTGCAATAATTCCTTCAGAACATATTTCATACATGATTTTTGTGTTCTGAGATCAATCTGAGTTACTTATTACAACTTTCTTGCAAAAAGTCAGAAATCAAGTGGCTGTTGGTGATAGAGCCTAGGACTTCTTATAAAGCTTTTAAGCATATTAGCAGTAGAGTAATCTTTATAAAAAAGGATACTTTTTAAAATTAAAATGCCATTCGTCACTCCTTCTGGAATGAACTGCTGAATAGACTATATTGGTGGCGTTGGAGATGAAAAATGGTTTAGCCTGGATGTGTCTCCATAAACTCTAACGATAATTTAATAGATGTTTGAATATTGCTATAAAAAGGTAGTATGGGGTGGGGGTTTGGGTGGGTTTTGGGTCTTTGTTGTGGGTTTTGGTTTTTGTTGGGGGGGTGGTGGTTGGGGTTTTCTGTTTGGTTTTGGGGGGGTTGTTTGGGTTTTCTTAAGTTCTGCTTCCTTGAAGACCACCATTTCCTTTGTGAAGGACTGTTCCTTGTGAAGGAATGATGTTTTGTTCTAAAAAGCTAGTGGTCTCTATGAATCTGGAGCGTTGTTTTCTCTCCTTTCCTGGCATTGTGTCAAAGGCAATTCCAGGTCAGTTTAGGCATAAGCTACTATTTACGTGGACTGAAGAAGGCAAAATGACTAGACATAATCCTGGCAACATTGCTGTCTTGCATCCAAAGCATGTTTTTATGACATATGAAGGTTTATATAACCTGTAAGCTTATAATGGATATGTGGTCCTTTTGCTAATATTTGATTAAATGACAGTGTAGGTGAGCCATAATTGAAAGATTTTAAAAATTGAACTTTTTTCCTTTTCACTAGCATTTCATACAAACTGATGTCATTGCAGGTCTTAAAAATATATCCTAAGATTAAATTTGTTGCAAGAACTCGGAAGCAAGCATTCACTTAAAATGACTGGAAGTTTAATGGTCTGGTTTGATTGTTTCTTTAAAAATGTTTTAGTGTGTGTCTTACCCATGTTGTTTTCAATAAGTTTATAAAATTGTTTAAAATACTTCTATTTGAAGATTTTGGGTTTGGTTTTGTTTTTTTCTTCAACAGAACACTCAGACCACCATTAAGCTCTTCCAAGAGTGTTGTCCTCATTCCACTGATAGAGTGGTGCTTATTGGTGGAAAACCTGATAGAGTTGTGGAATGTATCAAGATTATCTTGGATCTTATCTCTGAGGTAATGTCTTAAACTTATTATTCTTTCATTGGTATTCATGAAAGTCGGGATGATTTGGATGGAAAATTATATATTTCTATTTTGAATTCAGTGCTTCTTACTTCTACAGTAACAAAATAAGTGTTGGACTGTTAGCACCCTTTGAAATTATTCCTGTTTTCTAGAATTGGGGTGTACCTTATTGGAGAGGGAAGCCATTTTTGGTGCCAATGGACTGTTAGTCATGCTTTACGCATCATTAAAATAAGAAATTTTAAATTGGGGAGGAAGTGAGACAAATGTACGTGCCACCCATCAGTAACAGCAGTTTCTCTATCATAGTTAAGTTCTCAGGAAGCATATCACCATCCCTGCCTTTCTTATCAGCATTGTGAAATCAATAATGTATTCAGAATGTATAAATTCATATTTATACATTTAATATAGTAATTTAATGAAATATAATAATTGTAACAGTCAGTGCTAACCAGGGGGGAGGGGTGATGGTGTGTGTGTTTTTTTTTTGTGTGTGTGTCTTAGTCTCCAATTAAAGGACGGGCCCAGCCTTATGATCCCAATTTCTATGATGAAACATACGACTATGGTGGCTTCACAATGATGTTTGATGATAGAAGGGGACGTCCAGTAGGCTTTCCAATGCGTGGAAGAGGAGGCTTTGATCGAATGCCTCCTGGTCGTGGTGGACGACCTATGCCTCCATCAAGAAGAGATTATGATGATATGAGCCCTCGCAGAGGACCTCCACCACCTCCGCCAGGTCGTGGTGGCAGAGGTGGCAGCAGAGCTCGTAATCTTCCTCTTCCTCCTCCACCACCTCCTCGTGGCGGGTAAGCTGTTGCATTAAATGCATTGTACAAAACTCAAGTTGAGTAAAAATTGCTGAATTGTGCTCATGTTTCCAGGACTTGTTTTACACTCCATGTTGGTAGTGATTATGCAGGATTGAGTGTGCATTGCACCAAAGAATTTTGAAAAGTGTTTGAATTTAATTATTTCTGCAATGTAGCAGTCTATCAGGACTATTGTCAGTAGTTCTGTAACTTTATTTTATGTTATTCAGAACTTGGCTAAAGCATTCAGAAATTCATTGTTGTGTGCAAATCATGAAAACTTTAATTAGAATATATAAACTAGTTTATAACATGAGTCATGTGCTGCTGCTTTTTCTCATTTTAGAGATCTTATGTCTTATGACCGAAGGGGTAGACCTGGAGACCGTTATGATGGAATGGTAGGAGTTAACATTCATATTGTTTTGTTTAGTAAATACAGTTAGCACTTTGAATATCTGAGGAAACTATTCTTGAATACATACATTTAAGTGTGGGGCACGTGTGCTTCTGATAAACTTTGATATCACTAAAATGTTTTGGCCATACAAATGGTCCCCCCAAGAAGACAACTGTTTGGGGTGCGAAGGGTATTTGGGATGTGATCTGCTGTGTGGTTTTGGTTTGTGGGGTTTTTTTTTTGGTTGGTTGGTTGTTTTCCCTACCTGCCATCAACAATGGAATAGAAAGTTGGTAGAGCACAGTCCCTGCAGGTTTTATTACACGGACCTTCTTTTAGACTTTTTAACAGGATGACAGAAATAGGAATTGGGAGGCTTTTCAGATCAAGAAAGCATGTCAGAACAATATTTTCCAACAGATGTTAGCAGAATTTAAGAGAACGTGAATAATATCTATAAAGAGCTCTAGTTGGTCTGGCAGATGATTGCTTTTTCAAATCAATTCTTGTCTTTATGCCGATTTCTATGTCTGCAAACAAAATCTACTGTAATTCCAAATGTTTTGGAGCCAGGGCCACTGATAAGTTGAATTTTAAATGAAATTAGGTACATTCAACCATGTTGGGGGGTGGGGAGAATTAAAAAAGGCTTAAAGATACTCTTCCATGTTGTACTCTGAAATGTGACTTCCTGATAGTCATTTACTGTTGTATCCTCTTTCCTGGGAAGAGAAATCATAGGCATCTGGGAGGTAAATCTCTGGTTAACAGTCTTTTTTTCTCCTCTGGTTCTGTTTGGCACATTCCCTTAAGATGACAGGTTAGATGAGATTTTTTATTATTATTATTTATTATTTTAAGTGAATGGAAGAGAGAGAAGTGGAGAGGAGCTATGAAATGGGCTACCTAAATGAGATTTATGCATTGCCTCCTTCTGGGAGGAAGAGGCAATTACTTCCAGTAATACATACTGGAAGCACATATTACAAGAATATCAAAATTGGGGCACCAGAAGCCTAGCAGAAATATTGAAAGGAAAGACTTGCACTTAAAATTACCAAAAACAAACAAACTAAACCCCTCCCCCCAAAAAACCCCAACACCAAAACCACCAAGTTGTCTGTGCTACTCTGGATCTTAAGAAACTAGAAGAATCATGAACTATACCTCTAAGATCCCTTATTCGTATTCTTATGTTTTCAAAGCTCAGTTTTTGTGTTTTCATATTTGCAGCTGGTAAAACCAGTGTTAGGGCATATAAACAGAGTAGCCTGCCCTTCCTTGGGTATCTGGTTGAGTGCAGTCTTCAGCTTGGGCAATAGTGTGTTCTAGTTCTGTTCCATTTAGAATAGAAAATCTATTTGAACTCTAGTCTGATCAGGTTGACCTTGGCTTTCTTGACATGAGTTTCTACAAATAACTGGGAGTCATCTCTGCTCGTTTTCCATGTTCTGAAAAGCAATTTTACTTCCTCTTCACAGTGGAGCTACTCATGGCTTTGGCTGCTTTACGCACAAGTTTCATAGCCTGCCTACAATGAGGACTGCTTTCTGACACAGATTGTATTTAATTTCTAGTTTTAGCTAGCCATAATCCCAGTATCCTTAATTGTATAAGTGGATGAGAAGTCTTTCCATGGATTGCGAGGCTGAAGCTGGAAGTTTCGTGCCAGAAATATGTCGTCTTGAGCTACTATGCATTTCATATAGAAACCATTCTCTAGCAAAACATTTAAACTTAGAGTAAAGCAACATTGTTGTGGTTTATGAAGTAATGCATGGGAAAGGCTACTTTCAGAGAGCAGGAATAAATAAATTAAAAGGCAAGAATAGATTCTCTTTTCCAACCAACATCTTGGAGATGTTGAATCTTCAGAAATCCTCATTTTCTGCCAGTTCTCTTCTCTGCTAAAGGCAGAAAAATTCAGTAGTTCAAGACTTGTAAGATGGTGAACCAAGACTGGATGGTGAAACTTGAATTTTCTGAGATGCGACAGTGCTGACAGCCTTGTAAATTCTAAGATGGGAGGAAAACATAATTTGGATTTTTTTAATATATATATATATATATAATCTCTATTCTGAGGCATTTTACTGAAAGACATACATGCATTGTTTCTCTTAATACAGAGGTATATATTTTAGGCTGTAACTACTCCAAATCAAATGTCTATGGACTGTAATGGCTATTTTGATAGCTGAGAAAACATGAATGCATTTCCACTATTTTTTTTTTTAACAACCCCATCTCCATGGGTGCTTTAGATATACAAATGCACAAAAACATACCGGGGGAAAAAAAAAAATAAGGTGGAGAAGTACATATAAAGCCATTTAATTCCCCCCCCTCCTTTTTTTTAATGGTCAATTCCTAATGCTTTAAAAGTATTTTTAAATTGGAGTTAATTGAGAACTAAATGAGAATGTCTGTTTAAAAGTAGAGTGTATGTTCAGATGTCTAATCTGATTTTGCTCATTCAAATGATTCCTACTTCTTGATATTTCTTAACATGTGTATGTGTGTATATACACGTCTGTATAAGCACTTCAATAAAGGTGCATACACTAAAAAATAATAAAAGTACTTCATGTTTAAGAGATTTGACATTAAGGAGCATGTAAAAAAAAAAAAAAATCAGTGAAGGAAAGATGTGTCAAACATCTATAATTCCTAAAAGAAATTAACAAAATTTCACTCTTCTGGGCCAATCCCTTAAAAATAAGGGAAAGTTACAATAAGGAATTTGCCACCAGTTAGGATTGCATGCATATTCTTTCATTAGATGTAAAAGTCAATAAATTCTTATTAATACTATGTGCTTTGTCTTATCCAGTCAGTGTTTCATTTGGTTTTGATTTCATTTCAATTGGTTACCAGTAGTAGCTAGCACAAATGAGTCTGTAGAGAAGAAAATTCTGTTATATGTCTTAAGTTATCCTACACCTAGTATTTTGGGAACTGTTTTTAAATGAGCATTTATATTTTAATGTGCTATTCATGTTGTGTTGCATGTTTTAACCCAGCAAAGGCCTTTGCCTTAAATTGTAATTTAAAGTGGATTCTACAAGTTATATTTTTATAATTGTTTATTGATTATTTTTTCCCCCAACTTTTGTTGTAGAATTCTGAAGGAAAGAAATGCTATATATCGCATCTAAAAAAAAAAAAAAAAAAAGTAATTGGATTTCCAATATAATTAGGCAGTAGTAGATTGTTAGTTTAACTATTGGCTATATGAGGTATATGGAAATGAATTAATAAAATATGAGAAGCCATGTCCTTCCTGCTTGACCTGCTGTTGACATAGATATATCAATGACAGTTACTTTTTTTATTAAATGCCTTTTCTGGGTTTTTTTAATGCATGAGAGAAATAGAAGGTTTTGGTATCAGAGAGTAACATCTTTTAGTATGTAGTACAGCTTCAGTACTCAAAGGTGTTTTAAAAAAAAAACAAACACCAAATTGTTCAAGCTTTGCTCTCCCCTTAGCTGTCTGACATTCTTTGTAAGAGGAAAATATGTTTACACCACAGAAACAAGGAAGAAAGAAGTGTGACCAGTTACAGTTCCCTTGCAGTGAAAGTAAAAGGGAGTAAATCTTGTAACTGGTCTATATCATGTACTTTTGAGTCTTTTGTAGTAGTTTAAGTAGTGCAGAAAAATGTTTCTCTATATTGGTATGTATGTATTTGCTTGCCAAGTTACCTGTAAGCCTCCATTACATGGACTTAATTTGGATTCGTTTCTTCTTTTTCTCCTATTATGTTGTACCTGGAAGATGATGCAGTGTCACGTGGATGCCTGTGATGACATGCAGCCACCAGAGTTGGTGAGTGTGCTCGTGCTTTTATTTGACTGGTTTAATAGTTGATTTTTGAGAAAAATAATTTGAATTGGCTAAGTGATAACTGGAATTTCTTGAGCTTAAATGTAGTCAGTGGCAGCTTGCACCTATTGAAAAATCCCTAAAGCTGTCCTAACTCAGGTTATTGGCAGTTTGTCCTGAACAGTGAACCCTATACAGGCAGTTAATGTTCCACAATGGAAGTATGCAGCAGCACAGCTGAGAGAGAAGCTTTTCTGTTGTATTGCCTCTTTTGTACCCTGTTTTAGTGTTGTAACTTTCACTGTAACTCTTGCTTTTTAACACCCTGTAGGTGCATCTATTTAGGAATATGTTTTATGTTAACTTCATCATGTTGTGTTTTCTCCTGTTTCAAACAAGGAATGTTAAAAATAATTCTTTACTTATAGTTGTGGATAAGCTATTATGCATTACCTATCCATATATTTGAAAGTATTCCATTTGATTTATGTTTATCAAACTTCTTACTCTTGGGGGGGGTTCAGGAAGGAAAGTTCAAAGGGTGTCAGCAAGTGTTTATGCTGTCTAGAAGATGACAAAGTACTGCCAAATATTAAATTTTAGTTCCTAGCTTACATAAACACTGCAGTTATAATTACTCATCTGCTGTCAAATTCATTTGCTGTCTTGTAGTCCAGGGAGGAGAAGCAGCAGAAAGGGTCAAGAAAGGGATTGTTCATTAAAACAAGTTAGCCCAAAAAAGGGATTCCCTGTGCAAAATATCAGCAGAAATAGGTGGAAGAGCATGTGTGTGCAATATGCAGCTCTGATCAGCCTCTGAATTAAGTTCTAAGCAGTGTCCTTCATTCTTTTGTATTTTGCACTCCACTACAAGCTCTATTATGTTGTATTATGGTCTGTATTGCTAAGCAATGTGATTACACAATGCAGGTTGCTTAGAAACAGATGATCAGCTGAACAATTTTTTTCTGAATAGCTTCCATTTTGATGTGGCTCCAAAAAGCTAGCAGGTAAATAGTTTTTTGGAAAAAGTTGTTGCATTACAACTTCTGCAAACAAGTAATTCACACAAATTCCTGTATTTCTGTATTTCAGTGATGTAAGTTGAATTCTAGAGAAGCGTGCACATCTATTTTCTATTTCTACAGGAAGATATTAAAATGGGTGTTTGTGCATTTAGAAAGCATTAGATCAAATTAAGCACTTGATATCAAGTACCAATCTACAAATCCTGAAAATAAAAGTAGTCAGGAGCGCTGCATTGCAGTGATTTGGATTTGGTATATGGTAGTTTTAGCAGAACAGCGGTAATTAGTGTCATGATTGTCCCTTCTAAGATACAAAGGACTGTAGCATAGTCTGAATAGAGAGACCAATTATAAAGTTGTTATTAGAGTTGACTTGGTTTTTCCTCAAGATATAGATGGAGTAGGAGGGTTGACAGTTACCAGGTAAACGTCTTGTCCCAAACTGAGACTTTAATTTCTCCTGAGCTGTATAGGTAGTAGTAATAAGGCTGAACTCTGTTCCTTTGATTTGAATGTTAGTTTAGTCCAAGGGTCAGGAGTAGATCACCATCAAGAGCTGTTTACCAGCTGAATTGATAAGTTTGCTTGGTAAACTGATGTGGCTGGATCTCGATGACTTATTCTTAGAGGTTTTAACAGAGCAAGCTAAGAGGTTCTCATGAGATATTCCACACCCCCCTCCCCCCTTTGTTCCTGGTCTGCCCTCTTCCCCAGTTTGCCTTTAATGACACTTAAAGTTGTGGATTAGGATTTTTGCATAAAATAACATCAAAGTTAACAGTATGATACTTGACATGAAAACATGTTAATGAATCATGGCTATTTGCTATTTAAGGGTTTTCTTTCTCTTTTTCTTTATAGTTTGAGGGTGGCTCTGGATATGGTAAGTTTTTATAGAGAACTTTGACATGCACTTCATCTAGTCAGTAAGAGGCTTGATGCATACGTTTAAATCAGACTATTCTTACACAGGGGGCCGTGGTTCATATGGAGATCTTGGTGGACCCATCATCACAACACAAGTAACGATTCCCAAAGATGTAAGTGAAGCTGACTTGCTTTCCACTTGTGTTTAAATAAATAGAAAGTCACAGCCTTTTCTCAGACTAAGTAAATCGAAAGTATTTGGGATGCTTGACAAGTACTTTTAATATAAAGCAAGTGTTTCTAAATCACTGAAAGTTTATTCTTAAGGATGTTTGTTTTGTCTTGTCATGGTTTAATCCCAGCCAGCAACTAAGCACCACGCAGCTGCTCACTCACTTCCCCCCCCACCCAGTGGGATGGGGGAGAAAATCGGGAAAAGAAGTAAAACTCCTGGGTTGAGATAAGAACGGTTTAATAGAATATAAAAAGAAGAAACTAATAATGATAATGATAACACTAATAAAATGACAACAGTAGTAATAAAAGGATTGGAATGTACCAATGATGTGCAGGGCAATTGCTCGCCACCCGCCAATTGATGCCCAGCTAGTCCCCAAGCGGCAATCCCCCACCCCCACTTCCCCCACTTTCTATACTAGATGTGACATCACATGGTATGGAATACCCCCTTGGCCACTTTGGGTCAGATGCCCTGGCTGTGTCCTGTGCCAACTTCTTGTGCCCCTCCAGCTTTCTCGCTGGCTGGGCATGAGAAGCTGAAAAATCCTTGACTATAGTCTAAACACTACTGAGCAACAACTGAAAACATCAGTGTGTTATCAACATTCTTTGCATACTGCACTCAAAACATAGCACTGTACCAGCTACTAGGAAGACAATTAAGTCTATCCCAGCTGAAACCAGGACATGTCTTCACTTCAGAGATTCACTGAACTATTTTTTTAATTGTTAATATTCAATAATAGAGATGGTCTACATAATGTGTTTTTACAAACAAGCATCTGGTTCTTCCAAATTTATCCCACCTGAGTTTCTATAATAAACATTACAGAGGATGTTTTGAGGCTGTAAAAGAGTAAGCTTCCATTGTAACTCTTAAAACTAAATTGATGGAAGCTACTTGAACAGTACTGTGTTTTTGCAGAGAAAATTATATCAAGAAATGAATGCTTTATTTTCTCCCCTAGTTGGCAGGATCTATTATTGGAAAGGGAGGCCAGAGAATCAAACAAATACGTCATGAGTCAGGAGCTTCAATCAAGATTGATGAACCTCTAGAAGGCTCAGAAGATCGAATAATAACTATTACGGGAACACAGGACCAGATACAAAATGCTCAGTATTTACTGCAGAACAGGCAAGTTGAAGCTTAATGCTGTCCTTACTGTCAATTTTAAACTGACTTTCCTACTACTACATTCTAAAGCTCTTCTCTGCAATATAATTTTTAGAAGGCAGGATTTAAGTAACTATTGAACCTAACTTCTCCAGTGGTAGTTCTGCCTCTATTCTCTTTTTTTCTCTGTTCTAACTAAAATGAAGATTCCCTCAAAACTAATCTTGATGGAAGACACCTTAACCAAGCAGTCCTCTCATTCCTCTGGTGAAAATTGCTGCAAAAAACCTACTTGTAATAAATTACATAGAACCTGTAGAAAATAGAGAAGATTTCAGTGGACGTTGGTCTAGTTCTGTGTGGAAGACTAGTGATTTTGTTGTTTTTAGATAACTTAACTGACAACAAATCACAGTCTGCCATATGGCACAGACCATGCCTCTACAGGACAAGTTGAAATCAATTGGTGCTGTTATGCAGCATTTCACACCTTGCTGTCATTACTTTCTCTTCTGCCAAATATTAACAGTTTTGGACTTAGTTTGCTTAGTTTTGCTTTAATAATGTGTTGGCTATCATAGCATTTGTTAATGTTTAACTTGAATGTTTGGCTTTAGATTACTAATATTTAAATGTGCTTAAAATAATTATATGCCTATAATTATTAGCCATTAATCTTTTAAAATTATTTACTTTTAAATGTATTGGGAATTTGTAGTTTAATCTTTAAGAATGCCATTGTGAATATTGATGCAAGATGTATGGTCAATCATTCTAATACATGCTTTTTTCTTTTTCTTTTATAGTGTGAAGCAGTATGCAGATGTTGAAGGATTCTAATGCAAGATTATTTTTTCTTTTTTATAGTGTGAAGCAGTATTCTGGAAAGTTTTTCTAAGACTAGTGAAGAACTGAAGGAGTCCTGCACCTTTTTTTTTTTTTTTTTTTTTTATCTGCTTCGGTTTAAAAAGCCAACATTCCTCTGCTTCATAGGTGTTCTGCATTTGAGGCTAGTAGAATCTGCTGTTCACCAGATGTAACGTTTTAGTTGATTACAAATATTTGGGGGAGGGAAAGGCCGCACAAGACTAACACTGAAATTTTGAAACAGCAGCAGAGAGTGGATTTTATTTTTGTTCATTGTTGGTGGTAAATTGTAATGGTTTTTCTGTAACTATTGTGAACACCCTGCTTTATGTACACTGTAATTTTTTTTTTTTTTTTTTTTTTTTGAAGGGGGGAGAAGACTGGTCATCCACATGTCCCTGGCATCCTTTGAGAGCAGTGTGCAGAATGTAATGCTCTTTTCTAAGATATATTTTATGATTTTTAAATAAATTCAGTGAATCTATTATTGGTGGTCATTTTTTTATATACATAAGGTAATATCTAAAATGGATACACCCTTTTTCCCCCCACAAGAAAATGCGTAAATGAAAGTTGCTGTTAAGCTTGCTCTTTTGCTTCTTTGATATAGATGGAGTTATGTGTTTTTTGGCAAATTAAAGAAACAGTGTGAAAACAGTGGCTCAGCTTTGCTGTTTGGGGGAAAAAAAACCCCCACAAATATTAATGCAAATATTGTGTGAAATTTGACCTTTTTTGCAAGTTTTTGGCCCTCTTTGCAGTACATATATATATGTGACTATATAAAAAAATATTTTAAAAGTTTGATGCCACTGAGTTAACAGTGGGTTAAATACACCTGTTTCTAGACAGCTTGCTTAATGCAAATAACAATGTTTAAAATAGCAGTTGGTGTATCATTAATGAATGAATTGTAGTTTTCAGAACTTTCATTTGTGTCAGGTAGAAACTTTTATGAATTGACAAATTGGCAGTATCTAACTTGATTTTCATTGTATACAAAACTTAAACTTGTTTGGTTTCCCCATTGTTTGTTGAATTCCAGAAGAAATATTTGTGAGAAATTAAAAAAGATAAAGTCCCTCTGGATATTTCATGTAATACCTTGGCATTTGTATTTATAGTTTACAAGTTTTAATTTCACTTCCTAAATAAAAAACAATTTAAAAAATGCAGAAGAACTTTGTAAATCTGAATGTGATTCAGATTAAGTGGATTCTTTCACTTTGGGGGGGGGCTCCTAGAACATTTTACTTTTCTCGTCTTTTTGAACCATATGGGGTAATTCCTGTCATAAGGAGCTACACTTACAATGTAATGGGAAAGGGCAAGGAGGTAAGAGGTGACCTCCTTAGAGCTATAATCAATCCTTAGAAAACACCCAAAACCTGCTTTTGTCTAGGGCAATGAGTATGGCAGTTTTCCCAGTGAATAAACATGCATGTAGAATTGGTGCTTCCTTGGGAAAGGCTGAACGTAAGTTATATGGAGAAATCGACCTAGAAAAAGGTGTCAGACAAAACATGGGTGCAGGATTTTTTTTTTTCTATGCACTTCTACATTGTGTATGTGCAGGTGGTTTGTGGGGTTGTGTTTTTAAAATATTTTAGGGGGGAGTAAAGCTGCACAAGTGTCAATACACTAGGGAATAATGCGGTTTGTTTTTTCTCTTTAATGATCTGCATCTTTTAAGAAGCTAACCTAGTCTTAGAAGTTGAGCACTGCTCTAGTTTTAGTAGGGTTTTCTTTAAGGTTTCCTTAAAACCAACCATGTATGATTTGAGATGAGCCTAAGGAATTCCTGCTGTAAAAGGAGCTGTTGGTTTGAGTCTTATGTCTTTGCCTCTGTCCTCACCCTCTTTCCCCTACTGACCTAGTGCTGAAAAGCTGCCTGTCTCCTGAGGACTGTGCTGGGGTTTTCTGTTGGGGAGGGATGTAGGAGGACAGTGATAGCACAATAGTCCTTAGACTTGTACTTCAAAAATAGTTTAGTAATACAGATTGTACAAACTGAAACCATTTATTCTTTATGGAGGCCTTTTTTTAAAGGCTGACTGCTACGTACAGAAACTGCCGCATTTGAAATGTAGCCCTTAAGGCATGGGTTCTGTAGCAGCATTCACTGATAGGTGCATGTTTCTATACATTATGTCTGAAATTAACTTAAAATGTCTAGAAATGATGATTTTTTTGACTGCTTGGTGCATGAGTTACCAACCATTGCACAGCCAGAGAAGGCAAAGGTGTGTGTTTTTAAGTAGGTTTGTATGACTCCATTAAGTCAAAACCAATGTTACATTGTATTGTATAAGCAATTTACAGTTTATTTTAAGGGAATGATGTTACTATAAAGCTGTGAGCTGGTTCGTGGAGCTCGTAGGCAGGCACTACTAGCACGACAGCCTATCCCAGCTGCCCTCTGCGCGCCCGCCCAGTGGCGGGCGATGCGGTTTCCCCTGCACCGCGCTAGAAGGGCGGGGCGGTGGGGCGTTGTACAGGGGCTGGTGATTGTGGGTTGTGTGAGGGGTTGTCGCGCCCTTGGTAGCTGTTTTCCTGTGCTTGTAAGGGAGGAGTACTTTCGGTCGTACCGCTTCTTGCTGCCTCTGAAGGTCTGACTACGGAAGCGAAGGCTGTGATAGAGCCGGTCAGGGGGCCGGGCGGCAGGGCAGGTGTGTTGTGGGGCTGCTTCCCGTCAGTGTCCTCGCGGGGTGGGGAGGAAACATGAAGGAAAAGGCAGCCTTGAAAATGTTTCCTGATGAAAATGCCTTCTTGAAAATGTTTTCTACCTTCAGATACGAGGCCGAGCATGGTGACATTCGCATTCCACACACACCCCACCCCCGGAGTCTGCCAACTTCATAGCAGACAGCAGCTAGATGTCTTTGTGGACGTCTTATTTGTGACTCTAATTTGATTATTTCTTTCTATTAAAAAGACTTTCAGAAATGTCTGTAGTCACCTGTTCATGGCTTCTATTATTTCACATATATTCTTAAAATAAATTTCATATTGTCATGATAAATGAGAAAACCATGCTTAAACCAAGAATCCTCTGGGTTGATCTAGTAGTACTAAAGCAGCTCTGCTAAATCTGAAAAAACATATGCTTCTGAAAGCAGAATTCTAGTACTCACTGTTGTCATTTCATAAGAAAAAAAATCTGTAGGTTTAGGTGGAAGTTTTAATTAAATTCCTCTATATTTGCATGTAAACTAAAAGGAAGTTTGTATGAAGATACTTTTTGTAAATGCACAGCAATTAGGAGCTAAGGTAAAGCATAGGTCTATACTAATGACTACATTTGCCTCGTATGCTATATAAACACCATGCTGAAATATGAGGACTAAGCAGATGAGAAAAAATTACATGCAATCATGGTACCTTTCTTCCTTTTTATATATTGGAAATTGTTGTCTATAGAAGGGAACGCTATGTACAAACACAAATTTAGTTTTAAGCAACGATTTGAGTGTAATCATCACTTAACTCTTAAGAACAACCAAGTATTAATAGACTTTTAAATCTTAGTTGTAGTATGAATGCTCTCATCTGTAGTAGGTCACTCCATTAGATCTTTAGAATATGGTATGATAGCCTAAACATCTTATTTTTACTTTTCTGAAGGAATACCTATTACCAGAGCATTGTATTATGCCACTATGACACTTGACCAAGTTTCACTCTAACACAGAAGTCCCTATGCCTTTGATTGAAGAGAGCAATTGTGTGCTGAATTAAAATGGAACAGTTCTATTGGAGAGGTTTGGAGGCTCTTTCCTCACCTGTGTTAAAATGAGTAAGAAAAGTGCTTAGAAACTACTATATTTAGTAGTGGAAATTTTTCCTTCTTGCAGAGATGAAGAAATATTTGAGGTAAGTTAGTTCTAACACTGAGTTTTTTATGATAAGAACTTACTCCTTACTGATTGTGGCTTTAAAGGATAGCTGTTGTCTATGAAAATTCTTCTGAAAGGATAGTTCAGAACTGATCTAAAATTTGTGAATTGTTGGGGTTTTTTAATCCGGAAAATGGTAGGTGAACAGCAACGTTTATGTGGACGTTAACGTATACAAAAGTGAAATAAGAAAAATTACCATTATTTTAACATTTTGCTTCAAATCAACAGAGATGGTCTAGATAACAAAAAGAAAATCAGACTTTGAAACTGTTGGTTTTAATATGTAAATTGGTATTAGTAGTAAAAATAGGGAAGAAGGTTTTTTTAAATAATACTTTTGGACCAAAGTATACTCTTTTTTTTGTTTGTTAAAATGGGGTAAATGGGGATTTAATTTCTCTCTGAAAACAAAATCTCACAGTTTACTAACAATAAAAGAATCTTGCTTGTCTTAAGTTCTTGAAATCTGGTTTTGTTAGTATTCATAAGTCAGTCCTGAACCAGCCAGGAATGTATTTCTTAAGACAAGATGCTTTTTTTCCAGAGGAAAGCCATTTTTTCATATGCTGTCTGTCTTCATCACTCTTGTAATTAATTATCAGGGTTATGCTTGTATCCCTTCAAAGGAGATGATGTTCTGTAAATATGTTTTCGGTAGCCATTGTTGTCAGCTAATAAAACTGGCTAGCAGGCAGAGCTCAGCCTCTTTCAGCTATTGCCTGTTAGAACCTTCACATCCAATGTTTTTGTCTCATCTTGGGCTTGCTCTGACAAGCTTTTACCCCTGTATTATGATACTGTCTGAGGTCCCAATTGGATCAGGACTCCATTGTACCCCTTAGAAATATACATAATGTTTGAGATAAATTCTGCCTGAAAAGTCAGTCGGGTTTTTTGGGCTTTTTTATTTATTTAAGCTTTACCTTTCCTCCCTTACACCTCTTTTTCTTCCTTTATCTTTAGGTTTTCTGCAGCTAATGAAGGAAATGAGACTGGTAGAATTGTGACAATGTACAACTACTGTGAATCCACACTATAATTAATATTGATTCAATAGATTTTGCATGAACGACTACATGAATGACCAGAATTAATCCCAAATATCATACTTTTGTCAGGGCTGACAGTATACTGCAGCTTTTTGAAATAGTTTGCTTGAAAGGAAAAAGCTGCTGGGAAGTAAATAGTCTGTTTGGTATTTTCTGTGTCACTGTTTTTGCCTATATAGACAAACTATTAAGCATCGGTGACATATGTAGCTACTCCTGTGTTCAGTTCCATCTATGGTAGTATTCAGCTGTTATATCATTACGTCCAAAAGACTTTATTCTAATGATAATACAGCCTATACTAATAGTCTGTGCAGTCTTTTCAAGATAACTCCCTGGAAAACACCATTCACTGGAGCTTTGAACCTATTGCATTTATCAGTTAAAACTACTCTTTAGTAGGTGGCATCATTTTATTTTCCTTTGTCTCCTACTGTGAAATAAGATATTATGTTTACATGAGAAGTCAGAGGTCCTCTCTAATATTTGAAGTTACTAGTTTAATTCTTTGGGATTTTTTTAAGATATGAAATATTTTTATGACAGTTTTTGTTATCAAAAAGGATTTTTTCCAAGTAAAGTAATAAATAGAATATTTTTCTTATATTTATAGTGACTGTATTCATTGATGTAGTGTCTTACATGAGATGGTGCTGAGTGCTTTATGAAGCAAGGCTCCCTTAAAAGCAGTAGCAGACTACAGAATGAAAAGCTGTTCCAAAAATGATCCTAGACCATAAGCATTGACATAGTAGTAAAGCTTATTGCACAAATATGGAAGCTGTTTTTCCTGCTTTTACTAAGCAAGTTGTGTGTTTTGAAAGTGGCTGAAATAATGTAGACCAACTTTACACTCTACTTGTAAAAACAAACAAAACCACACTAATATCAGGTGACTGGGATCATATTATCAACATTGTTTCTGTGGCAGCAGGTTGAGATCTCGCAAGTAAGACTTTGACTTCAATACAGGATTAGGAGGGAACTGAACATAAGATGAAATATCCCAAAACAAACCAGTGTTTTTCAGTAACTCTCAGTAATAGAAATATGTATGATAATAAAATAAATCCTTCAGTAGAATCATACTGTCACAGACTACTACAACTCTCCTATTTCTGACCTCCTAGGGGAAATTGTAAAATTGAGACAATTCTTTGGCTATGTGTTTTACCAAATATATACACAAAACACTTTTCAAAATTACACATCACTGAATGTAATTATATAACTTGCCTATGTTCTTTTGCTTCTGAAAAGTAAATTGCAAACAAAAAACAACCACCACCACCTCCCCCTCCAACCTTTTTATCCTTGTATGGATTTTTCGTATTTAAATGCTGTGTTGAATTTGGTAGAAGTTATTTGGACTGCCATAGTTGCATATTCAGGATTTTCATGCCCTGACACATATGCAGCGGAGTCCTTTCAGAGCTTCCAGTCATTGATGTTGCATGTATGTAGCTTTATTTCTCATCATCTAGGACTGAGTATGTAAAATTTTAGTGATCCCCCTATTCTCTGATTTTTGTACTAGCTGTACTATCACACTTTGATCTTCTACCAACGCAATACTCCTCCTTTTCCTTCATATCAGTGATACTGGCTCATTGCACTGGAGAGGAGATGCAAGTGTCCCCGTGTTTGGTAGCTTTTCCTGGAAAGTGAGGGTGTTCTCAAAAAAGCAGTTTAGTTGTATTGCCATCAGGTAAAATGCTCCATTTTGGACAAATGATACTATCTTTGAAACATAGTATAATCCACCTGAGGCTTTCATTGCCTTCTGTTGAAAAGTATAGTGGAAAATTTTGCTAGAAATGCTAAGTAGTGTTTTTCATATATAGAATTTTATACAAACTTCAGAAGTTCTTTGCAGCATAAAAATTAACAATAATTGAAACAATGAAATTATAAATTCATGTGCTTGATGAGAAAGTCCAGACAGTATTTTTCTTCCAAGTTAAATTGCTGCATGAGGTAAAAAGTTCCATTTGAATTCTTACCTCCTCTGCTATTACAAAATGTTGTGGTCCTGGAGTCTATCAATTCTTTACTTATATAAAAAAAATCTTAATGCTATCAAAAGAGCAATGTCCTTGGTTTTCATTAGCTTCAGGGCAGTAGGAGCTATAATGGGATTTGGTCTATTAATTATTTATTTCCTGTTGTGATGTTTTAAATGGTATTTTATTATTTAACATACAACATTGTCTATAGTATTCTCTAGAAGTAATTTTGTGCATCTATGCCAAGTAGGGAATGAAGTACAGAGAAAGAAACGGTTTTCAAAATGTTTGCAGAAGTTGCTGTTCTGTGAAACAGGACATCTTGTTCTCAGTGGTTTTGGAGAATAGCACTTAATGACAAAAATATGCTTTGTTCTCAGGTATAGTCTTGTACTGTGTCTGGCTAGGATAGAGTTAATTTTCTTCATAGCAGCCTGCATGGTGCTGTGTTTTGTATTTGTGACTAAAACAGTGTTGATAACACACCAATGTTTTAGCTATTGCTGAACAGTGTTTGCACATTGTCCAGGCCTTTTCTTTTTCTCACTCTGCTTCCCAGCGAAAAGGCTGGGGGTGCACAAGAAGTTGGGAGGGGACACAGCTGGGACAGCTAATACCAACTGACCAAAGGGATATTCCAGACCATATGATGTTGTGTTCAGCAATAAAAGCTCAGAGAAAGGAGGAGGAATGGGCAACAGTCGGAGTTATGGCATTTGTCTTCCCAAGTAATTGTCATGAAAATTTTGCAACTGGCCCATACCGACTGAAGAGAGAGGCTAGGACGCAAAGTATAGAATTACAAGAGTCATTCTTTATTCATGCGCATGAGGTGTCCCATTCAAATTGGGGCACCCAGAATGCGGTTTTATACAGGGTTCTTATACCTTTCAAGCATTCAGGTACAACATGATTTGACCAATCACTACTTAACACACACATACTACTGTTTTGCAAAGCAACTCTAATTCTATGGCATCATCATCCATCTGCTTCTTTCTTGATCTAGACATCTCTGGAGTGGATCTTGCTATGGTTACTTATTGTCGTGGTTTAACCCCAGCCAGCAACTAAGCACCACACAGCCGCTCACTCACTCCCCCCCCCCATCCAGTGGGATGGGGGAGAAAATTGGGAAAAAGAAGTAAAACTCGTGGGTTGAGATAAGAACGGTTTAATAGAACAGAAAAGAAGAAACTAATAATGATAATGATAACACTAGTAAAATGACAACAGTAGTAATAAAAGGATTGGAATGTACAAATGATGCGCAGGGCAATTGCTCACCACCCGCTGACCAACACCCAGCTAGTCCCTGAGCGGCGATTCCCTGCCCCCACTTCCCAGTTCCTATACTAGATGGGACGTCACATGGTATGGAATACACCGTTGGCCAGTTTGGGTCAGGTGTCCTAGCTGTGTCCCCTCCCAACTTCTTGTGCCCCTCCAGCTTTCTCACTGGCTGGGCAGGAGAAGCTGAAAAATCCTTGACTATAGTCTAAACACTACTGAGCAACAACTGAAAACATCAGTGTGTTATCAACATTCTTCGCATACTGAACTCAAAACATAGCACTGTACCAGCTACTAGGAAGACAGTTAACTCTATCCCAGCTGAAACCAGGATACTTATCTATGATGCCAGATAATGGGAGGGTTTCACAGAGTTGTTAGAGGGGCTAGGATGCTGGCGTTATCTCGGTAGTCCAGGGGTATCCTTTATTCTTCAGGGTGGGGCCTGTCCTTCTCCTTGCAGTGAGCTGGGGTTCTTTAGTCATGCTTACTTAAGCATGACTTTGCAGTACACAATGTAAACTATATATATTTTTATTGTGGTGGGTTGACCTTGGCTGGATGCTAGGTGCCCACCAAGCTGCTCTATCACTCTCCCTCTTCAACTGGACAGGGGAGAGAAAATATGACAAAGGGCTTGTGGGTCGAGATATGGACAGGATCACTCACCAATTACCGTCACGGGCAAAATAGGCTTGACTTGGGCTAATTAATTTAATTTATTGCCAATTAATAACAGAGTAGGATAATGAGAAATAAAAACAAATCTTAAAACACCCTCCCCCCACCCTTCCCTTCTTCCCAGGATCAACTTCACTCCCAATTTTCTCTACCTCCTCCCCTCTGAACAGTGCAGGGGGACAGGGAATGGGGGTTGCAGTCAGTTCATTATGCGTTGTCTCTGCCTCTCCTTCCTCCTCATGCTCTTCCCCTGCTCCAGCATGGAGTCCCTCCCACAGCATACAGTCCTTCACAAACTGCTCCAATGTGAGTCCTTTCCACAGGCTGCAGTTCTTCACGAGCTGTTCCAGCATGGGTCCTTTCCATGGGGTGTAGTCCTTCAGGAGCAGACTGCTCCAGCGTGGGTCCCCCCCCAGGGCTGCAAGTCCTGCCAGAAGATCTGCTCCAGCATGGGCTCTCCACAGTGTCACAGCCTCCTTCAGGCACATCCACCTGCTCCAGTGTGGAGTC
Source organism: Haliaeetus albicilla (assembly GCF_947461875.1). NCBI lineage: Eukaryota > Metazoa > Chordata > Aves > Accipitriformes > Accipitridae > Haliaeetus > Haliaeetus albicilla. The sequence continues at coordinate 10,336,190 of NC_091515.1, read as the reverse complement.
CTCTATGGGCTGCAGGGTGGATATCTGCTCTACCGTTAACCTCCATGGGCTGCAGGGGGACAGCCTGATTCACCATGTGTTGGACCCTGGACTTGTCCAGACTTGGTGCCGAATGGAGAAATCACTGTGAGTCAGTAGGGAGTAGCAGGGTTTGACTTGAAATGCTTATCTTGCAAGATAAGACATACTGGTGCGGTCTAAAGCTGCTGAGTGACACCTGGGGTGAGGTGAAGGTCTCACAGCCTGATGTTGCTTTAGTAAAGCTAGAAAGACCCTGGTAAATCTGCACTGAATTCCCCGGCCCCCGTACTGACTCATTGGGCCCCACTGACCTTGCAAGTTGCAAGCCTTGCTAAGAGCCAATTGGCACATGATAATTGACTTAGTCCCACCTTGCAAGAGTATAAGTTTGGCCTTTTGAATCCTCCATTTTGAGAATGAGAACTCCAACTACCGGACGGGTTGATGGGCCTGGACCTCTCTCCTCCCCAAGCAGGGATGCCTCTTTGGTAAGATTTGTGCCTCTGACTACATTGGATGTTATCCGGGAAAGTATCTCTAACAAAAGCACTGAACTGTTAACTCGAGCTCGATTTTTGCAGTAAGTGTGTTTATCAATGGCAATTCCAAATTTGTTATATTTGTCGCCTTAATAAATTATCTATCTTTTCAACTTTGCGAAGCTGTTTCAGTGAAAGTCTTTGAGAAGGCTCTGACAAGAAAATGTTGACTCTGATAAGTGGCTATACACACAATCCTTTAGACATAAACCATTGACCAAGTCTGAGACTAAGACTGGACCTAGCCGCACCTAGACTCCTCTCTGAGAAGGTCTTTTCTGAACCTCATGACTCAATGGGAGGGCCTCCCCAGCCATGTGTCAGACTCATACCCCTAATGCGACACCATGGTCTTCACCATGGGCTGCAGGGGAATTTCTGCTCTGGTGCCTGGAGCACCTCCTCCCTTTCCTTCTTCACTGACCTTGGTGTCTGCAGGGTTGTTTCTCTTACATATTCTCACTCCTCTCTTCCGGCTGCTGTTCAGCAGTTTTTTCCCCCTTCTTAAATATGTTATCACAGAGGCGCTACCACTGCTGATGATTGGCTCAGTTTTGGCCAGCAGTGGGTCTGTCTTGAAGCTGGCTGGAACTGACTCTATCGGACACGTGGGAAGCTTCTAGCATCTTCTCACAGTAGCCACCCCTGCAGCCCCCCTGCTACCAAAACCTTGCCACACAAACCCAATATATACATATATATATATCTCTTAAGAAAGTTCATTTTCTCCAAACTAGACAAACCCAAAGACCTTAGCCATTCCTAATAGGACATGCTTTCCAGCCCTTTCACCAGCTTTGTTGCCCTCCTCTGAACACATTCAAGTACCTTAACATCCTTCTTAATTTGTGGGGCCCAGAACTGCACACAGTACTCAAGGTGAGGCCGCACCAATACTAAATACAGAGGGATAATCACCTTTTTTGACCAGCTGGTTATACTGTGTTTAATGCACCCCAGGATGCAGTTTGCCCTCTTGGCTGCCAGGGCACACTGCTGACTCCTACTGAGCCTGCTGTCAACCAGCACCCCCAGATCCCTTTCTGCAGGGCTGCTCTCCAGCCACTCCTCTCCCAATCTATACTTGTGCCCGGTGTTACTCTGTCCCAGGTGCAGAACGCGGCATTTGTTCTTGTTAAATTTCATCCCGTTGATGGTTGCCCAATGCTCCAATCCATCTCAATCCCTCTGCAAGGCCTCTTGGCCCTCAGGAGAGTCAACAGTACCTCCCAGTTTAGTATCATCAGCAAACTTGCTAATGGTGCATTCAACTCCTGCATCCAGATCATTGATAAACATATTGAACAGAACTGGCCCTAGAAATGAACCCTGAGGAACACCGCTGGTGCCCGCTTGCCAGCCAGATGTAGCCCCATTCACTACAACCCTTTGAGCTCTGCCGTTTAGCCAGTTCTTCACCCAGCGCACTGTGTACCTGCTCATCCCACAGTTGGACAACTTGTCCAGAAGGATGCTGTGAGGGACAGTATAAAAAGCCTTCCTAAAATCTAGAAAAACTACATCCCCTGCCTTCCCTTCTTTTACTAGGTGGGTGACCTTATCATGGAAGGATATCATAGATCATAAAATGGTTTGGGTTGGAAGGGACCTTAAAGATCATCTAGTTCCAACCCCCCTGCCATGGGGCAGGGACACCTTCCACTAGATCAGGGTGCTCAAAGCCCCATCCAACCTGGCCTTGAACGCTTCCAGGGATGGGTCATCCACAGCCTCTCTGGGCAACCTGTTCCAGTGCCTTACCACCCTCACAGTAAAGAATTTCTTCCTAATATCTAATCTAAATCTACCCTCTTTCAGTTTAAAACCATTACCCCTCATCCTATCCCTACACTCCCTGTTAAAGAGTCCCTCCCCATCTTTCCTGTAGGCCCCCTTTAAGTACTGGAAGGCCGCTCTAAGGTCTCCCCAGAGCCTTGTCTTCTCCAGGCTAAACAACCTCAACTCTCTCAGCCTATGCTCATAGGGGAGGTGCTCCAGCCCCCTGATCATCTTCGTGGCCCTCCTCTGGACCTGCTTGAGCAGGTCCATGTCTTTCTTATGTTGGGGGCCCCAGAGCTAAACTGTTATGCTGCAGTTTATCACAATGAGATCAGCACATTATATACTATGATCAAGACTACTCATTTTATATACACTGAACAAGATCATGCAATGATACTCAAGTCTATATTCTGCGGTTTCCACAGCAGGAAACCTAAAAAATAATGTGAAATAAGTCATGTACTGGTACAGTCAACACAGACAGTGTTAAATGTGGGACTCCTAGTTTATCTCCATACTGCTTGCTGCTATGTCCATTCAAATTTCTTTGAAACATTTAGTGGAAAATTAGTGTGCGAGGGGGAAAAAAGCATGGCTTCTATTTTCAAGTTATAGGAGTTTACTTTTAATTTAAAATTTAGCGTTAATAATCACACTCTAGTGCTTTTTATTTTTCTTTACTGTTGAATGCATTAAAAATACTTATTATAAACAATGATATTTCTGTGCCTGACAGGACCACATGACAACAGCAAAATGGGTATCCTCTACATCCTGGTTCCCAGCATAGCTATCCCTTTGGTTTTTGCCTGCCTTTTCTTCTTGGTCTGTATGTGCAGAAACAAACAGAAGGCATCTGCTGCTACGCTGCAGCGTCACCAGCTGATAGCACCTCCTAGACAGGACATGGAAATGTCACTCATTAGTCAGCATAAACAGGTATTTCTTGCAGAATTTGCTCAGGCCACAGTTTTCCAAAGTGCCATGATTTTCAGTGTCTTAGAATTTCAGTGTTCAAACTGAGTCATGTTTTAAGGGACCTAATTTTCATAATGTGCTGGCCATCTACTTCAGTAAAAAACAGGTCTTGCTGTCACTAGCTGTATCTAGAAATCCTGGCCTCAGGCAATAGCTTTCAGTACAAAATATTTTATGACATCTGCACTTACCTGTCAATTCCCATTTGGCCTCATTTCAGTGACTAGAAATGTTATTTCTAATCTGGTCTTCAGTTTGTAGCTCATTTTTCCTCGTGGTAACAGCATGTCTGATTTGCTTGTTTCAAGCAGAATGAATGATAGGGTTTCTTTTCTAATCTGTCTGCTTAGTGTTCTGGTATTCTGAACCACCACTGAGCTGGGATCTAAGTGCAACAGGTTTCTAAGTCACAAAGGAGAGTGAAACAAAAATTACCTTGAACTTCTGTCTACAATCTTCACTCTTGCATATAATTTTCTGGGTTAACTAAATGATCTCCATGTTAAAATTCTGTTCGGATCTAATGTTGAATATTTAATCATAGTATTTACAAGACAGAAGTTCTCAAAAACAATACTCAATTTGGAACAATTTGCAACATCTGTTCAGGAAACTGCAGGATGAGCAATTACCAATTGTAACAAATTGCACTGATTTTGTGCATTAAGGGGGAGGTTTAATGGCCAAGTCTGGGCTGTGCTGGAGATTGTTTGGTCCAGTTCAGTCTGTTGGGGACTAAAAAAAAGTTCTCTCAGCAGAAGCCCTGTTAGTAATGTCAACAATGCTAGGTATGTTGGACCAAAGCGGAAAACTCAAGCTTTCCTTCAACCTCAGTTCATATAAATGAAAGGGCAGATAAGACTGATGGCCCCACCTCCTCGGCTCTACATTCCAGCCAATGGTTACCAGCCAATGCCTGCCTATGGCGCTTACTTGCCAAATTTTTACTCTGTCCAAATTCCAATGCAAATGACTCCTCAGCAGGTTCCTCCCCAGATCATTCCCAAACCAGGCTCCCACCACAGCGGGAGCGGATCCAACAGCACCTTCCAACATGTCGGCGGCCGGCAGGTTTGCTTTGCTCTCAGAGGCCATGGAAGACATGCACAACGGAACAGAAGATATTGCTCAGAATCGTGTCCAGGAGAAGGAGGAAGAGGAGGGGTCTGTGCCAGAAACAGGATTACTGGGTGTCGTGGTTTAACCCCAGCCAGCAACTAAGCACCACGCAGCCGCTCACTCACTTCCCCCCCCCCCAACCAAGTGGGACGGGGGAGCGAATCGGAAGGAAAAAGGTAAAACTCATGGGTTGAGATAAGAACAGTTTAATAGAACAGAAAGGAAGAAACTAATAATGATAATAATAACACTAATAAAACTACAATAGTAATAATAAAAGGATTGGAATATACAAAACAAGTGATGCACAGTGCAATTGCTCACCGCTCGCCGACCAATGCCCAGTTAGTTCCCGAGCAGCCATCCCATCCCCCCAGCTTATATATTGGGTATGACGTCACATGGTATGGAATATCCCTTTGGCCACTTTGGGTCAGCTGCCCTGGCTATGTTCCCTCCCAACTTCTTGTGCCCCTCCAGCCTTCTTGTTGGCTGGGCATGAGAAGCTGAAAAATCCTTGACTTAGTCTAAACACTACTTAGCAACAACTGAAAACATCAGTGTGTTATCAACATTCTTCTTATACTGAATCCAAGACATAACACTATACCAGCTACTAGGAAGAAAATTAACTCTATCCCAGCTGAAACCAGGACAGTATGTATTGCAGGCAAGCATAGCAGCCTCATGGTAGATTACACTATGCTAGGAATGGCATAAAGGCATTACAAAAAGGCATCTTCTCCTGCTCCCCAAAAGATTATTGTATAAATTGGCTGTGAGGTTCTTGTGCTATATTTAGGCTATCTAATTGCAGACATACTGTATGCAAATGTAGCATTTTTTTGTGGGATATTAGTCTGAAATGAGTACGTGCATCTTATAGTGACAAATGGTCTTGAGGCCTGAACCAAAGCCCATTGAAGTCATTAGAAAAACTCTTCAACTTCAAAGGATTTTGGATTAAGACTATAAGAAATATTTGTCTTGTTCCTTTAGGTAAACACTCCCTAACTTGTAATCACTGCGGTGTTTTTTTTTTTCTTTAATAGCATGGAAACCAGAGCACATATTTACAGTAATCTGCTTTTAGTAAGTGGATGTTAATATACTTGCAATGAACATGCATTTTTTAAGCTTTTTAACATAAAATGTTTTATTGAACAAGAAGACAGTTCCTTTGATTGAGGATAGGTTTTTTTGCCAAGGGTGTGTGTCTTTTGTTACCAATGGGATCTTGCAGGTATGTGTATTGGGTCTGGCTAAGATGGAGTTAATACTCCCCATAGCAGCCCTCATAGCGCTGTGCTCTGCATCAGTAGCTAGAAAGGTGTTGATAACACACCAGTGTTTTGGCTACTGCTGAGCAGTGCTGGCACAGCATCAAGGCTGTCTCTCCAACATTTTTGCCCCCCCGCCCCTCAATGGCAGGCTGGGGCAGGGCAAGATCTTGGGAGGGGACATAACCAGGACAGCTGACCTAAACTAACCAAACAGATATTCCATACCATATGTCATCAGCTCAGATATAAAAGCTAAGTAAAGGGAGACGGAAGGGGGGCATTTTTGTCTTCTGGAGCAACCACTACGCGTGCTGAAGCCCTGCTTCCCAGGAAGTGGCTAGACATCGCCTGCTGATGGGAAGTAGAGAATAACATCATTTGTTTTCCTTTGCTTTCGCGCATGCGACCTTTGCTTTCACTTTATTAAACTGTCCTTATCTTGACCCATGAGCCTTTTGTTATATTTTCTCCCCCTGTCCAGCTGAGGAGGGGGAGTGATAGAGCGGCTTTGGTGGGCACCTGGCACCCAGCCAGGGTCAACCCACCACAGTATGTCAGACAGCTTTGGAAGGAGTCCACCTCCAGCCTGAGCTTCAAATCTACAAGGGTGTGCCTGAGAGAGAGAGAGAGAGAGAGGGCTAAGAGCAAGATTTTGCTTTATTTGGTAGCATTTATTGAAAACAGCTAACCTTGGAGCAGGAGCCTGAGGGTCATGGGGGCTGCAGGCAAGGCCAGGGCTGTGACCCAGACAAGCCTCTCCCTGCTGGCCCCCTGTCTTTGGGGTCTTTCCTCCCTTCTTCCATGAGTTTGATACCTCAGGGTTGCCCTGGGGCACTGGGTGCAGCAAGGCCGCCATGGCATCTCTGCCTTGCTATAGGGAAGACAGTGGTGGATTCTAACAACTGCCCAGGGTCCCAGTGAAAGATGGGGTGTGGCTGTCATTTTAAACACTGGTGAGATGTCACCTGGCCTCCTTCAGAAAAAGCATGTACAATAAGAAGGTGCTCATCCTTGTCTTATCAGGAATCTGCTCTGTCAGTGAGAGTATCTGAGGAAGTTAATGAAAACAGGCTTTCACACCAGGTTGTTAGTGCTTCTCTTTAGGACAGAAGTGCAGTGCAGCAGACCATCTCATGTTGCTTCAGCACTTCTGCTTCTGGCTGGCTCCCAAAAGCAGGTAGATGCATGATAATGAGGTGAGAAGAAGCTTTTTGGAGTCCCAGGAGGCATTTTGTGCAAATCTAGTGCAGATTTTAGATAAAGGTCTGTAAAAATCAATTTGCATGTTCTTCATGTGGGTTTAATATACTGGGTTTATTATCTTAGCACTTCATGTAGCATTGTGGCAATAATATAAATTTCCCATTTATCTAGTTGTCTTGCTTGCATTTGGTGTTTTTCAAGATGTTATCAATATAAATTCTTGTGTATATACTTTCATCTAATATTTCTCCTTGGATGAATTTTGCATTGCAATTTTAAAATTATGCCAATTCTGTCTAATGCCAGGATTTCATCTTTCTATTAAATTTTACAATGCAGTGTCAAAATTACTAAGGTGTGATGTTTTCCTAAGAAAATTCCCAGTTTTCCTTGCTCTGAGGAACTGCTAGGCCTGATTCTTCAAGAGTTTTTCACGGAAAATCCAATGAAGTCAGAATATTTTTGAGCTCTGGGCTTGAAGTGAACTGTGCATACTTTAAATTATTTTAGATTCCTGTTGTACAAACATGCATGTACATACCTTTATACTCTCACTGAGGCTGAGTGGACTATTGGATGAATACATATTTGCAAAATTGGGCAATATTTCAGTGTCTTAGAAGTTTTATTAAATACACAGAACCACATTTTTGTGTAACAGTCAAACATAATGCTGAGTGCACTTTCCGCAAAACCAATTAAAAAATGAAAGAGGACAGTTAAATTCTTATCAATATTTTTAATAGTTTTTAAATAATGCTTTTTTATTTATTTAAAAATAAAGCCATGTGTAAAGCCCTAGACCGTGAAAAAGGATCAAGGAAAGTCACTGAGCAGTAAGTCACAGTTTCAGGGATGGAATACAGCAAGCTACTGACTGACAAAGAATTTCTTGTGTCTTGGGAAGCAGGGTGATAATTCACACTGCATTATAACATCTTACAAATGAAGAAAATTGTAAAGGAAGAAATTAGTCAAATGGAATAGAGTAGAATAGAATAGAATAGTCCAGTTGGAAGGGATCTACAACGATCATCTACTCCAACTGCCTGACCAATTCAGGGCTGACCAAAAGTTAAAGCATGTTATTAAGAGCATTGCCCAAATGCCTCTTAAACACTGACAGGCATGGGGCATCGACCACCTCTCTAGGAAGCCTGTTCCAGTGTTTGACCACCCTCTCGGTAAAGACATGCTTCCTAATGACAAGTCTGAACCTCCCCTGGGGCAGCTTTGACCCATTCCCATGCATCCTGTCACTGGATACCAGGGAGAAGAGATCAGCACCTCCCTCTCCACCTGCCCTCCTCAGGAAGCTGTAAAGAGCAATGAGGTCACCCCTTACTCTCCTTTTCTCCAAACTAGACAAACGCAGAGTCCTTAGCCATTCCTAATAGGACATGCCTTCCAGCCCTTTCACCAGTTGGACAACATGTCCAGAAGGATGCTGTGAGGGACGGTATCAAAAGCGTCTCTAAAATCCAGAAAAACTACATCCACCGCCTTTCCTTCATCCACTAGGCAGGTGACCTTATCATAGAAGGGTATTAAATTAGTTAAACAGGACTTTCCCTTTGTGAACCCATGTTGACTGTGCCTGATGATTGCATTGTCCTTTAAATAACTTTCAGTAGCACCCAGTATGATCTTCCCCATAATTTTCCCAGGTACTGAGGCTAGACAAACCGGTCTGTAGTTTCCTGGTGTGTGGATTGTCCAGCTCATAGTTCACAAACGAGTTTCACCATGTCTAGTGCACACAGGCAACTCATGGGGGGATTACAAAAGCGACCCAGCCTTGGGTTGCCTTGAGGCCCTGTCTCTCTGCAGAGACGACTCACGGGGAGCTGTGTAGACAGCTTAGCCCTGGGTTGTCTGATAAACCCTAAACTAAACAGGGTGGTGGCTGCACCATTCAAAGAACCAAAACCTGAACTGAGCCTTGAAATCCCTTAACAAATAGTATGCCCTGAGTCTCAATCCAACCACTATTCAGTTGCCTGAGGAAGCAAGGTTAAAAAAAAAACCAACCCAAAACCGGAGGGTTTCAGCTTCAGTTTCAAATTACAGCCTTGTGTATTCAAACAATCACAGACCAGTGAAGGAAAGATAAGGGGAAACTCCACTCAGATATACATAATCCATTTAGGCATATATCATAATCCACTCAGACATAGTCATACACACCATTCCACAAGTCAGGGGATAAAAACGCTAAGATTCAGGTTGGAAATGGGGGGGAGTCACTTCTCCAACTATACAGTCGGCTTGTGAAGGAAACCCTTCCCCCCCTTCATCGGGATGCCGGTCAAGGTAACTTCCCTGGGATTGAGAGCCCTTACCTGGAGGGGTAAGTGAATATTGTTTATGCTTTAAGTTTGTAAATACATTTGTGGTTGTCTGTGAATTGCTTGTGGTTGTAATAGTGTACTACTCTTGCCTTAAAAAATTGCAATAGTTCATTCCTCCATTGTATCTGTAAAACCTGCAATAGTGGCGTGTTAAATCTGTAAGTGAAGTTCAAATAAGTTGTTTGCTTGAACCTTGCAGTTAAGTCTGTGAGTGAAGTTCATTTGCTTGAACCTTGCAGTTAAGTCCTTTTCCATCACACCTGGGTCTTCCTTCACACTCTTCTTGTAAATTGGAATAACGTTGGCTAGCTTCCAGTTAGCAGGAACCTCCCCAGACTCCCAAGACCTTTAGTAGATGATTGAGAGGGGTCCTGCTGTAACATCTGCTAGCTCCTTCAGTACTCTGGGATGAATCCCATCAGGCCCCACGGACTTATGAACATTCAGCTGATATAGCTGGTCCCTTACAATTTCAGTGTCCACAAATGGAAAGTCACTGTTCCTGCTCTTTCTAGTGTAATGTTTTTGGTATACTGCTGTTGATTAGAAGGTAGAAATTCACCCAGCTCAATTCAGAATGATTGTCTAGAATATTTTTTTTGTAGTGCTTATGCCATGGTACCATCCCTGCAAGGAGATCACAGCCCCATTGGGAAATGCAAGTGAGAAGCAGCAGTAAGCTGAACTGATATGCTCTCCTGTACTAGTGCTGGTTTGCTGAACTCAGGGAAAGATGCCATTTTGCTAGTTCTTTGGAGTGAATCTTGACTGTTGCAAGGTTGGGCATTTCTGGTCTATCTAGCTCTAAGTTGAAAGTCTTCCACTTCTAAAAGTTGTCTTTCCTTTAAAAACGAACATAGTAGAGGGAAGGTTGGCTGATTCACTTTATTGAAATTCAAGTTCCAACTAGTGGTGAAAAGCAAATTAAAAAGTCAGTTTAAAACTGCTTCACTCTCAGTCTCTGACCTTGGTCTCTTCTTTGTCTTGACTTTCAATTATCATAGTATAAAAAAAGAGATTTGAACAGCAGCACTTCAAAATACATCTTTCCTAAGGGCTCTCAATTGTAAGACATCTTACATTTGAAGCCTACAGATGCCCTGGTTGTATAAAAGTCCTGTTAGGGAATGGGACTGAAATTTTCAGTTTATTCTAAACAGGAAAAAAGTTGACATGAGAACTAAAATAAAGCTAAAGAAGACTATAAGACTCTGAAAGAGAGTGCGATTTTCTGTTTAATGAGTTAACCTTGCTGCACAACCAAACCCGTCTATAGGTGTAGTGAGTTGACCTTGGCTGGCTGCCAGACCCCCACCCAGCCACTCCCTCACTCCCCCTCCACAACAGGACAGAGGGAGAAAATAAGATGAAAAAGCTCGTGGGTCGAGATAAAGACAGGGACATCACTTACCAATTACCATCACTGGCAAAACAGACTCGACTTGGGGAAGATTAATTTATTTTATTACCAATTAAAAATATAGTAGGACAGTGAGAAACAAAGACAACACTAAAAACACCTTCCCCTTTCCCCCTCCCCCCCGCTTCTTCCCAGGCTCAACTTCACTCCTTCATTCTTGACTGTTCTACCGCCTCCCCCCTCAGTGGTGCAGGGGGGATGGGAAACAGGGGTTGCGGTCAGTTCATAACTCTTCATCTCTGCTGCTCCTTCCTCTCCACACTTTTCTCCTGCTCCAGCGTGGGGTCCCTCCCACAGGACACAGTTCTTCAAGAACTGCTCCTGCATGGGCCCTTTCCACAGGGTGCAGTCCTTCAGGAACAGACTGCTCCAGCATGGGCCCCTCACGGGGTCACAGGTCCTGCCAGCAAACCTGCTTCTGTGTGGGCTCCTCTCCACGGGCTGTAGTTCCTGCCAGGAGACTGCTCCAGCGTGGGGTCTCCAGTGGCTGCAGATTCCTTTGGGGCATATCCACCTGCTCTGGTCCTCCATGAGCTATAGTGTGGATATCTGTTCTGGCATCATCCTCTCCGTGGGCTGCAGGGGGACTACCTGCTTTACCACGGTCTTCTCCACAGGCTGCAGGGGAATCTCTGCTCCAGCGCCTGGAGCACCTCCTCCCCCTCCTTCTTGGGAGGGGGCCTTGGTGTCTGCATAGTTGTTTCTCTCACGTTTTTTGTCACTTCTCTCTCTCACACCTGCTGTGCAGCAGTTTTTACCCTTTCTTAAATATGTTATCACAAGGCGCCACCAGCTTTGTTGATTGGCAGCAGGTCTGTCTTTGAGCAACATAGGGGCAGCTGCTGATCTTTTCTCACTGAGGCCACCCCTGCAGCCCTTCCTCTTCCAAAACCTAGCCACATAAACCCAATACAAATGCCATATAATTTCATGCTCAGTAATAAACCTGGTGGGGGAGGGTCTGGGCATTGATTGGTCTTTTGGTGGCGAGTGATTACTTTTGCATCACTTTTTTTTTTTTTTCCCCGCTTCACTTATTAAACTGTGTTTAACTGAACCCATGAGGGTTTTTTTCTCACTTTTGCACTTCCAATTCTCTCCCCGTGCTGCTGGGCAGAAGCAAACAAGCAACTGGGTGGGGGCTTAGTTGCCAGCTGGGGTCAACCCACCACATAGGTATAAGACTGTGGGTCACTGTTTGTTCAGCTCTGTAACCCTCTTCTAAATTTTTTTAATAGGATGAAGCTGAAAATAATGCACAAGTGTAAAATTTCTCAGGGCTTAAAAATTTGTCTGCTCTTACTAAGTATAAGCTTAAATTTTCAACTCTGGTATAGTAGTTTCATACAATTTCAGTACTCACCTAGTGTTTTTATTTTTAATTAATTCTGAAATGCATGTTCTGTTTAAATGAAACATTGAGAATCTTACTTTGATGCATTAATTTCTTCCAGTGCATACTTTTGAGTGCCATGTAAAGATGTTGATTTATAATGAAGTTCATTTGATGCATTTCTTAGTAGTCTCAGAGCACTTCATAGTTGAAGAATTATACTTCAAATAAATATGAAAATTAAACAGTAGTGACAATCATCTACTATTCATCAAGTGTAAAAAGCTCTCATATAAGAACATATTTATAACTGTCTGAGAAGGAATCACCAAAACACTATGTAAATATGCTTTAGTGTCCTGTCAGTGCATAGACTTATATTAACAAGAATCTTTAACATTTAAGTTAGCACACTGTCGTGGTTTAATCCCAGCCAGCAACTAAGCACCACGCAGCTGCTCGCTCACTCCCCCACCCCCCCCAGTGGGATGGGGGAGAAAATTGGGAAAAGAAGTAAAACTCGTGGGTTGAGATAAGAACAGTTTAATAGACTATAAAAAGAAGAAACTAATAATGATAATGATAACACTAATAAAGTGACAGCAATAATGATAAAAGGATTGGAATATACAAATGATGCACAGTGCAATTGCTCACCACCCGCCGATCAACACCCAGTTAGCCCCCGAGTGGCGATTCCCCCACCCCCACTCCCCCCAGTTCCTATACTAGATGTGACATCATATGGTATGGAATACCCCGTTGGCCACTTTGGGTCAGCTGCCCTGGCTGTGTCCCCTCCCAACTTCTTGTGCCCCTCCAGCCTTCTTGCTGGCTGGGCATGAGAAGCTGAAAAATCCTTGACTTGAGACTGAACATTACTTAGCAACAACTGAAAACATCAGTGTGTTATCAACATTCTTCTCATACTGAACTCAAAACATAGCACTGTACCAGCTACTAGGAAGACAGTTAACTCTATCCCAGCTGAAACCAGGACACACACTTTCTGCCGCAATAAATAATGGCCTCAAGGCTGAAGTCATATCTGGGGCGAGGGGGCGGGGGGGCAAATACTCATACCATCCACTTTGTACAGAGAACTTAGATGCAGAGGACCAAAGTGGGTTGCAGTTCCCTGTAGGGCTAGAGAAACTAGTCCCCCCCCATCTCGTCTCTGAGGAGAGGGATGACACTGCACCCCACTGCCACTTTATGTACAAGGACATTAAATGAGGAAAGGAAAGCATGTCAAGAAGCAGTGCAGGAATGTGTTGAACAGAAAGTGTCTGACAGCAAGTAAAAGGATAGAAGAAAAAAAGTTTAAACATTACAGTTACACTGTGAAATATGAATATGGAAAACCAGCAGGTCTAGCTGTTTGGTTACTGTAATGACAAAATTAAGTTCACCCTACCTTCCAGTCCTGTTAATCCTGCAGAGCAAGCACAGCTGGGAGGGAGAAAGCCAGTTCTCCTCCCTTTCTGCCCTATCAACAGGATGGTTTGGCAGTTCCAGTGCATTCCCACTGATGGCATTGGAGTTGCATTGCTATTACTGATGACATAATCTTGACTGTAAGTTTGTATAGGTATTATCAACCATCTAATTTGTCTTGCAGAACCTTTATTACTGGTGTTGATGTACTTCAGCTCCTTGGATATGGCTCCATTAACATAGTTACCAAATTGCCCTAGTACTGTGGCTGACCTCAGAAATCTTCACTGACTTCGCTGTGTCAAGGCTACTTAGACTTTAATTTTTAATGGGTTGAAGGAGCTATACCATTGCCAGGTCTCACAAGGATCATAAATGCCATAATAGCTGGCACAATTCAAAAACCCCATACCTGTAGTCATGAAACTGTATCAGGACTTTAGCCTTCAAAGAGAACCTGGAAAATAAGATTCAAGTGAACTTTAAAGTCTCAAAAACAAAATAAAATTTCCTTTGATTCAGTTTTAGGTATTCAGTTGTCCTTATCCAGTCTATGAGCTGTCCGAGTCCACACAGCCTAGAGAATGGATCTTGCGTCTGGAAGTGATGCTGAAGCAGAAGAGGTGTCATAAGGATCCTCAGCATCCCCCAGATCTGGGGACTGGGTCTGAGGCAAGGCTGGAAAGATACTGTCCTGGATTCAGCTGGGATAGAGTTAATTTTCACAGGAACCTGGGAAGTGGGGGGGCATAGCCGGGACAGCTGACCTGAACTAGCCAAGGAGCTATTCCATACCATGTGACATCATGCTCAGTATATAAATGGGGAGCGGGCTGAGGGGAGTTCTCTCAGCTTTCGGTGGGGGAAAGTGGCAGAGCGTCGGGTTCCGGGTGGTGAGCAGTTGCACTGTGCATCGCTCCTTTTGTATACTCTTTTATTAGTACCGTTGTTGTTGTTGTAACTTCTCTTTTTTTTTGTTTTTGTGTTGTCCCAGTAAACTGCCCTTATCTCAACCCACGAGGTTCCGGTTGTTTTTTTTTTTCCTTTTCTCTCCTCCGATTCTCCTCCCTATCCCACCGGAGGGGGGCGGGAGGAGTGAGCGAGCGGCTGCGTGGTCCTTTGTTACCGGCTGGGCTGAAACCACGACAGTCCTTTTTGGCGCCCAACGTGGGGCAACGAAGGGTTGAGATAACGACAGAGCTGGCTAGAGCGTGTTGAAACAAATTTGTCATACGCATTTCTTATATTAGATAAATAGATGCTAGTCACGATGTTGGTTCATTTGTTTACATGGTGGCGTTTTGTAAGTTCTTATATGCTCTATGTATTGACTGTAGTTACGTTTCTCACCTCTGGGAGAGGGATCAGGACTATCATTTTGCTGTACTGGGCAATGTCGACTTGTGAAATGATTACATCACTGGTCATGAGGTTAAGCTGGTATCTGTATGCAGCAGTGATATCATTTCCATACTTCGGGCACCTTCTATCAGATTGTATTGGTAATTACACCCAATCCATGGGGAAGTCGGGGGGGATACTTCCCCCCGTCCATTCGCCTCCTTTCTCTCCTTCCAACTAATTACAACAGCTTTTGAGAATTTTGAATATCCTTGGGATGTGCAAGCCAGTGTGCTGTTAGTGCTATGCCTCCTGACTATGTTTCAGGTCTTGTTTAGGGCTACAAAAAGGTTCTTTAAGAGTACCACCCAGAGATCTGCCCCAAAGCTGGATATTCATGGGTGGCACGGCATGTGGGAGGATATGGGCAGGTATCTAGACAACTTCTCACCTCCGGTGGCTTGGAAGTTCACTCCCAAACAACTACAGAACCCTCATGAAGTGGTAGAATATTTGAAAGTAAAATGCTGTGGCTATTCCAGAGACGCACAACTTACTGCACTGTGCTGGGCCCTGGACAGTATCTACCAAACACTGCTTGATACTAGGCAGCACCTTCAGGGGGAAAAGAGGGAAAACAGGGCAACACGCAGCGTGGCTACCCCAACCCTGACAACAGGCACCATGGCTACCCCTACCCCGGCAACAGGCAGCGTGGCTACCTCAACCCTGGGCGACAGGTACTGCAGCTAAACCAGAGAACCAACCTGTGCCAGTATCAGTCACCCCTGTACAGAAAAAGAAACACACAAAGAAATCAGTTCGCTTAGTGAGAGATGAAGATGAACCAGGGTCATCACAAGAACAGGAGGAAGAGGCAGAACCTGAAATAATTACCCGATCTCTATCCCTGAGTGAGTTGCGCAATATGCGAAAAGATTTTGGCTGCCACCCAGGTGAGCACATTATCACCTGGCTGCTCCAATGCTGGGATAATGGGGCCAGTAGTTTGGAATTAGAGGGTAAGGAAGGCAAGCAGTTGGGATCTCTGTCTAGGGAAGGGGGCATCGACAAGGCGATTGGGAGAAAAACACAAGTCCTCAGCCTCTGGAGGCGACTTCTGTTAGGTGTAAAGGAAAGATACCCCTTCAAGGATGAAATTACATGTCAGCAAGGCAAGTGGACCACCATGGAGAGAGGTATCCAGTACCTGAGGGAATTAGCCGTGCTGGAGGTGATTTATAATGATCTGGATAACGAGCAGGTACCCACAGATCTAGACAAAGTCTAATGCAAACAACCCATGTGGCAGACGTTTCTACAAAGCGTACCACCGACCTATGCCAACTCATTGGCAGTGATGTCCTGGAAAGAAGGCTATGGACAAATGGTGGACGAATTGGCTGTCCAACTCCGGCAATACGAAGGAAGTCTCTCTTCCTCCCTACAGGCCTGTGTCTCGGCTGTAGAGGAATTGTCCTGGGAGTTCCAGCAATTCAAAGTGGATACGTCCTCCTCCCCACCTGTACAGGCCCGCATCGCAGCTATTGGGAGTAAGCATTTCTCTGCCCAAGAGAGAGGAGATAGAAAGTACACATGATGGGCTAACCTGTGGTTTTACCTGCGTGACCATGGAGAGGACATGAGGAAGTGGGATGGAAAACCTACCTCAGTCTTGGATTCACGGGTACGGGAGTTGTGAGAAAAAGCAATCAGAAAAGAGGATTCTTCTTGGAAAACTGCTGCTCCAGTTTCCCATGAGCAGTCCCCCAGATGCAGTAGAAGGGCTGATCTCATTTCTGATCCTCTTGAAGGGACTTCTGATTCACGTGTGCAAAAAGTGAGTAACGGATACTCTAAGCAGGATTAGAGGGGCCCTGCCTCCAGCCAGGTGGAGGAAAGGGACAACCAAGTCTACTGGACAGTGTGGCTTCGATGGCCTGGCACATCAGACCCACAGGAATATAAGGCTCTAGTGGACACAGGTGCACAATGCACCCTAATGCCATCAAGTTCTAAAGGGGCAGAACCCATCTGTATCTCTGGTGTGACAGGGGGATCCCAAGAGCTAACCATATTGGAAGCTGAAATGAGTCTAACCGGGAATGAGTGGCATAAACACCCCATTGTGACTGGCCCAGAGGCCCCGTGCATCCTTGGTATAGATTATCTCAGGAGGGGGTATTTTAAGGACCCAAAAGGGTACCGTTGGGCCTTTGGTATAGCTGCCTTGGAGACAGAGGAGATGATTGAACAGCTGTCTACCCTGCCTGGTCTCTCTCAAGACCCTTCGGTTGTGGGGTTGCTGAAGGTTGAAGAACAACAGGTGCCAATTGCTACCACGATGGTGCACCGGCAGCAATATCGCACCAACCGAGACTCCCTGATCCCCATCCATAAGCTGATTTGCCAATTGGAGAGCCAAGGAGTGATCAGCAAGACTCACTCACCCTTTAATAGTCCCATATGGCCCGTGCGGAAATCTAATGGGGAATGGAGACTAACAGTAGATTATCGTGGGCTGAATGAAGTCACGCCACCGCTGAGTGCTGCTGTGCCAGATATGTTAGAGCTTCAATATGAACTGGAATCAAAGGCAGCTAAGTGGTATGCCACAAATGACATTGCTAATGCATTTTTCTCCATTCCTTTGGCAGCGGAGTGCAGGCCACAGTTTGCTTTCACTTGGAGGGGCGTCCAGTACACCTGGAATCGACTGCCCCAGGGGTGGAAACACAGCCCCACTATTTGCCATGGACTGATCCAGACTGCACTAGAAAAAGGTGAAGCTCCAGAACGCCTGCAATATATTGATGACATCATCGTATGGGGCAACACAGCAGAAGAAGTTTTTGAGAAAGGGAAGAAAATAATCCAAATCCTTTTGAAGGCTGGTTTTGCCATAAAAGAAAGTAAGGTCAAGGGACCTGCACAGGAGATCCAGTTCTTAGGATTAAAATGGCAAGACGGGCGTCGTCAGATCCCTGCGGACGTGATCAACAAAATAGCAGCTATGTCCCCACCGACTAATAAAAAGGAAACACAGGCTTTCTTAGGTGTTGTGGGCTTTTGGAGAATGCATATTCCAAATTACAGTTTGATTGTAAGCCCTCTCTACCAAGTTACCCAGAAGAAGAATGATTATAAATGGGGGCCTGAGCAATGACAAGCCTTTGAACAAATTAAGCGGGAGATTGATCATGCAGTAGCACTTGAGCCAGTCTGGGCAGGACAAGATGTTAAAAATGTGCTCTATACTGCAGCTGGGGAGAATGGCCCTACCTGAAGCCTCTGGCAAAAAGCACCTGGGGAGACCCGAGGCCGACCCCTGGGGTTTTGGAGTCGAGGATATCGAGGATCCGAAGCTCGCTATACTCCAACTGAAAAAGAGATATTGGCAGCATATGAAGGAGTTTGAGCTGCCTCAGAAGTGGTTGGTACTGAGACACAGCTCCTCTTAGCACCCCGACTGCCAGTGCTGGGCTGGATGTTCAAAGGGAGGGTCTCCTCTACACATCACGCGACTGACGCCACGTGGAGTATGTGGGTCGCACTGATCACACAACAAGCTCGCATAGGAAACCCTAGTTGCCCAGGAATTGTGGAAGTGATCACGGACTGGCCAGAAGGCAAAGATTTTGGAATGTCGCCAGAGGAGGAGGTGACATGTGCTGAAGAGGCCCCACTGTATAATAAACTGCCAGAAAATGAGAGGCAATATGCCCTGTTCACAGATGGGTCCTGTTGCATTGTGGGAAAGCATCAGAGGTGGAAGGCTGCTCTATGGAGTCCTACACGACAAGTCGCAGAAACTGCTGAAGGAGAAGGTGAATCGAGTCAGTTTGCAGAGGTGAAAGCCATCCAGCTAGCGTTAGATATTGCTGAAAGAGAAAAGTGGCCAGTGCTCTATCTCTATACTGACTCATGGATGGTGGCAAATGCCCTGTGGGGATGTGTGATGGGTTGACCCTGGCTGGACGCCAGGTGCCCACCAAAGCCGTTCTATCACTCCCCCATCCTCAGCTGGACAGGGGAGAGAAAAATATAACAAAAAGCTTGCGGGTCGAGATAAGGACAAGAGAGATCATTCACTAATTACCATCACGGGCAAAACAGACTCAGCTTAGGGAAAATTAGCTCACTTTTTATTACAAATCAGCCAGAGTAAGGTAAATGAGAAATAAAACGAAATCTCCGAACACCTTCCCTCCACCCCTCCCTTCTTCCCGGGCACAACTTCACTCCCGGATTTCTCCACCAAGCCCCCCCAGCGGCACAAGGGGGATAGGGATGGGGTTTACGGTCATCACATGTTATTTTCTGCCGCTTCACCTCCTCAGGGCAAGGGCTCATCACACTCTTCCCCTGCTCCAACGTGGGGTCCCACCCACGGGAGACAGTCCTCCACGAACTTTCTCCAACGTGGGCCATTCCCACGGGCTGCAGTTCTTCACGAACCGCTCCAGCATGGGTCCTTTCCACGGTGTGCAGTCCTTCAGGCACAGACTGCTCCAGCGTGGGTCCCCCACGGGGTCACAAGTCCTGCCAGAAAACCTGCTCCGTGGGCTCCTCTCTCCACAGATCCGCAGGTCCTGCCAGGAGCCTGCTCCAGCGCAGGGTTCCCACGGGGTCACAGCCTCCTTCAGGAACCCACCTGCTCCGGCATGGGGACCTCCACGGGCTGCAGGTGGAGATCTGCCCCACCATGGACCTCCCTGGACTGCAGGGGGACAGCCTGCCTCACCAGGGTCTTCACCACGGGCTGCAGGGGAATCTTCGCTCCGGCGCCTGGAGCATCTCCTCCCCCTCCTTCTTCACTGACCTTGGTGTCCGCAGGCTTGTTTCTCTTACATGTTCTCACTCCTCTCTCCGGTGGCTATTTTCTCCCCGTCCCAACTTTTTTCCTTCTTAAAAATGTTATCACAGAGGCGTTACCACTATCACTGATTGGCTCGGCCTTGGCCGGCGGCGGGTCCGTCTTAGAGCCGGCTGGTATGGGCTCGCTCTCTCTCGAACACAGGGGAAGCTTCCAGCAGCTTCTTACAGGAGCCACCCCTGTAACCCCCCCCCGCTACCAAAACCTTGCCACATAAAACCAATACAGGATGGTTACAGCAATGGAAGCAGAGCAACTGGCAGCGCAGAGGTAAACCCATTCGGGCTGCCGCACTGTGGCAAGATATTGCTGTTCGGATAGAGAAGCTAGTGGTAAAAGTACGTCACGTAGATGCTCACGTACCCAAGAGTCGGGCCACTGAAGAACATCAAAACTACCAGCAGGCAGATCAGGCCACCAAGATTGAAGTGTCTCAGGTGGACCTGGACTGGCAACATAAGGGTGAGCTATTTATGGCTCTGTGGGCCCATGATACCTCAGGCCGTCTGGGAAGAGATGCAACATATAGATGGGCTCGTGATCGAGGGGTGGACTTGACCATGGACATTGTCGCGCAGGTTATCCATGAATGTGAAACATGTGCTGCAATTAAGCAAGCCAAGCGGCAAAAACCCCTGTCGTACGAAGGGTGATGGCTGAAATATAAACAGTGGGAGGCCTGGCAGATTGACTATATCACACTCCCACAAACCCGCCAAGGCAAGCGCTATGTGCTTACAATGGTGGAAGCAACCCCTGGATGGCTGGAAACATATCCTGTGTCCCACACCACTGCCCAGAACACTATCCTGGGCCTTGAAGAGCAAGTTTTATGGCAACACGGCACCCCAGAAAGAATAGTCAGACAACAGAACTCACTTCCGAAACAACCTCATAGACACCTGGGCCAAAGAACATGGCATTGAGTGGGTATATCACATCCCCTATCACGCACTGGCCTCTGGAAAAATCAAACGATACAATGGACTGCTGAAAACTACATTGAGAGCAATGGGGGGGTGTCCCGATCCAATATCGGGGAGGGTTCTTAAACGATCCCAAGAGCGAGATTAAGACACAAATGAGGTCAGATGCTGTACAACCTTACAAGTTTTATTTCCTATAACAACTGATAATAGCGATAGGACACAGGGAAGAAGAAAGGAAAAAGAGGCAGGCCTAAGCAAGAGAACGGAAGAGATGCAGCAAGACTAGTTACCACCACCACGAAGCCAGCAACGTCCCGTTGGCTCGGTCTCGGTGCAGGTGATGGAGGTCCAAGTTCCAGGTTCTAGCAGACAGATGATGATGATGAGTCCCAGTTTCAAGCGCTGATTATCAATCCCTTGCAGTTCCTTTCAGTTCCTTTTCCTAGTCCCTTTGCAGTTCCTTTTTCGAGGGAGGAGTACGCAGTTTTTCCGAAGAGTTCAGCCATTCCCACAGAGACTGCTAGCTTCAGGCGGATATGGTGATTTCTTCAGGGCTGTATTGGCTTTGTGTGGCAAGGTTTTGGTAGCAGGGGAGGTTACAGGGGTGGCTTCTGTAAGAAGCTGCTGGAAGCTTCCCCTGTGTTCGAGAGAGCCTATACCAGCCGGCTCTAAGACGGACCCGCCGCCGGCCAAGGCCGAGCCAATCAGCGATAGTGGTAACACCTCTGTGATAACATTTTTAAGAAGGAAAAAAAGTTGGGACAGACGGAAACGGCAGCCGGAGAGAGGAGTGAGAACATGTAAGAGAAGCCTGCGGACACCAAGGTCAGTGAAGAAGGAGGGGGAGGAGATGTTCCAGGCGCCGGAGCGGAGATTCCCCTGCAGCCCATGGTGAAGACCATGGTGAGGCAGGCTGTCCCCCTGCAGTCCAGGGAGGTCCACGGTGGAGCAGATATCTACCTGCAGCCCGTGGGAACCCTGCGCTGGAGCAGGTTCCTGGCAGGGCCTGCGGATCTGTGGAGAGAGGAGCCCACGGAGCAGGTTTTCTGGCAGGACTTGTGACCCCGTGGGGGACCCACGCTGGAGCAGTCTGTGCCTGAAGGACTGCACACCGTGGAAAGGACCCATGCTGGAGCAGTTCGCGAAGAACTGCAGCCCGTGGGAAGGACCCACATTGGAGAAGTTCATGGAGGACTGTCTCCCGTGGGTGGGACCCCACACTGGAGCAGGGGAATAGTGTGATGAGCCCTCCCCCTGAGGAGGATGAAGCGGCAGAAAATAACGTGTGATGAAATGACCGTAAACCCCATCCCCATCCCCCTGTGCCACTGGGGGGGCTTGGTGGAGAATCCGGGAGTGAAGTTGTGCCTGGGAAGAAGGGAGGGGTGGAGGGAAGGTGTTCTGAGATTTGGTTTTATTTCTCATTACCCTCCTCTGGTTGATTTGTAATAAATTGAGTTAATTTTCCCCAAGCTGAGTCTGTTTTGCCCTTGACAGTAATTAGTGAGTGATCTCTCCTGTCCTTATCTCGACCCAGAAGCTCTTTGTTATATTTTCTCTCCCCTGTCCAGCTGAGGAGGGGGAGTGATAGAACGGCTTTGGTGGGCACCTGGCGTCCAGCCAGGGGTAACTCATCACAAGGGGCAAGGAGATTATAAAAGGGCACGAACTGAAGCCCCACATGCGCGCGCCCTCTGGAACTGGACCCTTAGGCTGGCTGGACCAACACTGGACCTAGGACTGGTGAAATCTTTCTCTTTTCTTTTCCTCTGTCTCGCTCTCTCTCTCCTTTTTCATAATCCCTACACTTCATCCCTTTAGGCATAAAACCATTGACCAAGTCTGGGACTAGGAGTGGATCTAGCATCCCCATGGCTCCTCACTGAGAAGGAGTCTAGAAAGCAAGGGAGTCCACTCTGAACCTCGTGACTCAATGGGAGGAATCTCCTTATTTTCTTCCCTGAACTGATCCCCAAATAAGCAAGGCTTGTAGTATATGTTTGGTGACGTATGACTAGCACTTGTTACACAGTTTACTGGCGTAGTTTCATGCCAATTCTTGTTGAGCGCGAATAGAAGTTGAGTTTTGTGAGTTAAAGGATCCCTGGTGTCATTTCACCTTAATCCTGACCTGGGAATCGGCAAACCTGAGTCATCGTGAGGAATTGGGACGTGACACCATGATGGTAATTGCTGAGTAATCTCCCTGTCCTTATCTCGACCAGTTGAGGAGGGAGGGGGTGATACAGTAGCTTGGTGGGCACCTGGTGGCCAGCTAAGGTCAACCCACCACAAGGCTGAATGGGAAATAAGCCCTTAAGATGTTGTTCATGGTTTGTGATTTAGAGCTCTTGTGATTTATTTAGTCATACTCCAGAGGAACTGCCACAGGAGTGGGTAATGACAAGACAGAGGATTTTACCAACTTGCTTTGCAGTGCTAAGTATAGCACAATCACAAGTTTATAGGTGGGGTGAGAGGGATAAGATTTTTTTTTTCAGAAGCCACATATTTGAGTTTTAAAAGTGTTTTGCATATGGAGCTATCTAAGTGTCATTAACATCACTGATACTATTAGACCTGATATAGGTTATTACAGAAATAAGTCCGCTCATAACAAAAGTGCTTCTGTCTGTCTAGGAATTAATTTTGTCATGGCTGATACTTGAACACTATGATCCCATGTTGTGAGGTGGATGAGTATGATATAAAGTCTTAGAGTTCTGAAGTGCCATAATTCATTTATTGTCCTTTTATTTGGCAGGAGAAAAATCTAGGTTATGGTACAACTGTTTTAGTGACACACATTACCACATGCATTATTACTAATATATTAATTACATTAGTTTTAGGTACATTGCCTGTCTAAAGAGGATTACTGAGAAAATAAATACAGGACATGCCTGAACCAAAGCAAATGCAATGAAGTGTTTCAGTTTCTTGTAATCTGTAGATCTTTTGGATGCCTGAATTGTAGTGTATTAATTACAGAGTCATTAGAAAGGTTTTGCTTTATTACAAAAACCTGCAGTTCTTTGAACTCTTTAAGCATAGTCCTTTTGTTATGATCAGTATTCAATAAAGTACATTTCATCCCTGAACAGAACCCCAGGACAAAATTTTCTTAACACAAGAATCTCACTTAGCGCTTCATTTTGATTTAATGCTAGCTGGATGGTTCGGGGGTGGGAGTGAGGACTTCATTCTGGATATAGCATTATAATAATGTAGTACTTTGGACATGGGCACCTTATTCCTGCCTCCTGGAATCCCAAAGAGCTTTACAAATAATCAAAAGGTGAAGTGAGTGTGCCTCCATGTGCCTTTTCATAATATGAATTATCTCCTCTTTTGAAGGTGGTGACTTGAAAATTTTATGGGTTTTTTTTAGCCTGAATAGCCTTGCTCTACAGAGGAGCAGTCTTTAACACAGAAAGTCACTGTAAAACCACTTTAGCATACAGTATGGTGTCTTGCTGTATATTTAAGTATGAATAAGGTTTCCATTTCTAATTCAGTTTTGTAACCTTTCTAATCAGGATTTTTTCAATCCCATTTAGCAGATAAAAATTAGAAGAGGCTATAGTGACTGCTGCAGTTTTCTAGCACTTCAGACCTTCTAGGTATCCAGATAAAATAGTCTTAGTGAACCATAGTTCTCCTCAGAATATATTGAGTGTGGTTAAAACAGGGATTACCTGAGTGGTTTAGTACAACTCAGTTCCACCCCAAATCTCAATCTTTCTCCATATTATTTTTCATTATGCTACTTTCAGCCCCTCCCTACTACATTTATCCTACCAAGAGCTGGTTTCCTCCTGTGACGGTCTGACAAATTATAGTCAATGATGTCTCAAACATTCGTTAAAGAACTTTGGTGGAGAAAACGGCCTCTGTAAAGACGCTGGAGTTTTGTGAACAGGACAATGTGGCCAGAGGAGAAGGCCCCACGGAGGGTGGGACCGCACTTCTCCAAAGCCCCAATTCCTTATCTTAAGTGACCAGGAGAAGGAACACAGCATATGCGCCTGGAGGAGGAGGCCCCACAGAGGATGGGACTGTGCTTCTATCTTAAGTGGTCATGCCAGCAGGGAAAGAGAGGCAACTCCGCAATGAACACCCCCCCCCCAAAGCTCACCAACCAATTCCAGAGAACCCCGGGAATGGGAACTGCGCATGTCGAGACCATCGACTAACACACTATAAAAGAAGGGAGAATGAGTTCTCAGTGCGCGCCCTCCGGAACTGGATCTCTATGCTGGCTGGACCAACGCTGGACCCAGGACTGGTGAAACCCTTTTCTTCTCTCTTTCTTTCTTTCTCTCTCTCCCTCTTTTCCTTCTCTCTTTTCCACAGTCCCTACACCTCATCCTTTTAAACATAAACCATTGACCAAGTCTGAGACTAGGAGTGGATCTAGCTGCCCCTGAGCTCCTCTTTGAGAAGGAGTCCAGAAAGCAAGGGGGTCTGCTCCAAACTTCGTGACTCAACGGGAGGGGTCTCCTTCTGATACATTTCATGTTCCTTTTTCCACTTCTTTTTCTACACCTCCCTTCTCTTTTCAAACAGCGGCTTAATGACATGTTGCAAGGTTCATAATGATAAGTTCATGTGTACTTGGGCAAGGTTAGCTAGGTTGAATAAATGTTGATTGTTGTTTGAACTCCCCTGGTGTCGTTTCACCTTAATTCTGACAAAGGAAATCCACGAACCTGAGTCGCTCCAATTTTGGGACGCGACACCTCCACCCACCAGCTCTGGGATCTCTTTGTTTAAAGACTTGGGTGTTGTTTGCTTTTTTCCTTATTTATTTTAATAGGTCCTCACTCTGGTGGCTGAGTTTCAGTGTATTCATGCTGAACTCTAGCAATAAATGGTTTACAAAATGGTGTGGTTAAGACTAGGGATGTAAGACTGCCAATGGTGAACACTGGCACAGGTTTATGGATAGATTTTAACACATTATGAAATTTTTACATGAACCTGACCAAACTTTGTCCAAATCCTTCCCCCATGGATTTTGCCTTTTTTTGGTAATGTTGAGATCCAAAACACTTTGTTTTCTTGCTATGACTGAGTTTTGTTCATTAAAGAGGGAAACAAAAGATACAGAAGAATGAGCTTAGGGGAAATTATGTGAACTGAAAGCAGCAAGTTTTGCATAGGAGTTGTGATTCTCAGGCAAAAACCAAGAAAGGGGAATTCAGAGCAAGAATAAGCCTGCTAGAGTTGTGAGTTATACTTTCTGAGAATAACAATATCCTCAAATAAACTAGTTCAGTTTACAGTAGTAGGGGTTTTTTTTGTGTGAACGCACATTCATTTCTTCTTTTCCTCTATTTGGAATGTGTACTCAAATGCACTTTCTCAGTGTATTCCAGAGATAAGGAGGTTTTCTGGGAGGTGCTTTCAGGGACACTATAGAGCATGAGGGTACTTCAGAAGTCTCCAAACATTTGAAGACTTTAACCAAGCTTGAACCAGACTGTATGGTAGGTGGCTGTCTTGGCCACAGTGATAACAAAACGGTTGAGTTCAAAATTTTTGGTGTAATGAGAAAAAAGGTCAGTAGAGTTGCTACCCTGGATTTCAAGAGAGCAAACTTTAACTTACTCAGGGAGCTACTTAGCAGTGTCCCCTGGGAATCTGCTTTTGAGGGCTTAGGGGTCCATGAGTGCTGGTCAGCTTTTAAGAACCACCTTTTAAAAGCACAGGAAAATATTGGACCAATACTTGTTGAAGATGGTCACCTGACAAATAGGGGATGAAGAAAAAGCAGAGGCATTCAATGCTTTTTTTGCTTCAGTCTTTAATAATATTGATAGACCTTGGGCTGCCCAGTCCTCTGAGTTGGAGGACCACGAGTGCGGGAACAGTGACTTTCCATTTGTGGACATTGAAATTGTAAGGGACCAGTTGTATCAGCTGAATGCTCATAAGTCCATGGGGCTGGATGGGATTCATCCCAGAGTACTGAAGGAGCTAGCGGATGTTACGGCAGGACCCCTCTCAATCATCTGCCACAGGTATGGAATATGTCTATCACAAGTTAAAGCTGTAATGAAAGAGATTTGAAAAGATATGGATTTTCATTTGTGTTTTCAAATGAAAATACTTCTTGGCTTTTCTTTGTGCAGGAGTGTTTGGCCAGAATGCTTAGAGGAAACTGAGAAGCCAAAGCACATGCTATTTTACTGAGATACTAGTAGGTGAATGAATGGATAGATAAATAATTGAATCTCAGATTTTTTTTTATGTAAACAAAATTGAAAGTGGTCATTGGGGAAATCTTATTTTTCTTATATAATACTCCAGATTCATTGCATTAGAAATATTTTCTTCTGAAGGGACTATATGAATAAGCACATATTAGCTGTATTAATTCCATCTGTATTTCACAGCTGTAGATCATGCAAGCTGAGTGTTGTTTTGGCAAGTATGGTATCTCCTGGGCTCAAGATAGTTCTAAGCATTAACTTGTCATCCAGTCTTTCTATCTGCCCTTATTAAGGGTTTATTAAAAGTAAATAAGAATATAACATTCTACTGTGTTCCAAAATGGATTAATATAAAATCGGTTACATATACTATATTCCAAGCTCTGAACTAGCAGAGAGGAAGCATTGGGTTGTAATGCTTGCATTGATAAGAATTTCCTTGATAGGTAGGTGGGAAGGAGAGTTTTTGCATTCCATAGGCCTTTCCCTCTCTGTGTCGTGACAAAGCTGAATTCCCTTGTTCTCTTTTACTTTCCACTGTATTGGGTCTGGCTGAGATGGAGTTAATTCTCCCCATAGCAGCCCTTGTAGCGCTGTGCTCTGCATTGGTAGCTAGAAAGGTGTCGATAACACACCAGTGTTTTGGCTACTGCTGAGCAGTTCTGGCACAGCATCAAGGCTGTCTCTCCAACATTTTTGCCCCCCTCAACAGTAGGCTGGGGCTGGGCAAGATCTTGGGAGGGGACATAGCCAGGACA
The DNA here is from genome assembly GCF_947461875.1 of Haliaeetus albicilla. Lineage (NCBI taxonomy): Eukaryota > Metazoa > Chordata > Aves > Accipitriformes > Accipitridae > Haliaeetus > Haliaeetus albicilla. The sequence continues at coordinate 10,308,602 of NC_091515.1, read as the reverse complement.
GCTGACCTAAACTAACCAAACAGATATTCCGTACCATATGACGTCAGCTCAGATATAAAAGCTAAGTAAAGGGAGACAGAAGTGCGGTGACTCAATCAAGTGCTCAAGCTATCTGTGCAAGATTCCCTTTATTTCACAAAAGAATCCAACTTATATATGTTTCAACAAAGATCTAGAAAGAACTAACGGCATACAGCCAATACTACTAACACAGGAGGGCATATCTGGCCCAGCTGGGATGTTTGCCAGTCCTCAGAACAGTTAAAGATAAAAACATTCCATACACATACTCGTGACTGTCTTCAGCCACATCTTCCCAGGCCTACACAAGGCCATCCTCCAACCTGACCTTGTGAAACTAGTTCTTCAAAGGCTTGGCAAACATGCAGCACAACAAATTCTAACGGTCACTCTTGAAAACAAATGCCAGGCGTTCTGAGCTGCTCCCACATCTCCCCCTTTTTTGTTTAGGAACATCAGATTCACGAGGAAAGCAGCGAGGACTCTAGCTTCGAACTGACACAATCTTCGTACTGCTCCTCAGATGATTCTGATTGCTGAAAACACACAAATGATTAATAACCCTCTAATAGCAATACAAATTAAGATACACAAATTTAAACCTTCAAACGATGTTTTTGGATTTAAGAATTTAACACTATTAGACAATTCTTTGAAATACACCTTATTCTGCTACTTTTGCATATTTCCCATTTGATATTGTAATACCTGTGCAAGGTCTTAGATCTCTCCTGCAATATTAGTAGCAAACGCACCTTGCAAATGTGCCTTCACCTAATTCCAATCACATACGCTTTCATTCCCTTGTAAAGGAGTTACACAGAGCCCTTGTTTTTGAAATTCCCAATTGCAATGTAATTTCATTCTATTTTGTAATGCACTTTGTCTATCTCTATGTGATGGGTTGATCCTGGCTGGACACCAGGCACCCACCATAGCTATTCTATCACTCTCTCCTCCACAGCTGGACAGGGGAACGGGAAATGAGGTTTGCGGTCAGTTCATCACACATTATCTCTGTCACTTCATCCTCCTCAGTGGCAGCACTCATCATACTCTTCCCCTGTTCCAGCATGGGATCTCTCCCATGGGAGACAGTCCTCCATGAAGATCTTCAGCATGGGTCCTTTCTGTGGCGTGCAGTCCTTCAGGAGCATACCACTCCAGCATGGGTCCCCCACGGGGTCATAGGTCCTGCCAGAAAACCTGCTCCGTGGGCTCCTCTCTCCACAGATCCGCAGGTCCTGCCAGGACCCTGCTCCAGCGCGAGGTTCCCACGGGGTCACAGCCTCCTTTGGGAACCCACCTGCTCCGGCGTGGGGTCCTCCACGGGCTGCAGGTGGATATCTGCTCCACCGTGGACCTCCATGGACCGCAGGGGAACAACCCGTCTCACCATGGTCTTCACCACGGGCTGCAGGGGCATCTCTGCTCCAGCGCCTGGAGCATCTCCTCCCCCTCCTTCTTCACTGACCTTGGTGTCTGCAGGGTTGTTTCTCTTACATGTTCTCACTCTTCAACTGCCATTTCTGTGTGTTCCGCAACCGCATTTCTCTTCCCCCTCTCCAGCCGTTTGTTTTTATTACTTTTTTTCTGTCTCTTCCTCTCTCTCTCCTCTATTTTTTTTTTTTTCTCTGTGCACAGAGGTGCTACCGCTATCACTGATCGGCTCGGCTTCGGCCGGCGGCAGGTCCGTCTTAGAGCCAGCCGGCATTGGCTCTGTCAGATACAGGGGAAAACCTCCAGCAGCCCCCACAGAAGCCACCCCTGTAACCCCTCGCTACCAAAACCCTGCCACACAAACCCAATACAGCCCAAGCCAAATTACCAACAGCTTCTAAAGCATCCAATCATTCTAGTATTGTTGATCAATTTGTACCTGGGTATTCATTTCAGACGTAACATTTTTTAATACATTAGCTACTGTGTGAGCAGTCTGAACAGATTTCACAAGCGCCATGGTAGCAACGGCGGCAGTAGCTGCAATAATGATAGCTGATATTATAAAGGCAATGAGCCATCCTATAAATTGTTTTGGGCGACTAATTGTCCACTTTAAATGCCTTGATAATTGACTTAATCCTTATTCCCTTTCCCACGATTTGGTCATATTTACAGGGATCCACAATTTCAGCATGACATCACATTGGCATGATTACTGTAAGACTTAATTCAGATATATTCTTATGAGTAAAACAGCTAAAATACCAAGGTTAATTCAGATTAGTTTCAAAAGCATGGTTACGTAAAGCGATATCTAGAAATTGAGCTGCTACAAAAACATAAGGATGTGAAGTACATATCATCACCAAATCTTTGTGATTCTGTGTCAGGTTCAAACTTATACAAGAAATGGTTTTTTATATAGTCACTGTGGCTTAGGCTTAACACCTTCAGTGGGCCCAATAAAAATGCTGCACCCAAGCCACAGTGACCCCGCAAAGAAAACCGATCAGAATTCTTACAATACTGTTGCTGGCCACTATTGCCAGGTATGCTAGAAAAAGGTATTCTTTGGAGTAGGATACACGTTGCTAGCTTGTTGTTGCGTTCTCTTCAAATGTCCCTATGCGATAGCTTTTTCATTCTCGATGTGCTGCTTCCTCCTCATTTATCTCTTCTCCTTCAAATTCAGAGTCTTCATCTGTGGGATTGGGTTGTCTGAGTGGTTTTGCCAGCTCATGATATGGCTTCACGTGTTTAGCTGGAATCCACTTGGTTCCTGTGGGAAGAAGAACACAAGCATACCCTCGCCCCCAAGTGATTAGTTCCACAGGTCCATTCCAACCAGGTCCACTAAAAGGATCTTTATACAGTACTTTAGGTCTGTGTGAAATAGAATCAGGAGTTTTAAAATGCCAATCTATCGCTGTGCTGGCCATTAAGTCTGGTGAGCGATTTAAAAAATTCAAAGTAAACATAGCATTATCTAGCTGTTCTTGTGGTGGCATGTTCCCCCTTTTTTGTTTATGCAACATGGACTTTAAAGCATGATGCACATGCTCAATTATTGCTTGTCCGGTAGGTGAATGTGGAATTCCTGTCACATGGGATACCTGCCACTGTTGCAAAAATAATTGAGTAGATTTAGCTACATACCCTGGACCGTTGTCAGTTTTAATGGTTTGAGGAACCCCCATAATTGCAAAGCATCGTGACCAATGTCGTTGAACATCACATGCCCTTTCTCCAGAATGAGCAGTAGCACAAATATAAGAGGAAAAGGTATCAATAGAAACATGCACAAATTTCAAGGAGCCAAAGGCAGATATATGTGTAACATCACTTTGCCAAATGGCATTAGAGTGTAAACCACGTGGGTTAACTCCAATGCTCACTGCATCAGAAGCAACTCTTTGACAATCTGGACAAGAATGAATTATATCCTTAGCCTGTGCTTTTGTCAAATTAAACATCTTTTGCAATGCTGCAGCATTTTGGTGAAAAAAGGAATGAGAGGCCACAGCAGAGTGGAATTGCACTGTGCCGACAGTAAAAGAGTCAGCCACGGCATTGCCTTTAGTCAAAGGTCCTGGCAGCACAGCGTGCGACCTAATGTGACAAATAAACAAAGGATAAGCTCTTTTATTTAAAAGAGTTTGCAATTCCAAAAAATTGTTGAATAAGTCTTCATCATTTATCTCCTTTAAGTAAGATCCTGGTAATCGCTGTACAACACTTACGACATATTCTGAATCAGAAACAATATTGAGTGGTTCTGATGGAAATAAAGCTAAAGCATGTAAAACAGCCTGTAATTCCACACGGTGTGTGGAACCTTGTAACAGAACAACAGATGTCTGCCATAGTCCATTATTTAGCCAGGCAACTACACCTCTTCCCATTTTTCCAGAGCCATCTACAAAAACTGTACGAGCATTAACAATAGGAGTATCTGATACTATCGTCTGTGGTTTGATGTTTAATGTGTGAAGGTTTTGCAGTAACTTACATTTAGGCAGTGAGAAAGAAATTTTGTTCATGAAGTCGGCCAATGCGATTTGCGGTGATTGTGATTGAACAAAAAGGTAATCAAAATCTTGTTTTGAAAAAGGAAGATACAAGGTATCAGGATCAAAACCAATGAGACACTGAGTACGTGACCGTGCTTTTTGTATCACAGTCACAATAATTTCTAAAGGCTGTGTAATAGGGTTTTTTTTTAAGTGTTAGAGAGAAACACCCATTACAAATATAAAATTTTCTGAGCAACTTTATCATGTTGCCCTATAATAGCAAAAGGTTGTTTTGGACCTTGTATGACATACACATCAACAGGTAAAGTTAAGTCCCTTCTACAGGCTTGTAATGTAGATATCTTTTGTGAAACTAGATTTAACTCTTCCTTGGCAGCTGGAGTTAAGATCCGTGGTGATGTTAAATCAGGATCACCTCTCAGAATGTTAAAGAGATTACTTAATTCCTCTGTGGTTATACCTAACAGGGGTCGTACCCAGTTTATTGTTCCTAATAATTTTTGAGCATTGTTCAGAGTTCGTATATCTGTCTGCAACTTTAATGATTGAGGCTGTACTGTTCTTTCTGTAAGAATCCACCCTAAATATTTCCAGGGCGGCATCTTTTGAATTTTTTTCTGTAGCAATTTGAAGTCCAAAGGTGTGCAAAGAATTTACAAGATGTTGCATAACACTTTCCAAATACTGTGTTGTTTCTATTGCAATTAAAATATCATCCATATAATGATATATTATAGCATTTGGAAATGTGTCTCGGCTTGGTTGAATAGCCACAGCAACTACTATCTGACATATAGTAGGACTATTCATCATTCCCTGAGGTAGCACTGTCCACTGACAACGCTGCATAGGCTCGGCGTTATTTACACTAGGCACTGAAAAGGCAAAATGTGCACAATCATCAGGATGTAAAGGAATCGTGAAGAAGCAATCTTTTAAATCAATGACTTGTAATTCCCACTCTTTAGGGATCATTGCAGGATTTGGCGTTCCCGGCTGGGTAATCCCCATAGGTTGTAACACTGCATTTATTGCTCGTAAATCCTGTAATAATCTCCATTTTCCCGACTTTTTTGGAATAACAAAAATCGGTGTATTCCATGGACTAGTTGAAGTGACAATGTGTCCTTGCTGCAACTGCTCTTGAATTAATTTATGTGCTTGTATCAATTTGTCCCCTTTTAACGGCCACTGATCAACCCAAACGGGCGCAGAGGTTAGCCACGTAAGTTTGAGCAGGGGTTTTACATCAGTGACCCTTAGGATAAATTTGAATTGACTGTGGTTAGAGTAATGTGCCATTGTTTCAATAAATCTCTGCCCCACAAATTTACAGATGAATCAAGTACATAAGGCTGAATCCATGCTTCATGCTTCTCAGGCCCCTTTACTGACAAAAGTTTGGCACTTCACATGGGCTGTCAAGTGCCTCCTATACCAACAATTGTAGAAAGAGCTATTTGCAATGGCCACAAAGTTGGCCAGTCCTGTTTTGATATTATAGAAACATCTGCTCTGGTATCTAGCAATCCTGAAAACCATCTACCCTCAATTTGCAATTTTAAAATCGGCTGTTGCTGTGTTATTTCCTGTGACCATAACACAAAAGGACTCCCGGTGCTACCAAAGCTACCGTCACCTCGATTACTTTGCATGTTTTGAGGTACCCAACAAGGAAGCAATATTAATTGAGCTATTTTTGTGTTTGCCGGAATTGTACATGGAATTTGCATTGAAGCTAGCATGATTTTAATTTCCCCTTGATAATCTGAATCAATAACTCCAGGGTATATAATTATTCCCTGTGTCGTAGCACTAGATCGTCCAATTATTAATCCTAACATGCCATCAGGCAAAGGTCCGAATATTGCAGTCCCCACAATATAAATTCTCTGTTCTTTTATTGAGAGGTCGGCTGCTGTTGCCAAATCCAGCCCGGCACTCCCTGTAGTTGCAGGCTGGAGGTCATAGATGGTTCTTGCGTGCTGCCTGTTTGTGTAGAAGTCCCATCGGTTAGTGGTGCCTGCACTGAATTCCAGACCCTGTTGGTTTGCGGGGCATTGGGTCTCGTGCCCCTCCTGTAGTTTCCCTGGAAGAGATTACCTTCTTTGTCAAATTTCAATTTGTGTTGATTCGCCCAATGATATCCTTAACTACAATGAGGGCAGAAGTGATTTACAGGTTTATCACGTTTGGATCTTTGTTGCTTAGGACATTGCTTAGCCATATGTCCCAATTTTCCACACTCAAAACATTTCACAGTAACTTGCTTAACATTTACTTGCTGTGACAGCGCAGCAGCTAACATGTTAACTCTATGAGTTTCTGTCCCTATATTTTGACATATCTTAATATACTGCCCAATGTCAGTAGCTCTTCCTTTAACTGATTTCAGTGCAGCCTGACAGTCCGTATTTGCATTCTCATAAGCCAATTGAAATAATAATGCTTTTGCAGCTTCCTGATTTTCTACCTGCCGTGTTATTGCAGCTTGAAGGCGATCAATAAAAGATACATACGGTTCCTGAGAGCCCTGTCGTATAGAGGCAAATAAAGCGATACCTTGCCTAGTTTCGGGTACGCGTCGTAAAGCCATGATTGCAATACGAGCAGCTTGATCGAAGACTTGCTTTGGCAAAGCTGCTTGTGCCTGAGGTGTAATGTAAGGGCCTGTTCCTTGTAACATATTTTGATCTATAAGTATCCCTGATGACAAGTTGTCCATAATTTGTTCCACTGACAAATCATTGTATTCTAATTGCCATACAGAATACTGAGCAGAAGTCAACACCGTTTTCATAAGCAATTTCCAGTCCCAAGGAGTCATAGTATAAGTTCCTCCAATTGCTTCCACTAGTCCCATTGTAAATGAATTGTGTAACCCATTTTCACGAATTGATTTCTGTAATTCTTTTATCATTTCATAAGGTAAACCATCATGCTGTGGTGGAGTATGGGGTTTGTATATAACAGGAAAAGTAAACATGGTATCACCTTGCTGTAGAGCTTTTTCTCGACAGCGTTGCATCAAGCTATGTGTATTTTTTCCCAAATCATTAAGTGAATTGTCACATTTAGTATCAAAGTCTGGTAAAGGCGGAGCTGAAGGCACTATAATGTTTTCTCTGCACCGCTATAAAGAAGGAGCCACAGGATTAGACAGAGGCACAGAGTTAGAGAGATTAGTAGGAGAAGGAGACACAGGTGGTACAGCAAAGCCAGGTTCTGTTTTAAGTTCTGCAAACCCTGGAGAGGGAGTACCAGGCGGTTGGGGTGGGGGGGTGGGGGACGGCAGCGGCACAGTGGCGGCCGTGGCGGATGCAGAGGCCGTGGCAGGCGGCGGTGGTGGTGAAGGGGGTGCAAAAGCAGCGGGAGGCAGCGTCGAGGCGGCGGGGACCTGTATGCAGTGGTAAGGGTCAGCGACCCTGTGGAGCCCGTGCTGCCCGCCCGCTGCCTGCCTGTCTGCCTGCCTGCCGGCGGGATGTGTACATTAACGGTGTTAGTGCAGGTGGTGGTGGAGGTAATGAGGGATATAAATCCAGCTCTTTTTCAGAGTCCACCCAGCCTGATACAAAAGAATTATTATCAGAATCAGATTCCTGCTCATTAGCGGCCTGCTTACAGACTGTCTCCTCAAAAGCAGTATCAGGCTGTATTGGTATGATTTTCACTGCCGGCTGTAAATGCACCAGCACAGCATAAATAAATCTCCATGTCATAATTAAATTTTCTGATACACCAAAGGCCAAAGTTTTTTGTGTTTATAAATGTTCCCCGACTCTTTCCCAAACCTTGCTATCAAAAGTTCCCTTTGTGGGAAATCAGTTACAATTATCCTTTACCCATATTAAAAGTGAAGCAATTTGTCCCTCTGTTACTTTATACCCAGAAGCCCGTAAAATGTGCTGCAAAGCATTTAAGTAGAGCTTATGCTCCTGAGAAACTGATTGCCCCATGCTACCACAATCTCGCAACTCACCCGTTCCGCAGGGGTTGCTGTTACCTATTTTCTCGGAGTCATGGCCACTTCTTCAGAACTCTCCCTGTTAGATTACATGGTCTCCGCAGTGAAGGGGAATCACGTCTTTTCTCCTCTTGATCACGTCGTTTTCTTCTCTTAATCGTGCCGGCTTCTTCTCTCCATCATGTCGTCTTCTCTCGATCACGTTGTCTTCTTCTCTCCATCATGTTGGGTTCACCATCTGCAGTGACTCAATCAAGTGCTCAAGCTATCTGTGCAAGATTCCCTTTATTTCACAAAAGAATCCAACTTATATATGTTTCAACAAAGATCTAGAAAGAACTAACGGCATACAACCAATACTACTAACACAGGAGGGCATATCTGGCCCAGCTGGGATGTTTGCCAGTCCTCAGAACAGTTAAAGATAAAAACATTCCATACACATACTCGTGACTGTCTTCAGCCACATCTTCCCAGGCCTACACAAGGCCATCCTCCAACCTGACCATGTGAAACTAGTTCTTCAAAGGCTTGGCAAACATGCAGCACAACAAATTCTAACGGTCACTCTTGAAAACAAATGCCAGGCGTTCTGAGCTGCTCCCACAAGAAGGGGGGCATTTTTGTCTTCCGGAGTAACCACTACGCATACTGAAGCTCTGCTTCCCAGGAAGTGGCTAGACATCGCCTGCTGATGGGAAGTAGAGAATAACATAATTTGTTTTTCTTTGCTTTCGCACGCGACCTTTGCTTTCACTTTATTAAACTGTCCTTATCTTGCCCCATGAGCCTTTTGTTATATTTTCTCCCCCTGTCCAGCTGAGGAGGGGGAGTGATAGAGTGGCTTTGGTGGGCACCTGGTGCCCAGCCAGGGTCAACCCACCACATCCACTAAAACGGAGAGCAATACTGAGACCTGTTTCACTGGGGATCAAGTTCTTACTCTGCCTGTTGAGACCCAGAGCTTGACCTCCATCTCCTGCAGCCCAGTGGAGGCCTCTAACCTTCAAGTCTATTCTGAGTTGAGTTTTTCTCCATTTGCTGTAGGAAAGGTATCAATCAATATTTAAATATTCATTGACTCTTTGTGTTAAAGCATATGTAAGATCTATTAGGCAAGTCACCATTTTTCTTCTAGTTTTATCAGTTGGTAAAATGAAGATGAGATCTTTGGGAACAGCTCTGGTTTGAGTGTTGGTCCATCCTATAAGAAAGGTGGTAGCAAGTTGTGGGCTGACCTGATTTCTACCCAGAGGACTCTCTAACACCCTCTGACTTTAATCTCCATGTCGCATCACAATACAAAGGTAAACCTGCACAGAGGTATATGAGCAGGTGAGATGACACTAGAGTCAGTACAGTACCACATGCTTGTGCCAGGTTTCAGTTGTCCTCAGGAAGCCCTTAGGATTAGCTAGCTTCCATCCTTTTTTTTTTTTTTTGCATTTACTTTTTCTGCAGCAGGGAGTCATTATTTTTTCTGTCAAGGCCTTTTCAAACATTTACTATTAAGCATGAACATTCATTCTGAAGTATAATGATGAACATGGTAAATAAATTCAGTCTTATTGAAGTACGGAACAGAGACATGCCCCCAGACCCAAAAGTATTGCTCATACAAAATCAAGAAACTCTGACCTTTGGTGCTCACTGATGTCCTCTCAAACACAAATATAGCCAGAGATTACTACTCTGTATATTTATCCAAATTATGAAATGAAGTCATGCTTATTTTACATTGAAGAAATAGCTTGAAGTGCCAAATTTCCAAAATAACAAAACTTAAGAATCTGGTCTGTATGTTTACTAAATACTAGGTGTGCTTTTTTATAGAAGGGACAAAGAACAAAGGAAACTGCTACTTCTTAGCTGTTAAATGAAACAACACTCAACAATAACTCTTGTGTGTTGATTCCTCTGCCCTGTCCAGCCTCATTTAGATGTAAAGGTATATTAGGTGTACGTGGCAAGGTTTTGGCAGTGGGTGGGGAGGGCTGCAGGGGTGGCCTCTTTGGTCTGCCCCGTGCCATACACAGCCAGTTCTAGACAGCTCTGCAACGGACCCATCCCAGGCCAAAGCTGAGCCAATCAGCAAAGCTGGTAGTGCCTCTGTGATAGCATATTTAAGAAAGGGTAGAAAAACCACTGCACAGCAGCTGTGAGAGGGACGAGTGAGAAAAATGTGAGAGAAACAACACTGCAGACACCAAGATCAGTGAAGGAGGGGGAAGAGGTGCTCCAGGCGCAGATATTCCCCTGCAGCCCGTGGAGACGACCATGCCAGAGCAGATATCCACACTGCAGCCCATGGAGGGCCCCATGCTGGAACAGGTTTATCCTGAAGGACTGCAGCCTGTGGGAAGGACCCATGCTGGAGCAGGGGAAAAGTGTGAGAAGGAAGGAGCAGCAGAGAGGAACTGGTATGTACTGACCACAACTGCCCATTCCCCACCCCCCCCCCGTGCTGCTCAGGGTTGGGGGGGGGGGTAGAGGAATTGGAAATGAAGGAATGAAGTTGAGCCTCAGAAAAAAGGGGGTGGGGGGAAGGTGTTTCAGGTTTTGTCTTTGTTTCTCACCATCCTACTCTATTTTTAATTGGCAATAAATACAATTAATTTTCCCCAAGTTGAGTCTGTTTTCCCCATGATGGTAATTGGTAAGGGATCTTCCTGTCTTTATTTTGAGCCGTGGTCTTTTTCATCTTATTTTCTCCCTCATCCTGTTGAGAAAGGGGAGTGAGAGAGCGGCTGGGTGGGTGTCTGGCGGCCAGCCAAGGTCAACCCACCACAAAAGGCAATCTCTTTTCAGGCATCGCAGAAACACTGGTGCCAAGGGGACACTGTTCTTTTATAGACACAGCAGCCCAATTAAGGTGGCTAAGGAATAGGCCTTCATTTTATCTACAAGGAGTTCGCTGGTAACAAGTGATGTGGGAGGCAGGTACAGAGAATGTGTTTAAAGATTCTGAGTAGCTTATGTTACAGGATACAACTCTAGCATTTATAAACTAACAGCTTGGCCATGGATTGCCTCCCCCATGCTACAAAAACTTGATAGCTGCCACTCTTACTCCAGTTCCACCCATGAAGTTACACACATGGTATAGAACAGCAAATGCTGTAAACGACATGACTTGCCACAAACTACAAAGCCAACATTAACAACAATAATCAGTGTACACAGTCCTGTCTATCCTAGAGATCCTAGAAGCCCTTTGCAAACTTCACAGATCATTTTATGACAACCAAGCTCAGGGAAAACGGCCAGGGCCAGAGTATGAACAAGCGCCATGGGCTATCCTTACCCACCACTGAGTTACAGCCCTCACCAGAGTGACACAAAACAAATGTTCAGCCATAAACAGTAAGACTAAAGAACTGGCTTAAAGCAGGAAATGCTTGCTTTCAGCAAGTAAAATAAATGTCCCATCCAGTGCTGCTGACCATTATATCTATTTAAGTAAACTGAAACATTGTACAATAACCAAAAGCTACAATTTCCATTTGTCTTAGAAGTGTATAAGAACATATTTTAATATCTTCTGAGAGTTGGGCCAAATTTGATTACCCGCTCTTCCTTTTTATCTGCTGCTTCTTCACTACAGCCAAGCAAACATGCCAAATTTCTGCCCAGAGTAAAAGACTGTTGTATGATTTATTATTAGAAAAGAAAGCCAACATATATAAACAAAAGGACATGCCAATCTTATTCTGATTAACTCTCTCCAAATCTACCAAAACTAATGCTTAAACTGAGTAATTACCATGGGTATTTACTCAGAACCAGCTTCTCCATATGCCAGCCCCTAAATCATCTCACAGAGACTGTCCAGTGTAAATCAGTCACATAAATGCAGTAAGATGACTGAACGAGACCTCAGTTACTACTGATTATAGCAGTTCACTTACCCTATAGTAGTCTGTGCTGTACACATCTCTAGACATCCCAAAATCCCCGATCTTCACCAGCAGGTTCTCACCAACCAGGCAATTCCGGGTAGCAAGATCCCGATGCACGAAGTGCTGTGATGCCAAGTAAACCATACCAGCTGCAATCTGCTGGGCAATGTGAAGCATCTGGGATTGAGTCAGCTCAGCAGGACGGTTGCCTTCTGCTATCAGTACTGCATCTGGTCCATGTGCCCTGCACCAAAATGCAAGCCAAGGAAGTAATAGGCCACTTGTAAGCTAGAGAAGTGAAAGGCATTAGTGGGCCCTAAACCACAAAATTGCCTCACTCAAATATAATGACAAAAAGGGCTATAAATTAATTGGTGAAATAGGGGAGAATTTGCCTCTTGAATTTTTTTCCTTTACTGTTTTCTTTCATGGTGAGAAAGACAAGTGATTTAAGGTGTTACACAATGGGTAACATATTGCTTAGGGAAATAAGGCAGCTGGTTTATAACAATATATCTCAGTCCTAAACCACCACCTTTCTCCTGTTCTGTTCCAGTAACTAACTTCCTAGCTAACTTCCTTCTCAGGTGCCATCCGAGAAATAAGTGCAGCAATTTTAGATTTATACTTCTAATTTCCCATCCATATGCACAGCACGACATTGTTTTTGCTGATTTCACCACTGAGGGCGAGTTCTGCCCAACACAGAAATTCTCAACAATGGGAAGAGGACATCACGACCAGTACTGGACAGACCAGGGAGGGGTTGTGGTGAGTTCAGAATTCCCTCAGGCTAAATTAAGGTGAAGCGACACCAAACGATCAGTTGAACGTTTTATTCATGGCAGAAGCAGCCTGAACTTGGAAGGTGTAACAGTAGGTGGCGAGGTTTCTCACAACAGAAACTGGCATGAAACTACCTCAGTAAACCGTGTAACCCGTGGTAACCATATACATCAATTCAGGGAATAAGGAGAGCCCTCCCGTTGAGTCACGAGATTCAGAGTGGACCCCCTTGCTTTCTAGACTCCTTCTCAGAGAAGAGCCTAGAGGTGGCTAGATCCACTCCTAGTCCCAGACTTGGTCAATGGTTTTATGTCTAAAGGGATGAGGTATAGGGATTATGAAAAAGGAGAGAGAAAGAGTGAGACTGTGAGAGACCGAAAGAGTTAATGTCTCAAACATTGTGGTGGGGCAAGTTCTGCATAAGGACGAACTCTGCATAACAACAAACCACAGGTGAAAAGAAGCCAATCGGCACAGATCAGCAACAGGACCCGGAGGGCATGCGGGAGGGTGCGCAGCTTCCTGTTCTGATATGCTGAGCAGGGCAGCTCACCATGCATGGCCAAAGATCAAACAATGGTCATGTCTGCAGGGAAGGAGAAGTTACTCCCCAAACGACCCCCAAGCCCACTGACCCATTTCCCGAAGGTTCTGAAAGCACAAACTGCGCATGACACCTAATTAGTCTAATGAGTTCGAGTGCCCACCTGAAGGAGGGGCAAGGAGATGATAAAAGGACACAAACTGAAGCACGTGCCCACTGGAACTGGACCTCTAGACTGGCTGGACCAATGCTGGGCCCAGGACCAGTGAAATTTTTCTCTTTTCTTTTCCTCTTCCTTTCTCTGTCTTGCTCTCTGCTATGCAGAACTTGCCCCACCACAATGTTTGAGACATTAACTCTTTCAGTCTCACACAGAGGACACAAAACACAGTCTAGCTGGATCAACTAAACAACTTCAGAAATCAGAGGTTTTCAAGATCTAGCAATCCCTTAAAAGATATACTCGTCAACTGACTCATGAGAAACTCCTACACACTCTAGGACAAAGGAAACCCTTCTGCATTTGGAAAGCCCAACAAAGCACTATAACATGTGTGCTTCAGCTATCTTAACAGTGTCACATCAGTGACATCGATGTGTCACACACATATGTCATATCCTGGTACCTTGAGGCTACAGATATCAGCATACCTACATGTACCATTGTCCTGGTTTCAGCTGGGATAGAGTTAATTGTCTTCCTAGTAGCTGGTACAGTGCTATGTTTTGGGTGCAGTATGAGAAGAATGTTGATAACACTGATGTTTTCAGTTGTTGCTAAGTAGTGTTTAGACTATAGTCAAGGATTTTTCAGCTTCTCCTGCCCAGCCAGCAAGAAGGCTGGAGGGGCACAAGAAGTTGGGAGGGAACACAGCCAGGGCAACTGACCCAAAGTGGCATTCCATACCATGTGACGTTATGCCTAGTATATAAACTGGGGTGAGTGGGGCTGAGAGGAATTGCCGCTCGGGAACTAACTGGGTGTTGGTCGGCAGGTGGTGAGCAATTGCATTGTGCATCATTGTATATTCCAATCATTTTATTATTGTTATTATTATCATTATTAGTTTCTTCCTTTCTGTCCTATTAAACTGTTCTTATCTCAACCCAGGAGTTTTACCGGGTTTTTTCCGATTCTCTCCCCCATCCCACTGTGTGTGGGGGGAGTGAGTGAGTGGCTGCGTGGTGCTTAGTTGCTGGCTGGGGTTAAACCACAACAACCATTTTTATGTCAAGCATTACTAGCCAGTACTTAGCCAATTAATGAGGTCATCTGACAGTTATTCGTCATTTGATACACCCTATAATATTCTGAATAGCCCTTTTTATCCATCCCACTCTTCTAGTTTTATAGAAGCCTTTTCTTATTCCATTCCCGCAGACTAATCTTTCAGAGACCACTTCTGCCCTTCTCTCCTGAACTTTTTTGAAAAAATACCCTAGAACTGATTTTTATTTTTTCTCAGAAGTCCTTCCTTCCTACAAAGAGGAGTTTCAGGGTCACCTTTTTAATCAACTGAGGTGAGGTGTAGCCTTAATTTGTCCCTTGGGGAAGGGCATAGGAGTTTGGAAGAGCTGCAAATTAATCGAAATCTGTGAGATCAAATCTGACACTATCTATTAGAAATATGATATTAAAATTCCCCCAGGGGAAGAACTTCCTGAACAAAGTGACAGATAAAGGAGGGTGCGTAGCATTGCTGGGACTGCATCTGATACTAGGCAAAGAAGTTAACTGCGCTTGTTCTGCCACAGGCAGCCATACAGTTGTTGCTGGAGATGGTGGGGGGAATAAAAGGGAAGATATGAAATTCCCAACCAAGACTCAGAGGCAAATTCCTATTGAAAAGCATTGTACCTCTTCATTGCACTGATTTTTTTTTTTTTAATGACCTTTCTCAAGCATGAAGCTCTGAGTCTGCTAAATTAGAGAGCTCTTCATCTTTCACTAGCTTTCTTGAGGAGATGGTCTGTATGTAATGAAACTTTTGGATTATTTTAATGCATCTTGCTTATCTTCTTGGTGCTGGCTGTGAATTAGGAGCTCCTCAGTACCTGCAATAGCCACTAACATTGACAGAGATTCCTTTGGATCCACATCGGTCTCTGCTAGCCAGAACAAGCACAGAGCAGGCATGACTTTGAGGCTGTAGTCCTAGAGCTGAAACGGCCCTTGGCTGCACACAGGCAGCAAGCACCTTTGGGTTAAATTTCAGATCCATTTTTCCCTGACAGCCTTTGGTGGCGCTGCAGGGCAAGAAATACAGGTTTTTACAGCCTGTTTGCAACTAACCTCTGATCTGTGGCACAAGCTGCTGCAAATGCGAGAGGAATAACAAATTGGAGCTTAGGTTAAACAGTTTGTCCCAGTATAATCATTTTACATTCTAAGGACAAGGGCTGTTTAATAATTTTTTAAAAAAAGAAGAACTAATGTAGGAAATATACTGTCTGCTAAACTACCTTTCTGTACAATTCAAAATGAGAGTTAGGAGATAAGAAAAGGCCAATCAAAAAGAATCAAAGAATAAGCATTTCTCATGATGACAATGAATCAGCTGCAAATTTGGCTTGTTCTAATGGAAATTCGGTGCTCTGAAAAAGCACTGGGCTGGCAACTTTGAAAATTGAAGCTCTCTTCTGATCCACAGCAGAGGTCCAAGAGGGTAAATGCAAATGCCCCAATATTGCCCTGACAATATACTTAAATCCTCTGCCAGAGAGATAATCATCCCACGAAAAGTAGTGTTTGCTCTGCATCCTCAGTTCAGCCCCTGGTCTCCCTGTCAACCCTGCTAGCTCTGCCAATAAGGGAGGATGCTAGCTGATGCCTTTTGCTTTTATGACGTGGCTATTTGTTCACTGGAGATTAGAAGGACAGCAAACTCATTTCACAAGGATATAAAAAGTGGCGACGCTACCAGTCACTAGCAATTTCAGTTAGATACAAAATCCAAACCCATTTAAAGGGACATTAGTTTGATTGCTTTACAGCTTTGTCAGTAGCATGCATTACACAGATATCTTTCCAAAATGGTGGTGTCCACTAGTTATCCTTAGGCAGAAGAGCTCTCAGGACACTGAAATGCATTTGTGATACCCTGTCGTGGTTTAACCCCAGCCGGCAACTAAGCACCACACAGCAGCTTGCTCACACCCTCCTAGCAGGATGGGGGGAGAGAATCGGAAAGCTAAAAGTGAGAAAACTCATGGGTTGAGAAAAAAACAGTTTAATAATTGAAATGAAATGAAATGAAAATAACAATAATAATAATAGTAATGAAAAGGAAAATAACAAAGAGAGAGAAATAAAATCCAAGAAAGACAAGTGATGCAAATGAAAACAATTGCTCACCACCAACCGACCGATGCCCAGCCAGTCCCCGAGCAGCAACCTCCCCACCAACCCCCCCCCCCCCCAGCTTTATTGCTGAGCATGACCTCATATGGTCTGGAATATCCCTTTGGTCAGTTGGGGTCAGCTGTCCCGGCTGTGTCCCCTCCCAACTTCTTGCACGCCCCCAGCCTACTCGCTGGTGGGGGTGATGTGAGAAGCAGAAAAGGCCTTGACTCTGTGTAAGCACTGCTCAGCAATAGCTAAAACATCCCTGTATTATCAACACTGTTTTCAGCACAAATCCAAAACATAGCCCCATACTAGCTACTATGAAGAAAATTAACTCTATCCCAGACAAAACCAGCACATACCCTTTGATGGAAACGACATAGGAGACGTTGAATGAACAGTCCCTTATGCAAATGTTTTATGTAGGTGCTAACCTTGTCTCTTAACTGTTTATTTTTATGTCAACAAGCGCAGGCTAGAAGAAATTGTACATGCA